>NC_141226.1:11080000-11557500 GCF_054856515.1 Filicampus tigris
GAGTGAACTCTCTGCGTAGTATGACTCATTGTTTTTATCTGTTTGTGTCCAATGCAAAGCCAACAAGCGAGTCAATGGGAATACCATCGCTGTCCCGCTTTGAACATCTGTGTTTGCCGTCTGTCAACACGATGCCAGTTGTCCTTGTTTCCCCACTGCCAGCGCAAGAAAAAAAGAAAAACAACAACAAACATACAAACTAACACTGAAAACTGTGCTGTAGATCCGCTCTTGTTTGATTGGACTTAATCCTTCCCCAGTATTCAAACAAATGCTTCAATCTCGCTTACTCGTGAGGGATTCTTACGTTTAGATTTTTTTCTTTATGTCTATCTGAAGGCATCTCATGCATTTTTTTTTTGCCGGCTCATCCCGTGAGAGGAGGACGCTTATCTCACTCAACACCCTCACAAGCTCCTGAGGGAAGCTACCCCCCCCCCACACACACACACAACACACACACACAGAGGAGGCTGTGGATGGCGTCGTTATCCGCCATCAAATCCACATCCCTCGACACCACCATCCCAACTCGGTGGAGTATTGAATGCACAGACTGACGCCTCTCCTTGCTTGGTGATAACCCAAGTCCCACACATTCTCCATGGTGATGGCCCCCTATTTCATGGCAAATTTTTAAAAAGATTATAGTGGTCCACAGCACATTTGAATCAGAGATGGCTTTGTGTGTCCTTCAATGTATTTTTGACGCTGATTTTAAAAATCGTTTTTTTTTTTAAATTCCTTTTTTTTCTAGTACATTAGGTTTTTGAAAAAACTTTAGTTTTAATTTTTTCGTTTTTAAGTTTGACCTATAAAAGCTTGCGCAGTATGGATTTTAATGTGTTATAATTCATAGCCAGGGCGTCCAAAATAAATCCATCTTTTTCTCACCCTTTATTCATGAATTTGACTAAATAAAGCACATCTTCTTCTTCATTCTTATTATTTTATTATGAAAACCTGATGTGCTCGAGCACAAACGACACACATGCAACCTCTGATATGACCTCCAAACCTGGGAAAATGCCATGTCAATGGTAATGGTATGTTGGTTAATACATATACTTAATACATATGTGTAAAAGGGGTAACTCCTTTCAACACAACAGGACAGGACTCGCAGGAGAAGTGAGTGTTGTATGTTAACCTTTACAACGCGTCACCAGCATCATGATATTCCTTTACACACATACTGCCACTGATACTACGTCCAAAGCAGTAAAGTTGTCAGGTCGACTTTGCCCCCAGACCCCCCCATTCCTTGTAGTTGTTGCATGTACAAAAAGACAGGAATATACTGCCTTTTTAGCAGGGACGGTATGGCGTGTCCTTGACGGAGACACCAAAGCTCTAAGCGATCGTCACATCCTAACAGCACCAGAAGTGCACCATTTAAAACGTCACCACGAGGAACAAATCCCCTGTCGGCAAATTTCCGCCTTGGAATTCATCCCGACCTCTGGCAGATGCAACATTATCCATCTGCTTCGTGTCCACTCATACCCCTTACAGCCCCGCGTCTAGTGAGGAGGCGGGCGGCCACCTGCGCATTACAAGTGTGGGGGTGCTGATGATTACATTGTTGGTCTGAGAGCGATGCTGCCGGTGCCGTAATCCCAGCAGTAATCAATAAGTTTGGCCCTTCGCCACTACCACCCATCGTCTAAGCGCATGTAAAATATCCCCCGGCAACACTTTGTCCACGCTTTAATTATTCTTCCTAAGTCATCAGTGGCTAGAAACAATACCAGGTCTCGACATCCCACAAATGAATCAGAACCTGTGTTTGGGTATTATTTTTGTTTTGGGGGGTCGGTTTACGATGTCTGCGATTGTGGCGATAAATGATTGCTGCTCAGGAATTCCTTTTTTTTTTTTTTTTTAATAAGAGCAGCCTTTGGTGGGAAACAGACACGAAAGAAAACAACTGTGAAGAATTGGACGTGACAATGGATATGGGGTATAACCGACTTGCTGTGTATAGTAGTTCTATATTTTATATATATATATATATATATATATATAAATCATTAAATATGTAAATTAGCTACAGTATACATTTATAGAGCATTGACCATAAAGCAAGTGTGGCAAACTGAAGTTGTATGCAACTTTCAACATGTTACAATAGAGTCGTATAGAGCGTTACTTACGGTACGGTGTGTTGTAAATATGGTAAATCTGTGTTATATCAAGCATTAAATATATTATAAATATTGTACATAAGAATTGTATAGCCCATAAATACGGTAAATGAAGAGCTTTCTTTACAACAATGTTAATATCGTAAATAAAATTGTACGGATCATTAAATAGGACCTAAATATCGTGGCTGTCCTGTGAAAAACACTTATGTCCAATTTTGGAAAAAAAAAAAAGATTTTCACATTAATGTGATGTCTGTAACGCGGAAACACCATTCAAGTAAAAATAAGAAAAGTGAAAAAAATGGACATATGTGTTTTTCACATGACAGTGATATGGTATATAGGACATTAAATATGATGTAAATATGGTAAATTAGAGTTGTATAAAATAGGGTAGAATTGGATTGTAAATACATTTTAACATGGTGTAAAGATACAAAAGAGCTGTGTAGAACATTAAGTATGACTTTAATATGGTACATTACAGGTCTGCAGGATATTAAATATGATGTAACTATTTTGTACAAGAGCTGTACAGTACATTGTATAAATACGGTACAGTACAGATTTTAAAATGGTACATTAAAATTGTATGGATACAATATCATATAAATGTGGTAAATTAGAGTGTAGAGTAGACCATTAAATAAGTAAATATGACCCATATGATGCAAATAACGTGTACTAGAGTTCAAACAGAACAGAAAAGAACATTAAATAATAACATGGGTGCATGTTTTCCAATTCTCCCTGCTGCAACACACCTATTTCAAATGATCAGGATAGTATCAGGCTTCTTCAGAGCTGGCTGATGAGCTGATCATGTGAATCAGGTATGTTGCAGCAAGGAGAGAAAACATGCAGGTAAGCGGCCCTTGAGGACCCGAGTTTGACACCTATGCTCTAAGAGTTACACAGTGTAACGATGGTACAATAGAATTGAATACCACATCAAATATGGTGTAAATATGGTTGTATGGAACATTTAAATATGATGTAAATCTTGTAAATGGGAGTTTTATAAGTGCTTATGCACATATATTACATTAGAGGTGTAGTGATCATTAAATAGGTTAATATTATTTATTAGAGTTACAGTGTATTTAGAATATTAAATCTGATGTAAATAAGGTAAGAGTCAAGACTCGGCCTTGAAATATAACCACAGATGACGACGACAAGGCCAACAGTCCCCTTTTGAAAGCTCCAAACTTTTAAAAGTGATGATGGAGGAGTCGGAAGCTAAAATTAGCCGACAGCCTTCTACATATTTTATCTGTGCTCATCATGTAAAAGATGGTGAGCGAGGGAAAGAGAGAAAGGGATCGAGCGAATCAGAGAAAGAGAGAGGTCAGCAGTCCAGTGGCAAGGCAACTTCTCATTCCTTCGTATTACCAATGGTGATAGGTTGAATGTGAATGTACTTTGGACCTCGGCACTTCACACGACTGATGAGATTGTCTTTCCCCCCGAGCTTTGGTTCTTCTTTTGATGATCTGTTATACGAATTATCCTTAGAATCCTTAAATTATTTACTATTTATTTCAGGTACACTAAAATTATAACACGATTTTGAAAATCCAGTCCCTCAAACCAGCTACACTTAGTAACATGAAGTCTGATAGGCATATCTATCATGAGTAAACATTCACTAACCATATCACTCAATCTTTGCTCACGATCATGACACCCAATGCCTATTATCGATAGCGACACATACTCTGGTTATATCACACATAGATACTCTGTGAGTGTGAGTGTGAAGTGCCTAAACTTGTCTAACTTGCATGTTGGCATTTCTCCCCATCATTATGGGCCGAGATTAACCGCCTAATCTTGAGCTTCTACTCAAAAGCTGTGCTGATCTTAAATCCAAAGCAATGCAACTCTGCCATCTACAGGGATCTGTTCATTACAGTTATGTAGAAACTTGAATTTCACAGGCAAGCTGGGCAACACTCTAGCATCTCTACATGTTGAAAAACATACTTGAAGCCAAATATGAATAGCACTGAATGAGTTAATTGTAGGTGACGCATGGCTGCGGAGTTTGATGATTTGCCATAAAAGACAAAAACAAAATTGTGTAGGGGTAGTGATGCAGATAAAAAGACTAGGAAGTGACTCAGTATGATGGACGCAATCTTGGGACACAGGGCAGTTAAGTATTGCAAGCCTTTCTCCCGGCATGCGCTCTATGATTGGACTAAAGCAAAAGCAATTAGTGCGGTGCAATGTATCGCTAGACGGCTGCAAATAGGTAGAAAGCCATCAGGTATTTTAGCCTCGATGCCTCCTCCAACTAAACAAAATTACTTTTCTCCCGACATTCATTTCTGTTGCTGCAAATATTGATCATGCTCACAAGGAAATGATGTCTCGAGGGGCCTCCATGCAAGTAGGTGGGCTGGGACATTAATCAGGAAATCAATTGTGCTGTCGATTGGAGGGGCTGTGTTTGGAAAAGGACAGAGGTGGGAGGGAGTGCAAGAAGGGAGGCTGCTTATTTTACAGTGACACAGCAATAGTGCACTTTGTGACAGGTGAAGTCAAGTCAAGTCAAATTTATTTATATAGCCCTTAATCACAAGAAAGTCTCAAAGGGCTTCACATGCCCATTGTCGATAAATATTAACGACATCCCTGATCTTTACACAAAGAAAAACTAAAAAAAAAACATCTGGGGAAAAATGAGAAACCTTGAGAAGAGACCACAGATGGGCCAATCCCCCTTTCAGGTTGACTATGCTGCAATGGATGCCAAGTGTCAACATTTAACACACATTATGATGCAATGCAATGTTAGTTGAAATAAATGTAAAAATGAATGTAAAAGTCAATCAATGAAGCACTGTTGGAAGACGACTTTGACTACGGAATAGAATATAAGGAGGGAAGCGCTTTAAAAGGACGAGGACGGACGGGGTCGGAGGACGATTAAGAATAGCAAGCCTACGGAGGGATGATGACAAAAGGGTGCCCAGGTCACGGACGGAGGACGGACCGGCAAAATACTGTAAAGTGCCCACCTCTGCTGACTTGTAGGGTAGGGTGAAGTTGGTGGACAGAAGCGCTAACGGAAGTGCGTTTAAAATGATAGACGGACCGGCCAATAGGCGATTACTATACAATCTGGCTTGACAACTGGGCGGAGAGATAGATCATCAAATCAAATTAAATCAAATCAAATTGTATTTATATAGCACTTTTCACACACAAGATGCAACTCAAAGTGATGTACATTAAAAACGTCAAAATACAGCATAAACAGATGGCAGAAGGGTACCCAGGCTGTAGACGGATAGCAATAAACGGACTGGCAAGTTTTAGTAAAATGCCCACCTCTGGACGTCACAACCTTGATTAGACCTAGCTCTGTGAAAGTATCATAACTGAGTATGGAAAAGTTATCTCCTTGAATAACATAGAAGGTGCTCTGGGAATGCTTTTTGTATTCGTCCTGCAAACTCACAAACAACAGGGAGAGGGATGTTGCAGCGATATGGATAGATTCTTGTCTTGACTGGCCTGAGTTGTGGACACGGTTTGAGTTTCTTTTCAAATTGCTATATTGGTTTGCCGGTGATCTTTGCTGTGGCCCCAGAGTCTCTTAATACTGGCACATTGAGACCTTTGATTTGAATGGTGGCCTGTGTTAGCGTCACAGTGTCCATATTTAAGACAAATACATCTGCATCGTGACTGCTTGATGACTTAGGTCTGTTATGCTCTTTGAGTGTGTTACCGGTGACATGGTGCACTCACTGAGCGTGTGCTTTCTGTTGTCATTATATTGCTTTGTGTCAGTACCTTTGAGTGTTGAACGGCGCCGTTTTTCAAAATGGTTGTGCTTAACGCACGCGTTGCCTTTGGCTGGGCAGTCTTCTTCATGCGGAAATTTGCCTCCACAGTTTCTGCAATGGTTGTTGGGTTTGCCTCTCTTTATGTATTTCTTTCCATCTGGGGGCTTGTAGCCTATTGAGTTTGCTGATGCAATGTATTTACTGTGGCAGCCGTACCTTGTTCTATGCATGTATAGCTTGCATTTCAGACAGTTCAAGAGTTCTCTCATAGTCTAGAAGTTCAGTGTCATGTTTGGCCCTCTCAACGCTACACTGCGTAGCCTGGATGATGTGCAATTTTTTATTAGCTGATCTTTTATTTCAGAATCTGTGTCTGTAAATTCACAATTCTTTAAAGAAAAAAGTACAGATTCTGAAATGTACTAAAGTACAAAAGTATAATGTACAAAAGAATTTAGAATTTAAAACTTTAATTTACTTAGATGGTGCTTGTGGGCTACTTGAAGAAAAAGCAATTGTTACATGTCGCACATTACCAACAAAAGCAAACCGAAGGCCATGCGAGAAGCCACAGTTAGAACAGAAAAACATAAGTCTGCGTAAGGGGAGGGATACATTCCGACTGAGCATATGAGGACTTTTTAAAGGTTGCATAACTTAAAAACTCAACTTAAAACCACCTCAAGAAAGCTTGACAACACCGGACAAAAGCCCTGCTGTACAACCCCGTCGCTGTCAGAAGCCTATACAGATATTTCAACAACAAAAAAACAGAACACTGTCATCTTCTTTCCTCCCAAAGACAAATAACATTCTACAAATGTTGTCAAAAGCCCCCATGGGCATGAGACTCCCAAAAAAATACCAAACTTGAATATCGCCGCTACACAAGGTCAGACACAGTTTCTTTTGATGAAAAATGAAAAATATGAAACTTGGTGGGCATGTCTAGTTGGTCAGAAGAAGACTCACAACAATTCTCAAGAAACCATGCCAGAGAATGTACAGAAAGTCAGCCATTTTTGTTTGAACTGAACATATTAGGGTCATTCTGGCCATTTCCGGGTCTCCTTAAAAATGGATTTGTCAGAGGTTTAGTCTGATTGGAACCAAATTCTCCCACTGTATACTAAACTGATGGATGATGATAACTTGCAAGGGAATATGACTCCTCTTGCGTTGCATGTAGGCGTAGCATGGCAGCGAAGTTTAATGACTCGCCAGTCGCCATAAAAGTCGACACTCTGCTCCGCAAGGCCAGAGCCCGTTTCACTTAGCCACATAAAATTTGACGAGTTGATTCAGAAAAAAGTCTCTATAACCATCAGGGCTGGCCCTAGCCATTGTGGCACCCTAGGCAACATTTTATATGGTGCCCCCCTCCATCAACAATTTACATGTGCCTACAAAAATAGTCAAATAGCATCATTTCTAGCATTGCTTTTAATTTATAAGTGACACTATTTAAACTCTAAAATGGAAACACTGTATCATTAGCGTCAAACCAATCATGCAAGGAACTTGCTGTTGTGACAACCTACTTTGACAAACCAAAAAGAGCGACAAATTCACCTCTTTTCCACCCATTTTCCCTCCTTTTTCTTTCTTACCTCCACTTTTTTTCTTCCTCATGCTCTGGATAGGTTTGGTCATTTTGTTCTATTTACAAAGTCCTATGTGGTCACATCAGTAAATTTGCTTCTCCGGCAACAGACAGCACATAGGATACCAATCAGCCCCCCTCAAAAAAAAACCCCTCACAATTCAATGTGGCTGCTGTCAGAATATATTCAGACATTTCAACAGCAACAAACCGTTAAAAACATAACAGAGCACTGGCATATTTTAATCAAGTTTTTCCGAGCTCCAAGATTGAAGAAGACGCTCTTTCATACCTGTCAACTTGTACGTTTTCCCCTTATCTTATACGTTTTTTGATCATTTCAAATTGTGTATGCCGTATAACAATTTTTGTACGGGAAAAATTAAAAACTCATTTTTTGTTAGACCGATCTCGTCTTTCCCATTTCGGCTCTAATCCGTTAGCGATTCCGACTGCAAACTTCGGCCGACTTTCACGAGCAAAGTCCACCCGTCCAGCCCTTCCCCCCGTTGAGCGATAAACACTGTGTAAGATTCTATATAGAAATATCGGTTCCGTTTCCCCCACCTCTCCTGCTGAGCGATAAATACTGTGTAGGATTAAAAATAGATACTGTGTAAGATTACATACAGAACTGTACCGGCAAATTACAACTTTTGTAATATTCAGCATAGCCCGCAGTTGACAGGTATGTTCTTTGGTGGAGGAATCCACACAAAAGAAGAAACCAGTGTAATGGGAGCCAATCTGTTAGACAGAATCATTATCTCCTGCTCCTGCCACCAGCAGCTGCACAATCGTCAAAAAAGACTCTTGCTGCCTATGCAAATGAGACTTTGAAACGGGCGTTGACATACGGAGGTGTTTGCGACTGCCAATCAACGGTCTGAGTCGAGCTGGTTGTGATAATTTGCGCTCACGTGCGGAAAATGATTATGGGCCATTTGACAAACAGGACGCTCATTAGTTTTTAACAACTGCTCAGCCAACAAGCAAGTGGACTATGAAGTAGTTGTGACTACTGGTTAATGTACAGTACATTGACAATTCGAGCAGATCTTGAGGGCGGACGTTTTTTGCGGCTGTAGAACGGCGGTCATATGGATATGGACATGCAACGTTGTGGAGTGACCACATAGATCCGACTGGAATGTGAATTGTTGTTAAAGAGGAAATCAATCCAAACATATTTTTTTCAAGAATAAGTTCCCAGCAGGTCCAGTAGTTGAAACACAGCATTCTGATTAATATTGCGTTTGTGGAATATGAGTTAAGCAGCAAGATCATAAATATTTTTCGCAGTCAACGAAAGAAGGTAAGTTTGTAAAATAAGTATATGTATCAAATGCCGTAATGGAGAAAGTCATCATACCACCCAAACTGAATTAGCAAATAAACATAAAATGTTGGTAATGGCACACTAATAATGCACTCTAACCATCTTTAATATAAACGTTATAACCACACACAAACTTATAGAATATAGATCTTATTGGGGATATGAGAGGATGGACTTGGATGCAATTCAAAGAGAAAAACGCTCTGTCAGCCGTGCAGAAACGTAATTAAATAAACATTTGTTTTGGAGGTAACACACTAATGATGCATACTAAGCATGAATATAAATCTTATAAACATACATATACTTATGGAAATTACATCTTAATGGGAATAAGAGAGGAATGACATGGATACGATGCACTTGATGATGCAAATGTTCAGTCATTGTATCGGCCACCAGTGGTATCTGTTGCTGTCGCGAGAACGTAGTACACGCAAATGAGGCTGGTACTGGCCCGATACCTGGTATTGGTACTAACCCTTCCCTAGTTAATTCGGAACAAGGTACTCATTTAAAACAATTGTCCGTTTTACGTGGCTTCATAAGTGCTGCTGTTTTGGTTAAGCAACAAATAGGTTCTGAGTTAACTCTAATGTCTGTGTGAAGAAGACAGAAAATTACTGTATAGCTTACACTTTACCCCCTGTTTTTTTCTGATGGGAAAAGTGAGGCTTCTCTTTGAATGAGGCATTTTTTGCAACAAAACAAAACACAGAACTAGTGAGGTTTTATGTCTAAACTTATGTAACCATTTTTGTTTAAACTGGTTTTAGCAATGATCAGCATCTTGGGCAAATATTTCCCTATCTTTTTTTATGCATGTCATTTATCATCCACTGTGAAAAATCTCATCTCTCATGCATTGCAGAACATACAAAGTGTCCCTGAAGTTGACTCCTGTGTGGGAGAGAGATGCGATGAAGGATCCCTGATGTTTTTTTTTTTCCGGTGATGACATATTTGGAGCGGCTGAGATGAGCGATTGTTCAACTTTTTCGATTTCTTTCAGCAGCTATTTCACTTTCTGCCAATAAATTGTAGAAATTGAAATCATTGAAGGACTCTGACATCACAAGACGATAAGTGGACAGTATAACGGAATGGAATAGAAATTCACCAGAACAGGCTACATGTTGTCTTCACACGTGGTGAAGCAGCATGTGGCTCATTATCCACAGTTATTGTAACTGTAAACAGTTCTATTTTTGTGAACACAAGGCGTCTCAGTGGTAGTTAAAGAGCAGATGTCGTGTTGAAGTAAGACCCCTTGAAAACGGAAGGTGGTGACCTAGTAAGATTTAGGAGGTTGCTTTCAATGCTCCTAAAATTATCCAACACTGGTGCCTTGCTCCTGGCACATGAGATGACATAGGAAAAAAAACAAAAAAACAACTGTTACCGCTCTGTCTCAGAAACCTGCGTCGGATTAGGTCTTATTTGGGTAAATCCCCTGGTAGGAGTTTGTTAAAATACGTTAAGTGTCCTCACATTTGCCCGAAATATATTGCCTCAAACCAAAATGACCAACTGCCGATACAAACACTTTTTTGTGTGTCCTATTATGATAGATATAGCAAGTCCTTGAAAAGATCAATTTTGATACAATGCTCTGCCCAGATTCAGTCAGGTCCAACAAAAATGGACAGGAGAAAATGTGGCTCACAAAAACGCAGAATAGGACAAAATCGTAGAATATAAAAATCTTTAATTACAAAATTAAAAAATGATTGACAAAGTATGAACAAAGGACGCCGGCGAATACAAAGCCAGGGCACATCAAATAGGAAACACAAAACGCTTGCACAAGGCAAGAAAAAATTGATTAACCGAAAGACAAAAACGAGATTGCAAAAAACTCCAATAACACGAAACACAAAGCGCTCAGTCAAAGTGACAAGGAAAAACTTTATAGTACAAATCGTTACCAGAAAAATCGAGAACAAGATACGAGAACGAGAGGTCTAGAAAACAGAGCTCGGGCTGTGACGCGAGCAAGGTCAATAATCCGACAAGACGCGGTGGTGAACAGTGTACTCTTAAACCTAACTGATTATGATCAGCCACAGGTGCGCAGTTGTTGGGAACGCCCCCCCCCCCACTCCAGCTGGGCAGCAAAAAAACAGAGAGAGAGGGAGAGTGAGAGAGAGAAAGAGAGAGAGAGAAAGAAAGAGAGAGAGTGCGCACAGAGCAAAACATGACAGATTCAATGACGTGAACAAAAAAAATCTCTTAATTTAGAGTCACCCGTCTGTCTAGGATACCTGCTCCTCATTTAGGATCATTCTGGTGAATTACCTGGTAAGATTTAGTTAAACTATGTCATAGCCCTGGAAAGTTTTCACGGTTGTCACTGAAAACGGTTAAACTTCGACACTATGCTCTGCTCATATTAGATGGTATGGGCAATAAAGCGTTAACGTCAGTCATTTAACAAGGATATCTACTTTCGAGTATGAATTGTTAAAGGAAATCAGACGCCTGAAAATTGAGTGAAAATGAAGAGCTGTATCCTTCAAAGCAAAACGGCCATTTGATTGAACACATGGGTCCTTATAATACTTTTCCGCGCGTCCCGTTATGGTTTCCTGGTTCGGGGGCTGAATTTTCCAAGCATTCACCTTTTTTTTCATGGCCAGTCCTCAAAATGACCATCAACCTTTGACGCCATTCTATGTCCACATTACAAGGCGTGGTTAAGAAAACTTTGCCATCTAATATTGCCAATCTGTCCTGGACATCTACATCCGACTGGAGCTGATTTGGGGGAATTACGTACAAAGTATGTCCGAGTCCTAGAAATCACCGGAAAACGAAGAAACACCTGCTTCAAACCAAAATGTCAGACGTCCTCACCTATAAAGGTCATGGATGCTTAAGACTTTTCAATGTGTTCAATGTGCGCTACTTTTTGACGTTCAGTTCCACACACATACATAGAGTAAATCTTTACCAGGATACACGCACCTGCCAAAATTGCTGAGTTTTTGGTTCAGACCTTCAACTGCAATTTGAAGAGAATTTGCGCTAGTACTTATGTGTTTGACCGATTCACAGTGTTGTGCATTTATAAATTCCGTAGGTATGTGAAGGCATCGTGTATTCAGATTCAAATGCAATCAGTTCAATACTGTCTTATTCGGGTAGAACAACATAAAACATGCTTTGCGGTGTAAATGTGCGTTTTTTTTCCCCTGTCTGCCATCATGTAAAAATGCCAACCCATAATACAAACATCCAGAGTGTGCTGCTGCTGTGTGTTTGTCAGTAATGAGTAACAACCACCACGGGGAATCGCTCCCCCTAACACGGCTCTCCTTTAACTTAAATATGACATTACAATTCAATGGAAGCAGTGAAATAGGATGAAAATGTGACTGGCCTGCCTGAGAATACTAACCAAAGCACAGATGTATGCACACGTACCTCGATGAATAGCAAGCAATGGATTTACTAGCAACGTCCCTGGCATTTTAATCCAGTGTGGAGATTAAAGGCCTAATCCACCTTCATTGTCAATCATTTGGCACGTCCACTACAGCGTGTTAGCTTTATTGAGGCTTTTGATCATCTTAATACAGAACGTTTTATGATAGTTAATCAACTTGTCTGATCTGCATTGCTAATCAACACTAAATCACTTTTTTTAATGGGAAATTTGAAAAAAATAAAAAATAAACGCGGATCTTGGTGACAGAGAGCTTCAGAGTGAAGCACTTTGGCCCTCTGAGGTGGCATTTCTCGTACCCGAGGGCAAAATGTCGACATGTCTCATCGAGATGTTCCTTCAAACGGAAAATAGCTCGTCGGAGATCTAACGGAAAGAAAAGTGCTGTAATTGATAGATGATTTTTTTAAACATAATTTATAGGTTCACTCTCATCTTCATAAAAATGTATAATGTAACAGGAAAAGTATGTTAATCATTTAAAGGTAAAAATCAATAAAACACTCAGCTTTGAATGTGCAATGCTCGTTCAAATTTGGCATCCTCAATTTGTTCAGATTTCGAAAATATTTTTCCGTTTTACGAAAAATAACTACAGTTAAGATCAAAATAACAAAACAATAAAATGTTCTGGACATTGAAAGTTTGAGTTGGCAACTTTTTGTTTCTAAACTTCGCAGCAGAGTGGTGTTGAGGGTGCCCTGTACTTGAAACATGACAATTACAAATACAGCTCAAATTTTAGTTTTTCTTTTATTTATGGTTTATTAATGTAGCATAATTGACTGTAAATTTGGTCGGATTTTGAAAAAGAAAAAGTATTGGCAAAAACGGAAATAATCTGTCAGTAAAAAAAACGTTCCTCTAAAGCGTATGTCAAGCATTTACTTCAAACGGGGAGCAGTTTGTGAGATAAAACAAAAAGCAGACATTTTGTGTATTTCTTTTTTTTTCTTCTATTAATTTACTGTACTTTTTTTTTTTTTTTTTAATGTTTGAAACCTCCTTGTTGGGCATAGTTTAAAAAACATTATGAAAAGTACAAACAAAACAATGTTGCTCATTCTGACAAACAATGATGCTGGTCTGATTCGTTCAAATGTTCTAGCAACTTTCAAGCAGGAATCGAAATCTGTTCCACCTGTATACGAGAGTGAGGGAATGATGCGGGTAACTTATTTTCCCGACAGTAATATTACAACACAGCAATTACATGAAAACGGACTCATTCCACTTCCGCATGTGTTTTTTGGTTTTGTTTTTTTTTCCATCGGTGTGTGTGCGCCATCAGTCAGGAAAAGGCAGAACCTCAAAGTTTTCAAGAGGATTAGCCGCAGACTATGTCAAACAAGCCAAGGAGGAAAAGGAAGAAATCACTTTACCTAATCCGGCACTCTGATGTGAGCCACACAGAATGTGCCTTTCATCAGCAATAATTGGACATCGAGCTGACTTCTATTGTGCCGCATAGTTCGCCCGCAGCCTTTTGACTTCCAAAGTGCTCCCTGACCTTCAATTTGTTGGGATTTTCACCAAGTGGCATGTTTTAGGTCTTGATGGAAATCAATCAGCACGCAGGGGATGTTAAAAGTCTGCACACCCCTGATGAAATGCCAGTGATATGAAAAAAAGTAGACCAACTAATTAAATAACTTCAAAATGTGACATAACACACAAGAAAAAAAAACTTTTCAAGAGTCAAAGTAGAAGTAACTGAGATTCAGTTGTACGGGTCACATTGATGGTGGCAAAAGTTTGGAAATCATTTATCTTGGTCTCATTTTTTGTAGCACAAAAATCTAGCATTTGAATGCGGGTGTGTAGGCTTTTTATATCCACTGCATAGGTTGAGCAAGTGCCATTTCTTGTTCTATGATTATTATTGCACATAGGTAGCATTGCTTGTCTACAACCCTAAAAATCTTTTCCATTTTAGGACTTTAAGGAAGACAAGTATTGAGGCTGCATTACGACATCCCGAGCCGAATAGGGGGTTGCATTTGCGAGGTGGGCCAAGGTGTGAAGGCATTTGGGCTTCTACTTGTTGTCATCTTGTGTGTCCGGTTTCCAACAGCATTGACTCGGCTACCCATCCTCACACTGGGTTTTCACCCGAGGCACTTTTCCACTTTCTCCACGCCCCCACAACCCTAAAAAAAAACAAAAAAACATGCCTTTCTGTCGCCGTGTCTGTCATTCACTTTCTTTGTTTGCCTCACTTCCTTTCTTCCCCCGTTCAGCGAATCCCTCAAGTCGATGGAGGACCACTTTCTTTGACACACACACGCACCCCACCCCACACACACACACACACACCCACACACACACAGGAGCACGTCTGTCTGACTGCCTGCGACACCACTGACAGGATGAGGCCAAGTTTGCCCCCAAAAGTTGCGTACGTGAGAGCGAGTCAAAAGCTTATTTGGCTTTCGGCACACGACTCTCTTGCGCGGTCATGCACACAGCCACAAAGCCAAAAAACGAGCAGGAGCAAAAGATAAGTGTGGACTCCCGCCATGGCAGAACAATAATATCGGTTATTCGCGGCCGATAGGATCCCTGATGCAAACAGTGGCAGAACGTGTGTAACTAATGCCCCCTAAACAATTTTTCCATTTGCCTAATAATAACTTGAACCGTAAATATACCACAATATCATGCAGCAAAGATTCTCTCTAACTTCCAATGACAGTCCAGGCTAAACTTGGGTCCTCCCCAACCTACAAAGCGTGTCTCTCACTTCAAGATACTTCCTAAAGGCTTACGGGACATGATTTTTACAAATTTTAATATGTTGTATTAAACAATAAAATATCCATGACGCAACAAACGTTTTTTCGAATTGATACTTGTTAACCAAGTATTTCATGGATTTAGCATTACGCTTTGAAAATCCTCCGGGCGGGGCCAGCGCCACGGCGAAATCGTGAAAAAGGTGGATGACTTAATCGAGTCACATCTCTGACTTGCTGGCTGTGAAGTGCGCTCTTCGTCGTTTTTCTTCAGATTCATTTCATTTTTTGATTCACTTGGATTCTGCTGCCACGTAGCATTGCTGGCTTTTGTTTGAACCGACGGGAGGATGGGTTGAGCCTGTTTCGGATCCCCAAAGATGCAGTTTTACATGCAAAAGACGGAGATGTTGTCATTGCACCTGCTGAAAAGAAGCATCAATCAAAAGCCATTCAGAAAAGAGAAAGAAAAGAGGTAACAAGTTCAAATCTGGTAACACACACAGAGCCACAGAAAAGCCGCCCACTCCTAGTCACCATCCTCCAAGAGAGAACGTATACAGTCGTTGTAGCATATAACTGCTGTTGCAAAATTAATATAGGCTACTCTGCCTGACAGTCAATGAAAATGTACCAGTTTACAATGTTGAAGCGTACCAAACTATTTTCATTGACTGTCAGTATTTCTGTTTTGAAGGTTTTAACAGATTTGTAAAATATAATTCACCCCCTACCTTGTGTTAAAATGTATGACATACATGTAATTTGACAGGTACATTTTTAATAATTAAATTGCAGAAGGCGCCTGCATATGGCCCTGGATTTTATTTTTAAATATTATTGCATTTCAACACCCTTGGTTTTTGAATTACTAGGTTTTTTTTTCTGTTATAAAAAAAACAAAATGCTTTGTGTCAAGACTCAAGTCTTGATTCGATCAAAAGGACATAGTAAGGGTCACACTAATTCATTTTCTTTTCTCGATGTATATGCAGCCAACAATACTTAGAGTTTGTTGTTTTTATTCAGAGCCACATTTATCAATGTTATCATTTATTTATTTTAATAATTTGATTTTGTGACTTACATGTTATATAAGTTACCATCATCTCAAACAATATACTTGGCATGATAAATATTTTTCAGGTAATCGTACTTTCAGGAGTGGCCGCAGAGTCGGATATGTGATGATGACAGCCTGGATGAGATTGATGACGAGTACATGGCCTCAGCTCGACCATCTAACTCGGGGGAGTCTGTGAATGAGGAAACTGGAAAAGAGCTGCGAGAAAAGTCTAATCACAACATACAAATCCAAGTACTTGACAAAATGATGAGCACCTAATTGCACAGATGTATAACACATCATTATTATTTGTAGGCATCGCATTTATTATTCTGCATCATTGGAAGAGTCAATACAGTCAATAAAAATGAAAAGTCAATACAAAAATTGTAAAATTGTATTTATTTACATCAGTTTTAATTGTAGCCTTTGTAATCAATCGGTGGAAATGTCCTTCTTATTTTTGACACAGCACAAGAAGAATTTACACATTGTTTGGTTTATACAGGGGGGTGCAAAGGTAGGTATACATTAGTATCACATCGCTCAAATTAGTTTTTATCTTTCATTATAAGATAGCTGGCAGTATAACACAATCGGCAGAGATGGGCACTTTACCCTATTTTGCCGGTTCGTCCTCTGCCCGCGACCTGGGCACCCTTGCGTCATCGTCGCTCCGTCCTTATTCATAAAAATAATTGTCCCTCATCCCCGTCCGTCCTTATGATTTTAAAGCACTTCTATCTTGACATGTCAATAGTCCACTATACAGTTTGGCTTTAGCCACAGGTGCTTCTAATCAACTGAGCTCGTCTACAATGTTTAATTCATTTGAGTGAACATTCATCTTTAAAACATCGCCACTGCTGTAGTCCTGCTTTTCCTCTGAACCGTCGAGGTGAAAAACAATGCAACAATCATATTTTGTATTTAACACATCACATTTACAACCCTAAACATGTATAGGAGATCCTCCTGTTCAAACATTGTGTCACATGATGATCATGTACAATAAAAATAGCCCCCCCCAAAAAAAACCTGCTTGACTTTGCCATTTCCTTCAAGGGTATCCTCTGCATCCTTAACTCTTTGTCTCTGCAGACTTGACTGGCGTACACAACACATACACACACACACACACACACACGCCCACACACCCCCGAACACACAAACACACACGCGACGACACCTTGCTTGGGCAAATGAGAAATGACAAAGGCATAAATCATTCAGGCTCCGGTGCGACACACAGTCAGTCCGCCCCACGCTCCAACGATGAAGACTTCCGCCAAAAGTCTCACGTCACCGCTGACTTGATAAAATATTGCCGATGATGTTTAACCAACCACTGTGCCTCCATCATTGAAAGATGGATGTCACTGAGTTACATTTGGACCTATTTGTTCCAAGCTGTCATCACTGTAAAACTTGTAAAAACTGTAGTAACTATACACACTTGAATGTTTTAATTGACATTTTATACACCAGTTAACCAGTCTATTATGAATACTATCTGAACTTTAATAGCAATAATGTCATGTAAAATGTTAATCAGCCACACAGAATAAAGCTAATGTTGAGAAGCTAACATATGAGTCTGGACCTTCACTCATCTTTTTGAAATATCACACACATTTGAACTTAAATGCAGGACAGCAGTCACAAAAGATGCAGATCCAAGCACTTTAAACACAAAAAGTTGATCAATATCAGTTAGGGTTGAGAGTCCTAGTATCCAGAGGTGGACATTGTAGCCAAAATGTGTACTCAAGTAAGACTGCTGTTACTGAGTAACTGGTGAGCAACTTGTGATTTTTTTAATGATTGCATGAATGTCAAATAGACAGAAATATAAAATAGTAATGTAAAAATTCCGACATTGGCGAACAATCACACTTAAACAACACATTAACTCTTCATAAAATAAATTAGGGAAAACCTGCCACAAAAAAATTCTCTTTAATTAAGTTTCTTCATTCACAATTGTGAAACAGAACAATAAACTAACCAAAAACAGAGATTACAGAGAAAAGGGGAATAGGGTCGAAGTGGAATTCTTGTAGGCTGAAAGTTGACATTTTGAGGCAGGTGACAGCTAATGACTTATCTGTTCTTTTTAGTCTTTAGTGTTCTGCTTCTTCTGACTGAATTGCATGTTGAGGAAAACCTCCATTGGTTCTACCACGCTTCATGTAAATCAGTCACTTGAAACTTTGCTTCTGTGTGTGATCCTATGACTGAACAAGAAGTTACAATCCTTTGACCACAAAAAAGTTGATTGATACCAGATTCAACAGTTCTGTCAAGGGAGAAAAAACAGGTAGAAACTTCCTAAAATAAGACCAGCAAAAGGGCCAACAGATGGGCTTCATTTGACGACAGCAGTCAAAGAAGATCCAAATCGATGTAATTTGTTAACCAGAAATTGGTCAATCAAGCCAACGAGAATGAAAACGAAAAAAGAAAGTAGAACCTCCCAAAATAAAAACTGATAAGCACTTAAAGCGGAAGTCAACCCAAACATATGCAGCCCCAATAGTTGAAACAAGGCATTCTGATAAATATTGCGTTTGTGGAATAAAGAGTTAATCCATCCGTTTTTAGCCATCGCCGGGGGCAGCCATTTTGTCACTTCTGTCGACTGAAAATGACATCACAGTTGCTCAGGTATCGACCAATCACAGCTCACCTGTTTTCTGAAGCTAAGCCATGATGTCATGTAAATGTAAAAAATTATAATCAAGTTCCTTAACTGTGAAAAGCAAATATTTCCTGTTAAAAGAGTCAGAGTCACAATGTTATCTTAGTGATTTGCACTTTGCTTCTTGTGCTCTCTGTCGGTGTTCCTACTCTTCGGCCATCTTTAGTGATAACAATGCTCATTAGGAGTGCAGTAATAGTTTCTTAGAGGAGAGTATCTGCACGCGGGAGGATAATGTTTAGCCAAGTTGCGCCAGCTAGCAAGCATAGCTGGTAGCCTCTGCGCTGCATGTAGTATTTCCCCCCAGTTCACGAGCAACAGTTTGGAGCTGATTGGTATGCATGACCTGTCCCGAATAGCATGCCACTTCTGATTGTTAAGCTTTCTGGGAGGGGAGGGGGATGTCATTTATGTATGAGATTGTTGATATAACAGGTTCTGAGTCAGCCAGAAGTGCTGCAAAAAAAACCAAAGCTTTATGATCACGTCATCATGTTGTCTGTAATCACGATTGCAATCCAAAATAAAATCAGTAACAGTCCAAACAGATGTCCTCAGATGCACAACAGCACACAGAAGATCTAAATCATGGGGTGGATCCAAATCTGGTTAAACTGTGTTGCCGGCTCTGGTTGATAGTGCTATCAAGGGAATGGGTCAAAAACAGGAGGCATGAACTTACCAAAATAAAATGAATAACAACACAAACATATTGATTCAAATGCACAGCAACAGTTACAGAAAATCCAAATCGATGTTTCTGTTTAACAAAAAGAGTGACTTAAATCTTTGATGCTGGCTGAAATGAGCTCTAATGAGTTGTGCAATATGACGTATGACTAACATTTTTACATTTTACCCGAAAATGTTGTTCAAAGTGCAAACTTACCACGATTTCATTCATTAGAGAATAGAGTAGTTGTAGTAGCAGTGGTGATGCTAATACAAACAGTCTACTATGCAGCCAGCACTCCATCCTTTCACACCCCAGCAGTTGAGAGGCTGTAGGTTCAGCTGGAGGAATTCCACCGGGCCCCTCATCTCCCCACCTTCAAATCACATCAGAGAGGCGGGAATTCCTCGGTGGCTGACAAGCCATAACCCGCCGGCATCCCCTCCTTCAATGGCGTGGAGGAAATGGAGGCTCGGCCGTTTGATTCGCCTCCCGGTGGGTATATTGAGGGCTTTAAAATGGAGTCCACCTGCCACTGCTTTCATCATGTGTCACCTCTTGCTTGCATAGCGCACCAATCCGAGAGGTATACTACATATAAACAATATAAATAATAAGTATTGAGATTTTACAGGGAGAGAAATCATGAAAAAAGTAAGGAAAGAGGAATTACTTTTCAGAGCAGATGGGGGGTAGGGGGGTAGGGGGAGTGGTCAATACCGGCCCGGCTAAAAGGGCAAGGGAACAAAAACAGGAACCTAGCAAAATAAAACTGCACATGGACTTAAATGCACGGCCAGTCACCAGTCACAGAAGAGCCTAATAAAAGCCCAATAAAAGACACCAATCAAAATTAGGAAGTAGAAACCTACCAAAATAAAACCACAGAAGATCTGAACCAAGGTTATTTGTTCACGAAAGAGAACAAAAAAGGGAAGTAAAAACCTAAAAAAAGTGAAGTAAAAACCTACCAAAACTATAAATGGCCTAAAATGCACAACACTAGAGCTCCAAATCAATTTTTTTTGTTTACGAAAAAGCCAGTCAATAAACGACACTGGCTGAGGGTCCTATCAAAGGAACAAAAAAACAGGAAGTAGAGAACTACGAAATTAAAACCACAGATGGACTCAAATGCAAGATGATAGTCGCAGGTGATTCAAGTTAAAGTCCTTTGCAAAACATGCAATTAACGACACTTACTTGGAACATTTGGTAACATGCCACATGCTTGCTTCATTCACCAGACATTATGAAGAGATCATACTAATTTGGCTCCTTTTAAATGAAAATACATTGTTTGGCTTTTTACAAGAAAGTCGGCGTGACAGCACAAGGTTCAGCTGCCACATTAATTCAATTTATTCTGCACAAGCTCCCTAATTACGGCATCTAATTAGAGGCTATTATTGAGGCTATTATTAATATTAGATAGCTCCCTGGTGCCCAATAATCAAAGTTAACCCACAAGTTGTTGTGTGTTTAAAATAGTTACTGATTTACATAATTAAGAGAGCTAGAGAGAGTTAAAATAAAATATGCTAACAGATGACACAGTCTAGGCTTCTGTGGACGATTTGAGCAAATAACATGCCTGTGAAGTAGCATAGGATTGTGATTTTCCCCATACAAGAAAACCGCAGTCACTTTGTTTTAAAAAACCAAGTGCCCAAAACCTTAAATAATTGAGTAGTGAGTCAAGGACAAAATCAGGTGGTTACATCATTTATCACATCACGAATTAAGCAAGGACTCACAGAGCAATTGCTGTTACTTTGTTTGTATAAACTAATTGCTTACAGCTTTTGATGATCGAGCAGGAAACCAAGTCAGGGTCAAAATGGTGTGACTAAATTATTTTAGAATAAGAAGACGTGCAATGACATACAAGACAATCGTTGTCACTTTTTTTTAATAACCAAAGTTGCTACAACCTTGTATCATCTGTTAATAAACTGAGTCATGATGAAAATCGGCTAAATTAAATCTTTTAACATAAAGATGAGTTATACTAGGAAGATGAGCTCGGGCTCAAAAGATGCTTACTCTTACTTGTTCTAATAATCCAAGGGTGGACAACCTTGGGTAGTTAATTAATAAAACCTTTCATAATTAATAAACCTCGTTAAGGTCAAAATCATTTGCCTTTTTTATACGACAACAAGCAAAGACTAAAAAAAACACTGTTACGTTGGTTTAATAAACCAAGCGTAGACAACCTTTGATAATCAAATAATAAACCGAGCCCAGGTCAAAATCATCTGGCTAAATTATTTGTTAAACAGTACAGAGCAAAGAATCAATACACAACACAACTACGGTACTTTTTTTTTTTTTTTATGAGCCACTCAAAAGAAACTTTGATAATACAAAGTAAATTAATAAAGTGACTACAGGTCAAAATTGGGTGTCTATTTTTTTAAGACGAGTAAAGACAGCAATTGCCTTGTTTGCTCGTCTTCATATTTGAATGATTTAGCCAATTCTCATCATGACCCAATGCATTAGTCCATTATCAGAGGTTGTCTCCACTCAACTCATTTTCTCAACATTTATAGTTACAACATTAGCTATCGGGAATAAATAATTTAGCCCTACCTGAGTCTGACGTTGACTCAATTATAAAATTGTTGGCACCTGGGTTATTATAACCAAGTAACTGCATTAGGAGTATTATTAAAATTAGCTAGGGCTCGCAGAATAATCATTGTTACTCAGAACTCTGACTTTAAATATGATGGAATTTCCTCATCTGGTTTCTGATGAACAGAAAAACCAATAAACAGCTGCGAGTCCACTACACGGCAGTGTTTATACGTGGGGCCGTAAATGTGTAATAGCTAATCGTTAGCCGCTAATTACCCACTGTTCAGCATGACTTTTTTTTTCCTGGTGGAGGACTTTACACTCCACTTCACCTCTTCAGAGCACATTGTAAATGTTTATGAAGTAGCTCACTGTGAGCGGTGACGAATGAAAAGAAAATTCATTCCAGGAAAATGAATCGGCTCTTGGATTGCAACATTCACAACTTGGGAGTTTTTCCCCCGCTGCTCAACCCAGAAGGGACATTTAAATGGACGAAGTCCCGGAACCAATTATCTATCAATTGTACTGTCTTTGTCTTGCAAAGGCTGCAGTTATGTTTAGACCTGCTAACAATAGCAGCAGTTCATATTGGCAACAGCAGACACTATAATACATATAATACAGAGAGATGGCTATACATGAAGAAGGTCACATCTTACGCCTCTGCTAGCTGCAGTTATATTACTCATTCTTTGCAGAGGGTAAAGAACATACGTCTGGAGTGTTGTCATCAACAGTCAATATGGGTTGCTCCACTCTTCATGTTCAAATATCTTAAAGTGTTAGCGCTGCGACACTGATGCTATTCCTTAGCCTGTCTACGGTACTTCCCATTGTGTTAGCATGAAGCTAGTGTGTTTGTTTTGAATACACAATGGGCAATTAATTCTCTTTGTTTCAGGTTTAGTTGGACAGTACACTTAAACTGGGAGTGGAACTAAACAACTTAAAGCCATTTCATGAAGAATTGTTTACTTTCTGCCAAACTGCTGCATACTGTGAAGTGAGTAGAGATGAGTTCACTACGACCAAACAGCTCTCGTACCCCAAATTGTGATTTCAGTAACAGTCAACTGTGAATGCGGGGGATCACCGTAAGTGCTTCCATGCTGATGTCGGAAAAGTTGTGAAAAGTAGGACGCAAACATTTTTTTTTGGGGGGGGGGGGACGTTGTTTGGTATGTCTGGAGTTTTCCAGAGTGTTTATCAACAACTTGTCACCACCTATCTACTGTATTTTTCCACCCTGAAATCCGAGGACTTGTTTGTGTATTCCAACAGCATCCCAACATGTGCCCGTCACTTCATCCAGACTTGTAAACACCAGCCTCAAACGAAGAGCTTCCTCTGTTTTTTATTTATTTTTACTTCCCCCTCATTCTGGCTCCTTGAAGTCACCTTTGTCATTCTGAATCTGCAATGCAGGCTGCCTCTCCTCGGTGGAGGTGTTTTGTTGGGCGGTGGTGGAGGAGGCTGCATTATTTATGACGAGGCAGGCCGAGCTGCAAGTGATCGGCACCGGGAAGTGGAGAGCGAGAGCCGTCGTAACCGCAGTGGAGCAATCAGAGAGCGGCCTCACCACGCCGCTTTTCATTTCGTGTCATTAGATGTTGGCTCGTTCCCGCGGGCGGTCCTGCACGTTCTCCCTAAATGCTGATGGGGGAATTGGCGAGGAATCGTGATAAATATCCCATGTGATGAACAGGGACACCTCCATCTCCGGCCTATCGGCTCCTTGTTTTCCTTAAAAAGGTGAAATCGGGGACATAAATTGACGCCCGTCTCCAGCGTATAAACACGTCCGTATTACATGCAAAGAGCGGCCGCCCATTATCATTCCAGAAGGCGTTGTTTGTGCGGACTTTACATTAATCCCACAATCCAAGAATAACGGTCTTGAATGTGATGTTGATGCTGTTGGAAATGAATAAAGCATGACGATGAAGTGTTTTGGTGCAAGGAGAGAACGAGGGGTATGGTTGTGGTACGCTCTTTCAGTCATGAGCATGTGCACCCGGGGCGGAGCCACGGGTGGACCTGGGTGTGTACAGGCCCACCCAGATTGACAGACTGCACACCCAGTGAAATTCATGAACAAAATCTATACTTTTAAATAATTTGTAGATTATTATTAAATTATTTTTGAATTTGTGTTTTGTTGTGTTTTTTATTTTATTGAACACCTTGCATTCCTGCCTCCCTGCATTTGGGTTCCCTGCCACGCAACCCTGACAATAGCCACCTTGCACAATAGAAATAAACAAAATTACACAGGAAAAAAATGTGAGTCTACAATATAGACGTGCCACAAAGTAAAAGTGATCTTTCGGACTCATTATGTTTTCACGATAACCACGTTGCACAATAGAAATAAACAAATACTCAAACCACCAACCCAAAATCATGGTATGTTCATTTGGGTGCAAGCATGAGTGGCTGCAATGTTGACGTTAAATGCCACTTTGCACAATGGAAATAACTCAAAATAATCCACAGGGAAGTGGCCATCTATTATTCAGTATTTCTTCCCCTCTGTTGATTGATTGATATTTTCATGTGACATTGATGCTATGGAAAATGAATAACGCCTCTTCGGGCTTTGAGCATAGGCTTGGGATGGACGGAAATGCGAAGGTGGGGAAATCTGAGACTTGGCCAGCAATAGTCCCTGTTTTTTATTTGTGTGCGTATCTCATTGAATGAGATCACCACAGGGGCTTCGCGTCTGACAAATAAGTTTGATCCTTTCATTCCCGCAATTGACTTCAAATCCCCCAAAATGGATTTCAGTGTTCCTCTGGAGGCTCTCCCGGCACTGGCCTCATTTTTCTGATCAAAAGAGTTTGTGTGTGTGTGTGTGGGGCGGGGGAGGGGGGGTGTTGTGTGTGTGTGTGTATTCCTGTTTTTGTTTTTGGGGATTAAATGGCTATCTTTGATGAGTCACTTAGTGAAATTACAAGATTAGCATCCCGCCCTCCCTCCTGCGTCTTTTTATCTTCTTCCACCTGCATGTTAAGCATCATCTGCTGATCAACTTTGTTTCCAGAGCATGTCTTGGGTGAAACACCAGGTGGCTCCTATTGCTACCGTTAGATGCAATTTATTTTAGCGCCACTAATAGATAATAGTTCTCCCCGTGCCTGAGTAGTTTTTCTCCGGGTACTCCGGTTTCCTCCCACATTCCAAAAAAAACATACTTGGTAGGTTAATTGGACACTATAAATTGCCCCTAGGTGTGATTGTGAGTGCGGATGTTTGTTTGTCTCTGTGTACCCTGCGATTGGCTGGCAACCAATTCAGGGTGTCCCCCGCCTACTGCCCGAAGACAGCTGGGATAGGCTCCAGCACGCCCCGCGACCCTTGTGAGGATAAGCGGTATCGATAATGGATGGATAATAGATATAATCACTGCAGTGGTCACATCTATAAGTGTTTTTTATTCATTTTTTTATTTTTATGTTAGTCAGTGTTAGTTATCCATCCATCCATCCATTATCAATACCGCTTATCCTCACAAGGGTCGCGGGGCGTGCTGGAGCCTATCCCAGCTGTCTTCGGGCAGTAGGCGGGGGACACCCTGAATTGGTTGCCAGCCAATCGCAGGGCAAGTGTTAGTTATAATTACCATAAATACTAGCCACTGCTAATGCTGGTGACAGGTCATATTTTGGTACCACTAATGTCAGCTGCAGTTAAGGTTTGCCTAAATCAATTTTAGTGATGCTCAGAATTCCTTTTTCAGTAACAGCATTGTATAAACTGCTACTGCTAATGTTAGCCACAGTTCATCTTTGCCACAGTTAGCCAAGCACCAACTTCACCTATCTATTTTAGCCACAAGTAACATCAACGACAATGGTGCTGTTATTTGCTGTCGTTAGCTTGTGTTTACTACTTCTAATGTTAGCTGTTTTGAACTTTAGCCACAGTTCATCTTAGCCACAACACATATATATATATATATATATATATATATATATATATATATATATATATATATATATATATATATATATATATATATATATATATATATGTAAATGGAAGTTAAATAGTTAATCAAAACCACCACCTTGCACAATAAAATAAACGCAGCACCTTGAAATAATCCACAAACATGAGCGTTGTCTCAGTGTGAGAGCGCCTTAAGGGAAGGCATGGACCAATCAGAGTACTTGGAATTCATGGTGTCTGGTGCTGAGCTCATCCTTTGGGAGTCGGTTGAACAGTTCAGTGGTGAAGCAGTACAAAAGAGCGCCATGAATATGCGCTCTTGACTGTAAAAGGGGCACTGGGGGTCATTCAAGGTATAAGCCACTCAAGCCGGGCGGTGACAGCCTCCTGCAATTGGCTGCCTGCTACGTGACAAAGTATCTTTGGCTTTGGCTTTGGTGTGTGTTTGTGGGTCACTAAGTTGACTTGGGTTGGGTTTAGAAATGACGGACAATTTTTGCGATGGCTTGGCCTTCGTGACCATTTTATGAAATGAACTGAACCATGGTCAAGTTAAATTTGGGCCGAGTATTTCAACTTTTCTTTTTTAAAGCTCCTATTTCTTTTTTGTTTAAATTAAATTAATTCATACCAGGGGCGGAGCCAGAATGTGGCTAATGGATGGGCCTGGAAAAATCCGGGTGGGCCTGAATATTTCTCTCACTGAGCACAATCCTCCGGTACCGAGACATCGTATATTCAAATAAAATGACAAACTGAATAATATGAAGTTCAGGTCTTCCTTAGACAACCAAGATTATGCCATTATAAATATTCAATATATATATATTTTTTTTAAAACACAACGAAACACAAATTCAAAAATAATTTAATCGTAATTTACACAAAATGTAAAAGTAGATATTTGTTCATGAATCTCACTGGGTGGGCAGTCTGTCAATCTGGGTGGGCCCGTACACACCCAGGTCCACCCGTGGCTCCACCCCTGATTCATACTGTTTGAATCCCAAAATATAGAGTTCTGTCTCTTTTTAATCACCTTTCATCCATTGCATTTATTTCACAATTTTGGGAGAAAACTGTGTCTATAGAGTCAAAACAAATCCATCTCTTTTTTCTTTTATTTGAAATGTTTGTCCCTTTATTTTCATTAATACTGTTTTTACACCTTAATTCATACAATTTTAAACTTTAATTCATAGTGTTTTACCTGTACTGTAACTCATACAGCTGTTAACTTTAATTCCTACTGCTTGCACCTTAAAAGCCTTTGAGCAGGAAGTCCAGAGACAAGCCACAAGAAAAAAAGAATAAATAAAAAAGAGCGCAGCCAAGCAATAAATTAATTAATAGATTAAAAACAAATCTAGCACACTAAATACAGGTCAACGTAATGAACAAAAGTGCCCTTTCCTCTTAAAATATATACTCAAGTAAAAGTAAAAACTATAAAATTACTTTGACAAGTAAATTTATCCCAAAAGTTACTTGAGTAAATGTAATGGCGGAAATGTAGCCTTTAATACCTGCCACTAGTCATACCATTTGTAGCTTTATTTTGATTATTAACGTTTGTACATCAATTCCTTTCGTTTTTATCTTCATGGCCTTTCATCCATGGTGTTTCTTTAAAAAAAAAAAGCCCACAAGTCTGACCAAAGAGTTGGATTCTCAAGGATGGCAATTCTTTTTGGCATGCCACTCTGAAAGTGCACAGTTGTGATAAATAGTAATACAGAACACATAGAGTATCCAGCTTCATCAAAATAACACCGTTAATACTAAGCTAGCATTAGCACTATAACAAGCCAGCATTCACGACAGTTGTCGGTAGCATCCATCCATCCATACATTATTGATACCGCTTATCCTCACAAGGGTTGCGGGGCGTGCTGGAGCCTATCCCAGCTGTCTTTGGGCAGTAGGCAGAGGACACCCTGAATTGGTTGCCAGTCAATCGCAGGGCACACAGAGACAAACATCCGCACTCACAATCACACCTAGGGGCAATTTAGAGAGTCCAATCAACTTACCATGCATGTTTTTTTTTTAATGTGGGAGGAAACCGCAGTACCCAGAGAAAACCCACGCAGGCACGGGGAGAACATGCAAAGGCCGGGGCCGGGATCGAACCCACGACCTCTGAACTGTGAGGCGGATGTGCTAACCAGTCGACCACCATGCCGCCTGTCGGTAGCATGACTTATGGTAAATGAATGTACTGTATACCATGGGTCACCAACATGGTGCCAGTAGCTAGTTTCCTAGTTATTGAGAAATCATTAACATGTGCCAGTGCCTTTACATAAACGAACATTATTATTATTAATAACTTGTAAAGCTAATTTGATCAAATTTGTTATTTCAAAAGTCTGTATCAAACTGGTAGGCCTTCGCATTAATCAGTACCCAACAAGTAGCTCTCAGTTTTAAAAAGGTTGGTGACCCCTGTTCATAAAGCATTTTCCAAATTACAATGCCTCACATTCACTCATTCACACACACATGCAATGTGCTGCCAGGTTCTTAAAGTGGACATCAACCCTAGTGAAAGTATAGTTGTTTAAAATTAGAGCCGGACCGGCCTATAGACAGGAATATAGACAGGAACTTTTTTTTTTTTTATCCTCGGGAAAAAAGGCGAATGACGGACGAGGGAAGGGTACACTCACTGCTGACGGATGATGAATGACAGATGCTCAATTTGTAGTAAAATGCCCAGCTCTGGTGTATAATGTTCGAGTGTGTGTTGCTCTCGAGCCTAGTGACCATTTTCAATAAACTGTATTAAAGAAAGAAGAAATTTAAATATGCTGGTGGCTTACAGTAAATAAAGTGTTGCGGGTGATGTAGTGCACTACGAAGCTGTCACAACGGCGCAAGGCTCAGCGGAGCGAAAGGACGGAAGGAGCAGAGGAATGGGGACGAGCGGGGCTAAGTGTTATGCGGAGGCAGCCGTTGACCTAGCAGCTCACGAATTGGCTCCAGATGGGAAGTGGCAAGCGGGAGAAGCGTAAGGGAAATAGTATTGACAAGCTTGGCCCGGGCAGCCCTCGAGCAATGCCATTAGCCCGTGTTTCCAGTCACCGGGGAAGCATCTGAGATTTCACCTCACTTCCAGGACGTGTTGATGGCAGGCAACACAATCGAGTGCCATAAAAAAAACAACAGTAACTGCTTGGCATAACAGTAAACACTCCCGCAGAGTACATCGAGTGATATATCCTCCACCTATACCAGGGATCAAAGACCGATCAAAGACTGAATAACACAGACTGCCATTACCGCAACGAGTGAGTTACAAGGAGCCTACTTGTATGCCGTCCCGGCCTGTGAAACATTTGCCGTTCTGCCAGTAAACTCACCTGACTGCCGAAATCCTTGTCGTGGCATTATTGCCCTCCCACTCGCCTCCAACAAGTACAAATAAGCCCACGACAAATGGTGTCAGAAGCGGGATAATGTGAAGAAGAGAGAGAGAGAGAGAGAGCGAGAGAGAGAGAGAAAGAAGGAAGAAGTGGCTTGCAGACTGGACCGTACTCTGTCTGCTAATTGTGCCAGCTACCTGCCGTGCTCTGTTGTCGCTGTCCAGAGACGTTACATTTCACGCCGGCAAGTAGCGGAATCACGTCGCACTGGTTGCCAGATTCTCCCAAAATCAGCACAAAGTATTCTGGTTGCTAAGTTCTCCCCAAATCAGCAGTCTATGCAAGGATAGGTGGATGGCAAAAAATAAAAGTCTTAGAGTAAAAAACAAAGAAGAGGAGATGTCATCAAAAGGTGTTGGGGGGCAGGTGCCGGCCAAGAACAGGCCCCAGCTTGGCTTGGCATCTTACAACAGATGCAGCAGCAAAATCTGCAGATACTGCAGCAACTGCAGAGGATGGAGGAAGCATTGCAACATCAATCAAAGGGCTTAAACGAGGCAGGCAGTAGCCAAAATGCGGGAGAAACTTCCGCTACTCCCGCTCGATCATCTACTCCCTACTCAGATGACCCTCACAATATGGTGACCATTGACAGGCAAGATGCATCGACCCTGAAAAATGAGGGAAGCCCAGACTTCACCCCAGAGCTAGATGTCATTCGCCAGCGCTCACTTACCTCAGCCCCTTCTGGGCCGTGGAATATGGGACACACCAAAATAGATCCAGTCATCCGCCGACATCATTTCAGGGGAGGTGGGACTGCGCTGCCGGACACAGACACATTCTCTCCTAGTCAAAGCCCCTCCATTAATCCCACAATCAACAACAGAGGGACATGCCTTGCTCCAGGAACTCTCAATCCCCAGCCAGATGGCTCCAGTGGCCCACAGGTCCACAGAAGACCCTCGCCATGTTGCTCCAGCGCAAAGCTCCTTGCCCCCTTTGATAGAACTGAGAGCTGGAACACATTCTTTATGACCTTTGAAAGAGACACGGGTGGAACCACATGGAAAGGTTGGATAAGCTCCATGAGCGATTGAGGGGCCCGGCCATGAGCTTCATTTGTTCTCTCCCGGAACTTCAAAGAGAAGACTACCTGCTGCTCACAGAACAACTAAAACAATGCTATGGTCGATCAGACCCGCCCTCCGCTGTTCGCCGCCGTCTCAGCAAACTCCATCAGCAGAAAGAATCCACCGTTGAATTTGCTGCAGAGGTCCGCCAACTGGTCACTCTGGCTTACCCCGGGGTCGACCTTGTGATGCAGGACCAGCTGGCGGCTGATGCATTTCTGAAGGGACTTGTAATCCAGCGGGTCGCCTTTGAAGTTATGAACCAGGATCCCCGACACTCACAGAGGCCCAAAAGCTTGTGGAAACTCATGAATACAACTATAGGGCGACCCTGGGTCGTGAAATAGAAGGGGGAGTGAAGGCTCGGCGCATATCCTGGGCACTTCAAGAGGGAATGTTCGCGGTCACCCAGCCCCAACACTCCGGAAAACTAGACCTGGTCAGGTCCAATGGCCTGGGCCTGGCTAGCAATGCAAGAGGACGCGTTATTCTTTCTCAAGAAGATATTACCCAGACAACGAACTAAATTGAAACGTTTTACTCTGAAGGTTTGAATTGGTTTGGAGTAAGTAATTGTTTTGAATTAATTGAAGCAGTTTTTCGGTTATGGTTTAGCCTATTAAATATTGCATGCTTCCATGTGTTCTGTTGTTATGTGACTTAATGTTTTGTTCTGAATAACTCAGCCTGAAGATGCTGAAGGGACTCGGCGTTCTAGAAGTGGAGTAGTGTAACGGGGCGTCACATCAGCCTATTCCTACCTGTTGTATGGCATCTATGGTGTGTGTGTGTGTGTGGGTGGGTGTGTGTGTGGGGGTGTGTGGGTGTGTGTGTGGGTGTGTGTGTGTGTGTGAGACGACTCAGTGAACATGCTCCTATTGGTTCTCGGGCTTCGCGGGTTCTGTTGTGATTTTGTCAGTTAGTCAGTTGTCTTCTGGATCCCGCAGAGTATGGATGTCGAGTGGTATATTCTCCGCCTATACCAGGGATCAAAGACCGATCAAAGACTGAAGATCACAGACTGCCGTTACCGCAACGAGTGAGTTACAACGAGCCTTCTTGTATGCCGTCCCGTCCTGTGAAACGTTTACCATTCTGCCAGTAATTGCACCTGACTGCCGAAATCCTTGTCATGGCATTATTGTCCTCCCACTCGCCTACAACACGCGCCAGTACAAATAAGTCCACGACAATATATTTTAAAGAACAACTGTAATAACACTTATAAATAAAAAAAAATAAAAAAGATATAAAGCGATATACCGGCTGAACCACGATCTAGTGTGTTTACTGTGTTTATATTTTTTAATCAGACAAACACTTTTAAAACAATACAAACACATTTAAACATAATATACTAAGAGAGAGAGACTATTATTATTTATTATTTTATTTTTTTAAAGAACAACTGTAATAGCACTTATAAATAAAAAAAAGTTATACCAGGAGTGTGAAAACTGAACCAACAAATAGTGTGTTTACTGTGTGTTTTTAGTTTTTAATCAGAAAAATGTAACCTTTACTAAAAACATAAATAAAGAAAATGTTGCATTCTCTCTGCCTTTGCTTTAATTCATACTGTTTACTTAAATTCTTGCTGTTGTACCTTTCATTTGTATTGTTTGTACATACTTTAATTAACTTTCAGGTAATTACTTCAAGGAACGACCAATCGCAACTCACCTGTTATCTGAAGGTGAGCCATGATTAGTCATTATCTGAGCGATGAGCAACTGTGTAATTTTCAGTCGACAGAAGTAACAAAATGGCCGCCCCCTGAGATGGCTAAAAACGGGTGGATTTTGCTGTTTAACTCATGTTCCACAAATGCAATATTAATCAGAATGCCTTATTTCAACTAGAGGACCTGCATAGAACATATTCTTGGAAAGAAAATATTTGTGTTGACTTCCGCTTTAACTAAATACTTACTTTGATACTGTAATACACAACACTTTAGCTTGTATTGTTTTATGGGCTACACTATCAGTGTGTGTGCGTGTATGCATGCGTGTGCATGAGTGTGTGTAGGTAAGGGCTAAATCACTGCGGTAAGAGTTTAATAGTTACAATATTGCTAGTTGTTATTGTATTGTATTGTACAGCTGAGAGGTTTTGAAGTTGGCTGTATTTTCATGAAAATGTTTTATTCTTGTTTTATTGACTCAGTTTCAACCATTTCTTTTATCTGTTGGTTTGGATCCCTAACTTGTAAAAACAAAAAGTGCTTGCAACATATTGTTAAGGTGTTCAGTAAGATTGGAGGCCTGAATTTCCAGGATCTTCCCACGCTTTACAGAGCAAGAGTAGCAGCAAAGGCCCATTCCATCATGACAGACTGCCGTCATCCTCTGTCTGCTGAATATAAACAGTTGCCATCAGAGTGCAGATACCGTATAACCAGGTGCAGGACAAACAGATTTAAAAACTCATTCATACCAGTTTCCATTGCCCTTTCAAATAACATGGCATAATAATGTACATCTTGCATATGGTTCATGTGTGGGTGGATTATTAATGTCTTTTTATTTTGACTGCTGGCTGCAAAAGAAATTGCCCCTCTGAGAAAGCAAAGTTCACCTTGACCTTGACCTAGTACATTTTCCTTGAATATTTTTTAGGAAGCGTGGGGAAGCCTTTTCCTATCAGTATGTGATTGACAAACATGAAACACAAGGTAAACATTCTCATCTCATGCACTTTGCTCGTGTTGAGTCATTTGTCTGTCAACTCCTGCAGGAACGTGTTGACTTGCTAGCATGTACATACATGTGTTTGCTGTGTAGCTCCATAAATCGGCGGAGTCGAGGGACTTGTTACAAGGGGCTTTGAATGCTTTCCTTGGTGAGAAAGAGGAGCACTCCTTGCTCAAACAAAATGCAGGAAAAGCTTCCAGGCAATGTCACATTAAACAATAAGCATGGAACGAAAATTCCAAACATGAGGGGTGTGCGGATCTCCATTACTGATGCAGATGACTCATAATGATATTACACATTGACAATACTTTTAAGAGCTACACCTGTTACAATAGTCTGTGTGTGCCCTGCAACTGGCTGGCGACCAGTTCGGGGTGTAGTCTGCCTTCGCCCATTGACGGCTGGGATAGGCTCCAGCAACTCCCCGCGACCCTGTATAGGATAAGCGGTTTGAAAGATGACCTGTTACAATATCATGATTCACAATACTATATGACTCATGCGATACGAATCACTCCAATTATGTGATATGACACAATGCACTCCAAACACGATACTCTGTTATTATGCATGTGTGATCTTAGGGAGGGGCATGGGGTGGATATACAGTTACGTTGACCATGTGTTTGACCTTGCAGGGGGTGCGGCCTGGGAGCTGGATGGGGCCACTTGGGAATGATTTTAATCTGTACAACACTTTGAGTTGCAGTCTTTGTATGTAAAGCGGTTGATGAATAAAGTTTGATTTGATGTTAACTGCTACTACGATACGATGCAATACAATTTAGCTGACAGTTGACGAACGACAGGAACAAATTTAAAATAGACGGTTTAAGCATAGACAGAAACCCCTTTATTTAGTCCGCCATCCGTCTGCAGTACGTCATTCGTCTATTTTTCACCGTTAGGCTTCGTTGGCCGCGGCGGGCGCGGGGAGTAAAATAGTGAGTTGTTGTTGCTTGGGGGACGGATTTGAGTGACACATGTTTAAAATTAGAGGCGGACCGGCCTATAGACGGGTACTATTTTCCTGGAAAAAAAGACAAATGACGGATGACGGAAGGGTACCCACGCAGGAGACATATGACGAATAACGGATGCTCAATTTTTAGTAAAATGCCCAGCTGCAATAAAAAATGCACTACAAAATAATGAAGTTCACTACAATTACGATATCTTTCCATACAATTACCATGCTTCAAAATTCCCCGATAAGAGTGAATCCAATTATGCGACACAATACCATTACCTCCAATTACGATACGATATATGATTCACTTCAATTATGCGACACAATACCATTACCTCCTATCCGATACGGTATATGATTTACTCCAATTATGGTGCATTATCGTTCACTCCAATTGCCATGTGATACAATATAAATATGACCCCCCCACACCATCCAGCTGCATCCTTAATCCCAATTATTCCTACTTCAACGAATAAATAAAACGGTACACTCACAATCAATCGGATTGTGAGCATGGGGGGGGACACAGGATTGCATAACCAGCCTTGTCTCGTCTGAGTGGCTGATGGATTTCGCAGATGCAGCGCCCTCTCCCTCCTTGGGCTTGGATAAACGAATTAGGGAGGCCTGAGTAGCTTCAGGTTTTTATCTTGGAGCACTATGAAACACATTGCCCCGAGCCGTTGAAAGCCTAAATACCTGCCGGACCCTCGCCATAGGGCGGCTGCAATCGAGAGTTCACAGAGGAGAGTGAAGCGGCGGATGGCGGCAAAATCGATTAATTGATTGAGTGGACAACCAGCATGAGGATTGAGTTGCATGGCTCGGATAAAAATAAAGTTTGCATTACGTTTACAAATGAGTAAAAAGAAAAAAAAACAACTGATGTTTGGCATTTCACTTTGGCTACCATACCTGTTTACGCTACTTCTAAATTTATTTATACTGTTTATCATTCTCAGCGTGTCGTATTGGTGTGTTGATTCACATCCTCCCTCACAATTAATGCATGCGGCTAAAAAAAACATCCCTACGCTCTAGTGTTCACTTTGATACTTTAGAAAGTATGACAGCTACCCCAAGTGACATAAGTCCTTGTAACAGTTTACACTGCACGCTCCATGCTCTAGACACAGCATGAGTGGTTAACATCTGGGATGTGTAAAATGGTTTATGATGGGTATGGGGATTAAGGTATCAAGTTTAACACCTTGAAATGGGACAAAATAGTTCCACCAGTATAGCGTCTTCGAAGATGGTAACAGAGCCAGCACAAAACCTGTGTAAATGGTTAATGCTGGATTTGCGGGACTAAGGTATAAAGTCCAACACCTTAAAACTGGACATGGAATGGTGATACCCGGTTTTTACCAGAATTTTGCATTTGAAGATAACGGTGCTGGGACAACACAACCATACAGGATAAATGCACGGAAGTATGACTAAGGTATGAAGATAAACACCTTTATGAACACCCAATGGACAACCAAGTAGTTCCGCCATTAATCCGTCTTCGAAAATCGTAGGACAATGGTATGAAGGCAACTGAACTGGGAAGATGCTGGTGTAAATTAGGAATGCCTGGATTGTGGGACAAGGGTGTGAATTTTAATACCTTACTTCCCCCTCCATGTTGTGATAAGAGCAGACACAGAATAGTCGAAACAAGTATTGCCACGCGTTGAAGACAGTAACGCAGCCAGGATGATACCGATGTAAGGTGTTAAATTCAGGTGTGTCAAATCCACGTCCAAGAAGTAAAAACCCGGCCACAGTTTGGCTTTAGCCACAGGTGCCAGCAATTGAGTCGAAGCTCCTGACACTCACTTCTGTTCACTTCTGTTGTGTTGGAAACGGACACAGAATTTGGGGCACCAGGTTTGCCGTGAAATGAACAAGGGTGCTGGACCAATTCCGATAAGACGGAGCTAAACATTTAGGCTCTTCGGTTGCTTATCTTCCACAAGTGTGTTGAGCATGAAAGCTAAAGTTGTTTTTATCAGGATCCAGATAAGAAAACAGCAGCTCAGATAGGAAGAAAAGCAACTAGTGAAAGTGTAGATCACCACTAAGCTCACAGTACGTTTTGTACACATCCGTGAATCTTAACTACAATTAAATATTGTTCCTGAATGCTAAAGTTATGTTAAAACGAGCCATCAAACATGTAAAGATTTGTCGTCACGAACCAAACTAATGTTGTCATTGGACAGCAATAAGAGAAAGGGGGAGGGAGTGAAAGGATGTTAAATTGCACACTCCTTACAGTCACAGATGCCTTCCTGCCTCTGTTACGGCTCCGATACAAACCCTGGTGCTGAAGATTGCAGGGTCGACTGTCATAATATTAAAACGTGAAAAAATGCAACACTGTGTTAAAAGGCTTTGATCTTGGCAAGCTAAAAAGCTATTTGCTGTGATGGTTGTCAATTGTTATTCACACTGAATGCTTATACAGTATGAGCCTAATTAGTGAATGTTGAAACAACATATATTGCGGTGTTTTTCTTAACTCAGTGCTCCTTGTCAAAGAGCACACCAGTTACAGAAGTCACAGTATTTTGTTCACAAACAAATGTTCCAAATTAGCTCCAACTCAGACTCATAGCAAGCCAACGGGAACAAGAATCAAAAGAGGAAAAAAGAGGAAACTCACCAAAAAAATACAACTGGTAACAGCACAAAAAGATGGACTAAAATACAAAAAATCAGTCATAGGAAAACCAAATCACTGTCCTTTGTTCACAAAAAGCTTGTGGATCTGACAGTCCAATCAAGGGAACAAAACAGGAAGCAGAAACCTTCCAAAATAATTGCGACAGCACATTGACAGTCCAAGAAATTCTCTTTGTTACTAAAAACTGGCTGTGACGGACAGTCCGAACCCTACGAAAATGAAACAATAGATGAGCTTCAACCCACAACATCAGGCACTGAAGATCCAAACCAAAGTCCATTGTTAACATAAAGCTGATCGAAACCGTCAGAAAACAGTCATGGTGAGATTTTGTGTTTTGAGGTGCTGGCAGACGAATGATGTCATGGTGATGGGGTCTTTTCATGTCTATAATCCCAAAACCCTCAGCCCCCCACCCAAAGAGAAATGACTAAAGAGAAGGCATGAGCCGGTCACGGCGGATATAGAAGACAAAAAGTAATTCTTGCAACAGGATTTGCAGCAGATTCACTGTCATCTCTTCACCTTGCCTTTGGCATTGGACACTGGAAATGCAGGTTACCGCTACGAGAGGCCAATGGAAGAAATTAATATAGAACTCTGATACTGAAATGGGCTTTTTAATTTTCAAAAATGCGGTGCGTTTATCGCCTTCAGCCTACAGCCGGGGTACCCTTCCACCGTTCTTCTATCCACCATTTTGTCCGACCAGACCAAATCGCCTATAGGCAAGGACTTGCCTATAGGCGATTACTATTTGGTCTCATTTTAAACGGGCTTCCGTTAGCGTTTCCGACTACCAACTTCGAAAAACTACCACTTGCATTTTTACAGTACACGCCAGTTTTAAACTGCTATTTAATACTAATAATTCATACGATTTATATGCCGTTTTTATGTACACTCAAAGTACTTCACAATGGATAGACATTATTCATTTAGTTACGTGGGTTATGTATATATATATATATATGAATATATGTCGCCACAGCTGCCCAGGGGGGGTCCAACAGAAGCGCGGCTGCCATTGTGCCTCTGACCACCAACAAAGATTACCACCCAGCCGTACACCAGTTTGAATGGCACTGGAGGCAAGGTGGGTGAAATGTCTTGCGCAAGGACACAACTATGCATGGCTCAAACAGAGCGGGATTCAAACAGGGCACCCTTCACTTACTGGATAAGCCACTGTACCTCCTCAGCCACAGCCACCCTGTATTTTGACATGTCTTGTTTTTTACTAACATTGTGTACCTTCTTGTTCTTCTACCTAAAGCCTATCGCACATCCAACAACATGCATGCAGCACTGTCTGTGCCAACTGGAAAAAAGTAGTAGGTTAAAGTGTACCTTTGTTTGCCCATTTCGAGGTATTGATGGAGAAACTGAGCAATGTCTAGACTTACATTTGTCAAAACACATGCCCGCAGTCCCCGTGGTTAATTTGAATGAAAGGCGATTAATAAATAATTGGCACCACATTCCTCCCTCCACACTTGACAGAAAAGACAGTTTTATACTATTTAATTAGTTTGTTTTTCTTCACCTAGCATTAATTGTTAATTTAAATGTAGGGTGAATAGTTAATGGCATTGTCATGACATTTTAAACACTGCTTATCCTGTACAGGGATACGGTGTGTGCTGCGTGGGGGCGGGGAGGGTGTTTGGATATGGGGTGTTGGAGCCTATCCCAGCTGACTTTGAGCGAAAGGCGGACTACATCTAAACTGGTTGCCAGCCACAGAAATATTAAATAGGGCACACACAGAAACAAAAACAACCCAACCATCCACACTGTCATTGAGCCGGAACAAATCCCACGCTCCCTGCACACAAGTCGGGCGAGTGTACCACTACACCATCAGCGACTCCTATTTAATGGCATTTAACAATAAAAAAATAAAAATAAAATACTGTACAGTAGAGTACTGCTACAACCAGAAATCGACAGCAATACATAGTTTTATGCTGTTAAACTACAGTTATCTGCCCTTCTTGTTAACTGACTGATTTAACAGTTAATTAATGGTAATGATTAATATTTAACAGTATTTTACAATTATTATATTATACACAGAAATGTGTTACAGTGTGTATGTACAGGTGCTGTTGCATCAAAATGAGTGGTCCTCCCCTAGAAATGAGTAGGGCTACAATAAGTTGGGTTTATGAACTCCTCTTTTCGTTCCTCTTTTTGCCGTGGCTTATAAATACCACAGACATATAAATAAGCTTTGTCATATTTGATGGTTTAACTCTCCAAAAAGTGTTGTTTCCTTGTCACAAATGCAAGAATAAAGCCGCATTAAAATGTACAGAAGAGTGAAATTTACCCAGCCTGGCTGAGAGCTTGGAATCCTTAAACCTCTGATCCTAGGATCACCCCTGGTGTGCCTCATTGTTATTTGTCTTTATGGTGCAGAAAAGGGATGTAATATCATTTTGTTTCCTATTCATTTTGAACTATACTCAAAAAGAAATGGAGAGGACTATGCAACATTTCAGCAACCCAGTCCCTCACAAATAACACTTATTATAATACGCTACTGTTGTGGGCTTGTTTTGTGTTGTGGTGAATTTAACAAACAATAGAAGCGGGTTGAATGTGCCTCACTGACAAAACCCCAGCCAGGCCTCGTCAGTAAAATTGGTCTGGAACTGCCACTGCCAGCATTTAATTGTTTATTATGAGCTGCATTTTCACAACACATCCTCCTTGTGATGCTCTAATAGCTCCTAAATTGTTTATGGGGCTGTTTAATTAGTGTTTATGAAATCCCCATCAACAATCCTTCTTTTTCTCCTTGGCATGCAAACCAGCAATTATACGTTTGGCTTAAGAGATAATAGCGGTGCGGTCTTCACAACGGATTAATTCCCTCACAGTCATCATACACGCTTAAATTCATCAAGCAGAAACAACTTGTAAAATGTTATCAGTCTTATGACATGGTAAAGCAGCATGCGGTTCATTTTCCAAGGTTATGTTAAAAACGCTTTTACTAATTTAATTTTGGTAGGTTTTGACTTCCTGTTTCGTTCCCCTAATATGTCTCTCAGCTGGAGCTGGTATCAACTATCTTTTGTGAACAAGGGCTTTGATATGGATCTTTTGCGGCAGAAGACTTGCATTTTTGACTCTGTTTGTGCGGTTAATGGTTTTATTTTGTTTGTTTTCTACATTGTTTTTGTTTCCTTGATAAACTGGAGCTAGTATCGACCAGCTTTTTGTGAACAAATGACTGGATCTTCTATCACTGGTGTTCTGCGTTTGAGTCGATCTATTTATGCTGTTAGTAGTTTCATTTTGGTAGGGGTTTTTGGGCCGTTTTTGTTGCCTTGATTGAGCTGTCAGACTGATCCATTATTTATTAGCTTTTTGTGAACAAACACCTTTGATCTTCCTAGCCTCCGATTGTGCATTCTAGTCTAATCTGTTTGAGCTGTGACTGGTTTTATCTCTTTAGGTGTTATAAAGGTTCCTTAAATTGATGTTTGATAATATGTTATGTATTAATGTTATTAGTAGAGTTGCGTCATTGTGCCTAACTCTCGCGAGAAGTGCAATATGCGCTATAGGACGCATACTTCCTTGTGCGCACCATAGATTAATCTGTATCATCACGCTTGCGTTTTGAAGACATGTAGTTGTTGTCGCAGTGTTGGTGTATTTTGCACTGAAAGATAATAAACTGCCGAAACCATATCTTCGCTCCTTGTGTTCAGGCCGACGCCTGGGGGTGAAAAGAGCACATTACGTTCGAGCCACGTCGCCTATGCAGTCAATAAGAAGCTTTCGAACAGTAGGTTTCGAAACGTGAGTTGGACTTGAGTAATCTGACAACAATTACTTTGCAAGTTCACAATTCGTTATTGTAAAGCAATGAATGTTGACAAGCAGTAAACCTTTGGCCTATTGTATACATTTTTGTTTTTCATCAGTGGTAGGTATACCTCTGTGCATGCAACCAAGCGACAGGAGTGAGCTGAGTCATGCGTAAGTCTCCGTGGAGGACGTCTACAGGAGGAAGGAGTTAATGGAAATGTCAAAAGCAGCAGTCGCTCGGAGCCCAAGCACTTTTTCTCAGAAGACGCGTCTCGTCATTCAAAGCAGCATTCCTGACTCCACCCCCCCAAAAAACAACAAAAAAGAAAAAAAAATGTCATTGTGACTTATTTTGATAAGCATACAAGTCTTTTGCTACATTTGAATTGGCTAATCAATAAAGATCGGGAAAATGCTTGCTATGCATTCGACTCATTCACTGTGCAAGGTGTGATAGCATCCCATAATAAGCACTGTGATGACATAATAACAAATGAAATACATCCTTGCTGCTCTTGACTAGCTTTTTATGATCAAAGGTCTTTCATTAGAATCCTATTGGACTATTAAAGACTACTGGCTTTATTTTGGTAGGTTTCTACTTCCTGTATTTGTTTTCATTCCTGTTTGTTCCGTTTCCCATTGGCCGTGGCTGAGGTTTGCAGTTTCAGAGTCCTAAAAGGAGACACATTGAGTCCGGCCGGACAGCATGGAGCTTCCCAATGCGCAGTGAGACTTCCATGCCGGTTAGTCCATGTCCATAGTTATTCTTTGTTTTGTTTCAAATATCACTCAGTCTGTCGTTTATCGCCTACAAAATGGGTGTCCATCATAGGCGGACCGGTCCGTCACATCGGCGGAATGCCCAGCTCTGCCTGTGAGTATGCCTGTGAGGGCAGACTAAGCCTGTGCATGTGATATCGCAGAAGAGACAGTGGTCTTTCTTTTAAAAATAACCCAACACAAGAGATCAGTCGGTAATTGACCCGGGTAGGGACGCTTACAGGGGTGGACGAAAACCCAATTCTGTCCTTGCTTAGTCCAGGGGTCGGCAACCCGGCTCTTTCATTTTTATGTTGCAGCTCTATGTGGCTTGGGAAAATTAATTACAAGTGTCCTATTGAAGTACATGTTATTTGTCTCAAAAATGTCCATCATGTCTTCTTATTAAGTCAAAGTTTTGGGCCACTTTCATATGTGGTCCTATATTGGATACCTATAGGATTTTTTTTTGCAATGCGAACTAAGTCCGAAACTCCAAGTCGCATTTTGTCTCCTTCTGAGTATTCTACTTCAAGCCATTTCAAAATAAGAGCTAATACCTGTTGAGCAGGTGAACGCTGCTAGAACTTGGTAGCCCCACCAGTGTTGTGCATTTGTTGGGCATGTACTGCTTTTAATTTGTTAGGTTTCTACTTCCTGTATTTTTTTTCCCTCATGTATACTCAACCAGAGTTTTTGTTAAAGTGACTTTGATTCATATAGTATGTCACCAGCAGAGGTGGGCGCGTCAGTACATTCTGCCGGTCCGTCATTCGCCAGCGGCCAGGCCACCCGTCCGTCACTCTGTCATCGTCATTTTAACCATGCTTCTGTCATCGCTAAATTACAGTTTTAGGACCATCAGTAACTCGTCAGTCTTTTGCTGGTGGCGCGTCCGTGACAGCCAATTGGTGTCGAGAGCGTACTTCATAGTCCATCTCATGCAGGTGCAGCACAAGCAGATAAAATAAATAAATTAAAGATTGGTCAAATAATACAACATGGGAGAATGTTATTGCGGTCTGTGGGACTGAAAGGTATACAACACAGCCGGCTTCCTTTACCGCCCAAGAACCAAGATTTAGCAGCCAACAAAACAACAGGTCACCAGATTGACTAGCGATGTTCAAACTTTTTGTTTCTGTCAGAGGCGAGGAGCCTCTGCCGCATTTCACTCAAAGCAACCCAGGTTTAGCCACCCCCGCGAACAAACACATGCATGACACACAGTGTGTGTTTTTGCCAGTAAAACCAGAGTCTGTCACTAACAGACCTTCCATCGGCACTGACAGACTGTACACCACTGGGGTTAGTGACGTTTCAGGTGACGGATAAAAAAACCCGCTTCCGACGGTGCTTAGTCCATCAGTGTTTCACGGTTTCCGTCCTTCATAATTCGCCAGCAAAACTGGAGTCAGTCAGGGAAAGGCTGACGGACGTTCCGTCGGTACTGACGGAATGCACACCTCTGTGTCATAGTCTGTCTTTTGAGTTGAGTTTTTGACTTTAGTTTCATGTTTTTTCTTTTGTTCCTTTGTCTGCCTCTCGTTAAGTGATTGAGTCCACCTGTGCTTGTCATCCCGGTCCCTTGTGTTAGCCAACCAGCTCCCTCCTACCCTCTATGTTTTTTCCAGGTGTTCCTCGTATTGTCAACTTGTCTGTATTTAGTTCCCCGCTTTCTTTCAGTCCTTGTTGGTTTGTTGTGGTTTGTTATTTGTCGAAGTCAAGTCCTAGTCCTAGCGTTTGTTTAGTTTGTGTTGGTCCTTGTTGTTTTAGTATTATCCCAGTACCTTTCTTTGCCTTTTTGTTTCTTTAAATTAAATACTTTATATTGAACTTCATTTTGCCTCCTGCATTTGGGTCCTCTACCTCAAACTCCTGACACTGTGGTCACTCATGCATTGCATTTACATCCATTTATTGGTGCTGTTACTGCTTTAATTTTGTTTGATTTCTACTCCATGTTTTTATTTCCATTTCCATGTGTCTGTCCAGCTTTTTACATAAATTATAAAAGCATATAGGAATAACATAGTGAAATATAAACAATCAAACAGTTCCTGGACAATGATTAATTCGTTATAGCTCCTTCTGGTGTTCACAACTTGAATTTGGCCACCGGGAGGCAGTATAATACAGTAACACAGACAAACAATGAATCATTTCACAACTATTGTAAGTGACACATTTTTCTTTACTAATATTAGTCGTTTTTCCACAGAGGGTAACAAATGTGTGAACGTTTTATTGTTTTGTCTGTCTACATGTTTTGCTGCTACATTTGTGATTAAACATACATTCCCAAAAGCGTTTGAACAGGGCTGTCGTGGGCCACATTGTTGTTCCGGTTTCTCTCAGAGGGCCGTTGTGACTGTGAAACCATGTAAATGTTTAGGTACCGTATCAAATCATTACATGTAAACACATAGTTTTGAAATTAGAAGTTGATGATAAATGTTTGTTCAACTATTGTTCGAGTTACTATTAAAAATGTGTTTGGTTATCTCAAAATTACTACTCATTACATATGACAATTTGAAATTTGGTACAGATTTTACAAAGTATCATGAAAGTTGATGCACATGATTTTCTTTCACTGGCCACAATAAATTATGCGGTGGTCCAGATCTAGCTCCCGAGCCTTCAGTTTGACACCTTTGCGTGAGAACATTGGCACATAGATCTATTTTTAGCCTGTCTATGGCGTTTCCCACTATGTGGATTTTAAAGCGGTTATGTGATCTGTTTGACTGTAAACTTTAATTGGTAGTAACATGCAGCCTGGAGCCTCTTTTTAAATATTTGTTCGCTATGCCAAACAAGAGCTGAGTTTAGTTCACTGGCACCATGCAGCACTCACAATTCAAATTTTGGCCGCAAGTCAAAGTGCGGCTGAAAAAAATCCTAACTTGTGTCACTTGTACCACAAGGCACCACTGTAAAATATACTGCCATCATTATGACGAAGAACTGAATATTATTTTTAATGGCACATTTTCATTTGCCGTGCACTTCAGTCAAATATACAGGTACAGTACTTGGTGCCAATGAACATGAACAAATAATCACGGCTTGAGCATCTTGAGCCTAATTGTGTGTCTCTCAAACATTTAGGCAGACATCACATTCATATAAAACCCAATCACAGCTGGTTGACCATCAAGCTTTTGGACAGCGACCCCCACCCTACACACCGACCCTCTCGCACCCACTGTGGCATTATTAGCGACCTGTCCGGTGATGCTTTGGCGCCCGCGGAAGAAGAAGAGAGGAGGAGAAGTAGGAGGTGGTGAGGCATCCACGACTCCTCGCCGGGAGGGAGGGGGTTGGTGGTGGGGGATGAAGCCCACCCAGCCAGCATTGACTGCTGCACCCCGACAGTGTGCGCTGCAACGCGGTTGGCCGGTGATTACACCCTCTTGTACCCGGATTATTTAACGGGTTTCACATTCATACTAATGGAAGGTAAGACGCTTTTTTTCTCGTACACGTGTATTTGCAACCTCACCTTCTTCTGTTCACTCGTCCATTTTTATGCAGTTAAACCTCAATTCCAGGTCTTGAGTGCAAAATCATCTTTGCCTCGTTAACTTTAATAACGCCTCGGCCGCAGTAAAGTTGTGCACACGGCGTCGATAGCTGCGTAATTAGGCAATAAATGATCTTTTTAAAATGACACGCGCGTCTCTTTTATGAGTTTATATAAGTTTCAAGCTCATTTCTCGCGAAAATTGCGGCAGGTTTTACCAAAGGACCCGACAGGCACAATAAATAAATAAATAAATAAATAGAAAAGGGGGAAAAAAAGACGGAGCCTCAGTCTTCTTCAGTATTTAGGACCACCGATTGAACTTGTCTCGCTTGATTCTGTTCTGCAGTGCAACAAGCTTAGTAATTGTACCGAGTCTCGTCTCAACAAGAAATGATGGACTTTGACATTTAAAGTGTTCTTGTAACGCCGATACATGCAACAGCATTCTCGCAGCATAAGTGCCTTCTAGTCGGCGTGCTCTTCTCAGCACGGTGACGCGCGCCAGAATTGCTGGAAAAGTTGCAAAAAAGAAGACTTAATCTGCCCTCACGGCTTTGGATAACTTGTTGAACGTGAGTATTTTCTCCTCGTTGTGACTTAAGGTGCATCCCAAATAATGATGCTCGTGTTTTACGCAGGGTGGATTAATTGAGGAGAATTGAAATGAACGTGTTTGTTCACAGCGTCTGATTGGGCATGTAACACTTCTTTTACCAGAGATTGCGTCTCGTCAAGAGTGGGGAACATTTTTTTTTCCACTTTCAGTTACCATTTCAGATTTTATGTTTCAAAATGTGCCTGAACATTTTGCGTATCCTGGTAAAAATGTATGTAGTTTCGGGGTCCTCATCAGGACACCACCCACCGGACTTGCCAAAAAATAAATAAAAAATCACTCACTCACTCACTCACTCACTCACTCACTCACTCACTCACTCACTCACTCAGATTGCCATGAGCGCACGTGTACATCATAACAGGATGCAAAAAAGTCTCAAGGATACATGCCCTAAATTCACAAGGAAGTGGGCCATTTGAGAGAATTCCAGGGATCTGATGAACTTTGAAGAACTCCTACTTGGGAATTCACAAATGAGCCCCAATCAGAAGATGTTTTTCATTTTTTGCTTATGTCATCTAATGTGGGTGGAGCATGATTTAAAAATGTAATGATCATTTTGAGGATTTGCTATACAAAAAGAGGTTGAAAATAAAGACCCTCTGACGCCAGTTTTGCCAAATGACATGAAACTGGGTGGACAGGATGCATGAAAAAGTCTCAAGGACTCATGTCTAGAACTGCTCTGCAATTTTGGTTTGAACCAGAAATACAGTGCAATTCCAAAGCTCATAAACCCCTAAGATGAAAGGTATCCTAGACAGAGAGGTGATGTTTAAGAAAACTTGTTTTCTTCCAACATCTAATATCGGTGGTGAAGAGTGTTAAATTTGATAATCGGTTTGAGGATTCGCCATGAAAATCGTTTTTTAATTTTTTAATTTGTATTTTTTCAGAGCTTCATTTGCCGATAAAAAACAAAACACTATTTTTTTCCAATCTTGTCCAATGTTGCCTGTTACTCTTACTTTTTGAATGAAATATTTGTTTCTATTTATTTTAAGGTGGTAAAAAAAAAGAAAGATTCTCTGTGTGAACATACATTCAACATAATTTACAGTGCGGGTTAGAGTGCTTCTAAATTCTTGTCAGACTTTACAAATTCAACATGCACAGTGCCGGACTTTTTGGGCCTTTCTTGTCACCTGTGTCTCCCGTCATTTCTTCCGAGGGAACACTCTTTTTCTTTTACTGTTTCATCAGCGCATCCCCGCTGATTAGCTACACAACTGCAGCAGAACAAACTTTAGCGCCTGTTGCATTTGGCTGCTAATATGCGGTGTGCATCAACCTAACTTGGTATGGTTCTATTCATGAATTTGACACCACGGGATTGGTTCAGCGGAGAGCAACTCAATTTATTACTGGCTATTTGTATTGCTTGTCAAAACATGGACAAATGCTACTTATCAAAGTATTGACTCCATCTCATGGTGCATATCTGTCGAGGAAACGTTATTTTGAGCTCGTTAGCTGCTAAATAGTGAGACAGAGCGGACACGGCAGCTCATTGGCAGACTCTCTGGCCTTAGCCACCATCGCCTCCCTGCGAGTTGCTTGTCCCGCCGGGGTTTTCTTCCTTATTTTTTTCTATGAAACATTTTATCGAAAATACTTTCTTTTGATATTGATCACGCGTCTATCTCCATATATATTGTTGTTGATTTATCACCTAGCACTGAGTGAAATGTTTCCCAACCTGAAGTTCGGGGGCCAACTATTTTATGCCGGTACACAATGTATTGGCATCCCACTGAGGGGCGGACATTTGCGAACCTGTTTAACTTCACATGCTAGTTAGGACCCTTCACAGTAGGGCTGCACAATATATCGAAAAAATATCGATATCGCAATATTGGCCCACAACCGCCAACAATCCCGCACAAAGAGCCGGGGGAAAAGCCTGCTTATGTCCAGTGTGAAAGGGTCTCTTGAGTTATTTACTATTTGTGCTGTCTGTCTGTGTGGTTGCATGAATGTTACATGAATGCAGGCGATGCGCTCTGCAATTTTTGCTGTCATCGGAGAGAATTAGTGCGTGAATAATGCAGGGCGGTAACAGGGTCCCTCACGTTGTCACCCCTTCCTTGGAAAGTGGAAAGTGAGCTAATGTACAAAACATTTGTATTATTTTTAGTGCTTACATAGATATATTTCAGCAAGGTTGCTGCTCAAACTAACAAGGAGACATGGAAGAGGAGGAGGTGGCAGTGTGATGTGTGGGAAGGCTACAGAAGGAGAAAGACAATCACAAACATGTGCCAATGCAGACATGCTCGTGCCTGCCAATTGATCCCGCCGTGACTCATATTGGACGATGGGGGCCGAGGGCGCCTGTTGGCTCCGACGTCCCCGGCGGCGGCACAGACGCGTCGATTGTCGAGCCGAGCAGGTGTTCCATACAAAGATGAGTCACGGTTGGAATGGCCGCACAATGGGAGCGCTTAATTTGTTTTGAGATTGATTCAATTTGTGACACAGGTGTTTCAATCATTCAGATGTTTGGGCTCTCAAACTCCCCCTGGAGGTGTGAAGTGGAACTATGATATCCAGCAACGAAATCAGTGCAATACAGCTTTTGATTTTGACGAAATAAACAACAATAATTGGTTAATAGAGTATAGCATATAGTATAGAAAATACAGTATATCGTATTGAATATAGAATCGTTTTGTAATAGACTTTAATGCAAAATGAAGTTTTATCCGATTAAATGATGGAATGATCGATACAGTAATCAATTTTAGATATATTTGATAGCGACAGCCCTAGTTATGAGATTAGTGAGTTAACAAGTAAGAATAGCTCAACTCGCATTTGGTCTGAATGTAGCATTATATCGTGTAGGAGGGCTGACTCATGCTCTTTTAGCCACACCCAAGTCAGGAAGCCTGAAATGGTGACAAAAAAGATTGACGCTATGTCGCCACAACTACTTCATAGTTTTCAGTGTTTGGATGTTTTCAGTGATTATTTTCAAACATGTATAATGTATTTTAGGAACATATCTCTGAATTCACTTTACCGGGTCTTTAAACTCCATTTTCAGTTTACCAGAGATGGACATTACGTCCCAGGGATCTCGAGAGTATAAAAAAAACTCTTCATACCTGACGGTTGATGCTCAAGCCAGGTCTGCCGTACACTTAAAGCTACAACCCGGGAAGTCAAAGTCTTTCATTCTCCTCCCAAAATAACAATGCATTATTTTGCAATAATTATTTTTCTTGCAAAATAATGCAATATAAACAGAAAACGTATTGCGTTGTAATGCAAACGTTTTGCAATAAAACGAATTAGTATTGCATTGTAACGCAATCTAAAATATTCTTATGTCTCCTCGTTAAGTGCTATATTGGGTGACATTTAAACAGTAAAAGTAATCTTTACACAAGCAATATTCCACAATCAAATCAATCAGCGGTTGAGTGAATAAAAGTGCCTTTTATCCACTGTTTAAAAACTGTAATGTTAGATGTGTTATTTGTAGGGTAAACCTCCAACATATTGCATCTTAAATTATGTGGAACCCAATGATCAGACGGGTTGTCACTGGCATGGATTTAGAACCCCAAAAAAATCAAAGGCACACAGGGGGAATTTTAGTCGCCCACTGACTTTGAAAACACGTCCACATTTTGAGGCTGTGTGAAGCCCCCCAACACAAGCCAACACAAGGTGCTGTTTCACTCGCTTGGGAAGAAAAAAAACGCATGAAAGAGACTGAGGGGTGGGGTGGGGGTGCTCACGGGGTGAGGTGGTCATCGAACATCTCTACCCTCCTTGCATACTGACAGCTGCTCTAATATTGATGGCTTTTTTAAATATAAAATCTGACCGCATCTTTTTCCACTGTCAAATTACTTTTCATGAGATTGGATTTGCCGCTGAGTATAAGTGGAAGTGGTATGATTTCTCCTTACGCCAGTTAATCATGATAACTGCGACAATAACTTGCACAATAGAAATAAACTAGAAATAAGAGAGAACTAGAAATAATCCAGAGTTCACTCAGTCTTGCTATTTTATCTTTAACCTGTCATCAATGATAACTACCACTGGGCACAATCGAAATCATACAGGTACTACAAATAATCCATTGTCCCAAAAAGTTATTTGTCTTTTGTAAACTGGACTTTCCAAATACATCACTTTATTTTACTCATTTGCTAGCTTGTGCATTTAATATTAGCGTTATGCAACGGAGACAACTTGACATACGTTAAGAGTCAGTCATAGATGGCTGTAATGGAGAGAATCCGGTCACTTTTCAAAAATGGAAGTACTGTAGGGTTTTTTTGGGGGTTTTTTGTTTTTTCTTTCACCTTTGCAGCCCGCCGCTGCCCGGTACCGGTACGCCACCCGGTGATTGGGGATCCCTGCCATATGTGATATGGGTGTTGAATATTGCGATAGCAATATTATTGCAATATTTAACTTAACTAAAAAAAAAGACATTTTTACTATCTAATGAAAGAAAATAAATGGCAAAATAAGTAGGCTCAATATATTCTTAGCTAATTAATTGTAATAACTTACAATTTTTATATGTATATATATATATTTTTAAAGTTACTTAATGTTAGTAATGCCCGTTGCTACTTTTCTCCTATTGGACAGATATGCGCATTTAAAGCGAAAGTCAACCCAAACATATTTTTTTCAAGAATATGTTCTAGTTGAAGGGCGGCACCGTGGTCGACTGGTTAGCACGTCCGCCTCACAGGTGTGATTGTGAGTGCGGATGTTTGTTTGTCTCTATGTGCCCTGCGATTGGCTGGCAACCAATTCGGGGTGTCCCCCGCCTACTGCCTGATAGGCTCCAGCACGACCTGCGACCCTTGTGAGGATAACCGGCATCGATAATGGATGGATGGATGTTCTAGTTGAAACACGGTATTCTAGTTAATATTGCATTTGTGGAATATGAGTTAAGCAGCAAAATCCACCCCTTTTTAGCTCTCTCAGGGGGCAGCCATTTTGTCACTTTTGTCAACTGAAAATGACATCACAAATGCTCAGGGCTCAGGTAACCACCAATCACAGCTCACCTGTTTTCTGAAGCTGAGCAATGACTAGTCGTTATCTGAGCCCTGAGCAACTTCGATGTCATCTTCAGTTGACAAGTGACAAAATGGCCGCGACCTGAGCTAGCTAAAACGGGTGGATTTCTCATATTCCACGAACGCAATATTAATCAGAATGTCGTGTTTAAATTACTGGGCCTGCATAGAACATATTCTTATATTCTTATAAATATATATGTTTGGGTTGACTTCCCATTAATGTTGCATCTGATTGGTCAAAGTCAGATCAAAGCATACAATTCCATATGACACTTATTACAAGTTTGCGATATGCATATGGCACAGGCCATTATCACGCTGACGATATTTTTGTGCATCCCTGATAATTATTTAAAATTATAACTTGTCTCTAACTACATTAATGAAAAAAAATCATATATTTGGTTTAATATTATTAGATTTTTTTTTTTTTTAATTTTTTGTTTTTTTTGTTTACTTGCCAATCCCCGTTTTTGAGGAAAGCGTGTACAGTACATATTGCATCTCAGCTGATATTGGCAAACAAAAAGTTCCATAATTTGCGTCAATTGCTGCTAGTTGATGTTTTTTTAAACAGTGAATGTTAGCTTTATGTTTTTAACAGCAAACATACATAGGGAAAATCATCAAATGTACATCAAACCTTTATAACAATATTGAGAAACACTGATCAGACTTTGCTACCAATACTGCTTGTTGTTGTTGTTTTTTGAGGGTGTTTTGATGTTGTTGTGTTTGTATTTTAACTTTTACATACTGTGTTCAGTGAGCATCGGCATCTGTATGCCTAAATGGACCACTAATGATTTTGAGGAAACTTAAGTGTCTGTCAGAATTTGTGGCTATAAGCTTTCAGCTTTTATTTATTTATAATTAGCCTTTTTTTCTTTAAATAGCCACATGCCATGTGCACATTACCAATGAAAGTGGAATTCTACATTCAGAAATGCTTACACACAGCCATGAAAGTAGATCATCTCATCAACGAATCTGTGTCGGACCACTTTGCAGAATCACGTTGAATACTTGGTTTCTCATATGCTGACACCTGTCTTTCATCTCCCATTTCAATCTCACATATTGCCTTGGTTAGCTCCATTTGCTGCTGCTTATTAGCTTGTCGTGTTCCCTATTAAATAAAAAATAAGATGGGGGGTGGTGGGATGGAGGAAGCGGGGTGCCACCACCCGCCACCCTGCTGCCGGTACTTAATATGGCTGTCTTTGTAATGAAAGTCAGGCGTTATGAAAGGCAGGGGATGCCTTCCCATGATGCCTCCTCAGATCAGAGGCTGACATTTACAACTTTTTTAAGGCGAATATTAACATATTGGTCATCAACATCTCATCATGTTCGTCACCACATTTTTTTGTATGTTAGCCGCCGTCTTGACTTTGTGGCCGACTGCTGCCAGGCGCCGTTAGCGGTTAGTCGTCTTGATTGATGACTTGTGATGGTTCCACCGCCAAAAGTACAATCCCTCAAAGAGACCATTTCTGTCTCGCTATTTGACTTTAATATTTCCCCAAATGCCTCGCGAGGCTCGGAGGGCGGCGGCGGATGGCGACGAGGCAGCAGTTTGGAAAAGCAATAAGTTAAATGCAGTGACTTGGGCAGATGGAAATAAGCCCCGTTGTATGAAAACCACAGGGAGATTGGGCTTTGCGGCTCTTGGGCTCCACGTGAATTGTATATTCTGATTTGAAACCAGGTTATTACAGAGGCGTAAACGCGTGAAGCCATGGAGGGTGGACATCAAATCAATTTACTTTGTCAGATTTGTCTACATGTGGAGCCTGTGTGTGTAAATGTGTGGATGTGTAACATGTATGTTGTAATAAAAATGCAACATTGGACTCCCCCAAGGTCACAGTGACAGCACAAGCAGATGAATGCAGTAAAAAAGCCAAAATAAATTAATACAAATCAAATAATTAATTTATTAATTAAATAAATGTTTAACTCATTCAGTACCAGACATTTTCAGACCATCTTTTACCTTACAAAAAAATTGTAAAGAAGTCCCTGCATGAATAGCTGGACTGTGAAAAGACATGTTTGCGTAGCAAGCGTGTAGCGTATGTGATTCTGCCATCCCTGAGCGTGCTTTAAGCTGTTTATTGACACCCCATTTGGAGGTTACTGTAAAACTTAACACTCAACAACAAAAAAATATACATAATATAACACTGTATATTTAGATAAAATACATCCTTCATTTTTAAATCACCGCTAACGCTAATGCTAAAGTCAATGTAAAATCATAGAGACATGCTAACGGGAAATTTACTTTGATTTCGGAAGTGATATTCTTTCAAATAAGTAATAATCACGCACAAACGCTGCAGGAACACATATACAGTTAACATAACACTCAAAGGCACAAATTATTCCCAATTTGTGAAAACCGAAGTATATTAACAATCTCAATCACAACTTTCCTCTACTGACCTACTTTGAAGTTATATTTAAAGTTGGGCTGTCAAGGATTCAAGGAATTGTACTTTCCTCAAAATTCAAGGGTACAAAGATCCAAGGACTTTTTGTTATGACAACACAAATGTCCCCTTGATATGGCACGAAATACCATATCCGAGGTCCCGGGTTAGCCCAGTAAGTCCAAAGGCTTGTGAAAATAAAGACAGAGCAATAACATAGGACAAAATAATTAATTAATAATTAAATAAAGGAGTTGCTGGTAACAGTTTGAATGTGTGCAAATATGCAGGACATCAAAGGTATGGATGCAGCACAGTGAAAATGCAAGAGACTTGAATTCCACATCATATTTACAAGTTCATTCTGTACTTGACAAAAACAATAGAGAGTTAGTAAAGAGAATTAGAATAAAGTAATTGACGTGCAGGCATGAATGGGTGTGAGGCTATGGTGATCATTTTGAGTAATTGAGTTTTAGTAGTTGAATCAATACAAAGTTTTTAGTTAATCAATAATTGTTTTATTAATCATGATTTCAATCTCAATCAAAATAATCGTGATTATTTTTATTTCTATAATGGTCCGGCCCTGAGCATCTTGTAATTGAAGTGTTTTTTTCTTTTGTCCCTTAGGACGGCGCTGCCCGTGGGCCCAAACACCAGTGCGGTGAGCTCAAACCGCCACATCTGACGGCCTCATTGCACGTCACATCTGACCGCTGAGCGACCAACCCGCCGACACACTTGTTGGTCACACCTCGAGCGGCCACGCGGAGGCTAATCACGGAAAGGATGCTGCGGCGGTTGACAGCATTGTGTCTCGTCTAATACATCCTGACACTCATTTTTGTGACTTTCAACAACAAAAAAAAGAGCAGGAGAATTCACCTCAAAGATGATCTTGAGCGTCCTGCTTGCCCTGCACGCCGTCTATGGCGGCGTGGCCTACGCCATGCAACATTACCCCGCGGCCTGGGGACACTATGACGTGTGCAAGTCGCAGATCTATACGGAGGAAGGCCTGGCGTGGGACTACATGGCCTGTCAGCCCGAAGCCACCGACATGACAAAGTACCTGCGGGTAGCCCTCGACCCGCCCAACATCACATGCGGGGATCCGCCGGAAACCTACTGCGCTCTGGTGAGTGACGAACTCGCACATGGTCCTGATGGAGACGAATGAGGATGCCGGCGCGGCAGGTCAGGGGTACACCAGGCGAAGTATTGTTTCTCGTAACGGAGATTAATGAACATGCGGATGCCCCGAATTGCACATCGCGGGTGCACATGAGTTAGACAAAGTCAGGAAATGCACAATTTTCAGCACAGCCTTATAGGGCTGCTCGATTAAGTGATTTTGAACCGTAACCGAATTTTCTGGATAGAACGATGTTAAAAACGTTCAAATCGGCATGTTCTATTTGTTATTTTTGGTGTATCTGAGCCACCATAGTTTCCTCTGCATTTCCGCTTCCTCGCACGAGCGCGCTGTCCGAAACAACGGCAACATCCATGGCTATACCGGCGATTCTGCTATTTGCTCAGGCAAGTGTCCGTTTAGTTAATAAATCGGGCAAAAATAGATCTGAAATGTAGTGTGTACCGCGCATGTCTTATGTTTAAGTAAGACGAGGGAGGAAGGTGAAAGGCTAGTCACTAGCTGGTTGGCAAAATGACTTGCTGACAGACTGTTTGGTTTACAGACTTGACTGTCTACCTTCTCTCATGTTGATGATTTCGTTTCAGATGGTATATGCACTTTCTTCTTTCATTATTGGTTTAATTAAGAACAAATCTGAAACCTATTGTGTCAGTAAAATGCTTTTAATCCCAATGGATTGTTCTGTGTTAAAAAGTTAAATTGACTGGCATTTTGAGTTCAAAGAAAGAATAATTAAGTTTAAATAAAAGACATTCAAAATACTTCATTTTTCATTATTTTTTATTTTACAAAGCAATAGTAATCGTAAAATCGGGATTGAGAGAAAATAATTGGTATTTTCTTATTAGGCGGAATGGAACAGCCCGACAGCCTTATTTACACGTATTTGAAGAGTAACTCCCTTATTCAAGCGTACAGTCACGCCATGAGATGCCACCCAAACATTCTGCTATGTCAAAGGTGACACGTTAGTGAAGGAGTATAGCGTTAGGGAACAAAAGTGTAATAGAAGATTCCAGAAGAGGTCAGACAGGTGGGCGAGGCTCCTTTTAGGCCTGATGCCATAGAGAAAGCCAAGTGGAAAACTTTTCAAGATGAGGTCTGGATCATTAGTGGCAGTGGTGAAAGTTACCAGCTGATCAGATTACATTAAAAAGAGTAGACGTTAATGTGGTTAAAAAAAAAAAAAACTAACAAACTATGCTTCCTTTAAAAAAAAAAGGACATTTCGAAGTGACCCCAAAACCTTTCAACAGTAGTGTATACATTTAAAAGATGAATATCTATGTGCCACTGAGTTTAAAACGGAACAAAATGGGTAGTAGAAACTTAATTATTTGTGTTTGGCGGGTTCTGTCACACATAGACACAAACAATCGGGGTGGAAGGCGTTCTCCAAATGCCCGATCCACAACGGTGATCTGTGATCATCACCCTGGCCAACTTTACATCATCCGTAAATGCGAGATCTTCATGCGGTTCCTTATAAACCTACCTTGCGCACGTTGATCTGCTTGGACTCCAGCCATGTAGACTGTGCACCTCGCCTGCGCTGAATTTAAAGTGATGGATAGGAGCCCCTTCTATTGGCCGGAAAGCAAGTTCACATGTGTTCACGCTCACAAAGGCGGAAACTCACGTTTCTAACTATGCACATCTGTGAAAATACTAAAAGAAAGAGAACTCACCCAAGCGCAGTTAGACCACACTTCGCGCTAGACGTGCATTGGCCACAAAAATATGGGATCATACTGTGTTGTGTATACATAGACTTTAAAACAATTATTTAGGCAATCATAATAACCATAACTTTTGCTATTCATTTCTGGGCTTCTTACCCCCGCAAATAGCTACATTTCCAGATGATAGAAATAGTACTATATTCCCAAGTCAAAGTGTTGCGCTCATATAATATTTACGGACTGTACACTTATGTCACACAAAGAATTGGAATGCCATCATATAGGGTGATAGAAATCCATGCACATTGTTGGAATCGTAAAGGTTTTAAATGTCTTGCTTGCATGCTAACAGTTGGTACGCTAACATACAGCAAGACAGTAGAGTAGAGACTGTATAGAGAATGTACACTGAAAAAAATGAAAAACAAAATCATCTAAATTACATGTATAAACTGCTTAAAAAATCTATCTGGATGCAGATGATTTTATTTCGTGCAACCACTTGATGAAATAAAATTGAGTAAATGATGCGCAACATTTTTTTTCAGTGTACAAAGGTAGCCTCTGTATTTCATATCCATTAACTCTTAAATAATTCTTATGAGAAAAATAAGAATTGCTAACATGCTAAGAGGTGCATATAGCCACATCTCTAAATTTTCATTTACTATTACAACTTAGGCCTCGACAGAAAGAAAACCTTTAATGCTGAAAGCTAGCATGCTGACAGCATTTTTCTACCAAAACTTACGTGGACCCATGATGTGGATTTTTATTGTTCTTTTTTTCTCTGATACAACACACAAAAAAACGTGATGAAGGACTGCGCTGCTGCGCATCACAGGGAGCATTGCTAATAAAGTGCTTGACCTTAAGAGAGTCTCATTGGTTATTTAGTGGTTATTGTCAACAGCGGAGCCACAGGTTACGTTTATCTTCACTCCCAATCAAAGACGGCATCAGCGTCAGCGAGCGCAGAGGCGCTTAAAACACGCTCCGAGCGAAGCCCCGCTGAGAGCTCCCACTCGTAAATATTTACCAATTAAAAGCGTTTAAAAAGCAGCGCATTGGCGCTGGTGGCTCCAGATGGCGCTGAGACGTTTAATGCCACCGTCGGATGGAGCGAGGGAGAGAAAAGGGACGTGCTGAGCTTTACATCAAAACAAACGGCAGACAAAATTTAAGTAGCTCCGAGCTTTAGCGGGGATAGAGGAGGCAGCTTGTGGTGCTGCATAATGATGAAGACACAGTGGAAGTCCTGTCAGGGGAACAAGAGCACAAAGTGGAAACCCACCAAAATAAAAGCATAAACAGCACAGACAGATGGACTCCAATGCAGAAGAACCAATTAAAAGTCATTTGCTCACAAAACCAGGTCAACAAATTATTATTATTATTATTATTACATACTATTAAGAAAAAAGGAGTTAGGAATCTAACAATATAAAACCAGCAGGGCTGCGCACTTGACCCTTTTTTGCCAGTCAGTCCTCCATCCGCGACTTGGGTTCACTTCCGGCCTCGTCCCTCCGTCCTTATTCATAAAATTTATTGCCCCCCCCGATCCCATCCGTCCTCGTCCTTTTAAAGTTCTTCCATCCTTGCATTCTGTCGGTCCTAGCCAAAATGAAACCAGTTACGGGAGAAGCAAATGAACTCACGTGCATGACACCTGTCGGCGGAGCAGATCCAAATCAAAGTCTTTCGGTCACAAAAAAGGTCCGTCTGACAGTCCAATCAATGGCACAAAAACTCAAAATCTAGCAACATTAAACCAGTAACAGCACACACTCAAATGCACGACAGCAGTCACAGATGATGCCATTCAAGCTCCTTTGTTCGGAAAAAGTTGATCAACTCCAGAAGGAAACAAAACAGGAGGTATGAACCTAAGCAAAATAAAAACATTCACAACACAAACTGACTCAGATGCACAACACCTGTCACGAATATCCAAGTCTTTTTTTATTTCCCAGCCCAGGAGTTGCTTTCCCTCACTTAATGATTCTTAACGTGCAGTCAGATAATCTTGGATGGATCGTCACCCTGCCTTGTCTTCATTTACAGTGGACTTGTCTATTGTGTGTGTGTGTGTGTGTGGGGGGGGGGGGGGGGTTGCTGCGCGTGTGTGTGTGTCTGCTGCTTGAAATAGTCATGAGGGATGGAGCCTGCCATGGAAGGACTGTTTAATAATGCAACAGTGCTGATCTCAAACAAATGAAGCTATCAAACGAACACATTTTTCAATGCAAGTGGAGACTTTTTGGTGTTGGTTCGTCACTAATTTCCCCTGAATGGCTTAGACAAAAGATTTGACAAAAGACTGCTTCTCCCCACAGGCTTTTTGGGGAAAATAAAATATGGCTTTTCTGACAAATATACACACTTGTTTTTGTCAGACTTCATCTTTTTTTCTATTATATACACACTTTTTGTAAGATTTTTTCTAGAAAATATATATAAAACTTTGTTGACAAAACTTGAATTATCCTCCTAAAGTTACGTTTTTTTCGTGAAAATATACAACTTTACTTTTTTTGGAGGAAAATATATTTTTACAATTATAGAAAATAAAATGTTTTCCTCATTAAATAGTTTTTTTTTTCTTGAAAATATACAACTTATTCTCTGAAGATTATTAAAGTACTTAAACAATTTGAAACTATATTACATCTTCATCAACTGTTTTCACTCAGCTGTAACCCTAACCTCAAACCTCACCCTAACCCTAACCTTAACCTGAACCCTAACCCTAACCCTAACAAATAAACATTCTCATACAATTGCAACTTTTTGTGGAAAATTATTAATCTTTTTTCTTGGAAAGCCAAAACATTATTTTCCTCCACTAATTTTTTAGCCAACATACACAAATCTATGGCAAGAATATCATCGCTGTCCTGTGAAAATCACATATGTCCAATTTTGGAGAAAAAAAATTCACATAAATGTGATGTCTGTAAATGATTACTTTTTATAAAAAGGACTCTCCCATGATCGCAGACTTTGAAGTACTCGGCTGCCGCCAGCTTCGTGTTTGTAATCTTAATCAATGCAAGTGTTGAATTAGCGATTGAATGCAATTTTTAGGTATTATTAAGTGGACGTGAGTGTGAAATAGCAATATAAAGTATAATACAACTTGAATGAAGCGGTGGATGGAAACTCAAACAAGCTGGTGTTTTGCTTTGTTTTGTTTTGTTTTGTTTTGTTTTTTAACCTCCTGTAAACTTGTCATTTTGACACGACGAGGATTCTGCCCTACAGCGACGGTATGCAACTTTTGATGTGGAAAATACACGAGCTTGTCCTCAAATTTACTCTGTTTTCTGGAAAATATATAAAAAAATGTTCATGCAGAAACGAATTGTGGCGCATTGGGTTGAAAACAGATAAATTTCTGTAAATGTTTAATTGCTTACTCAAATGTTTCCATAACTGATTACTGGTTTTATGCTGTTTATGTATATATATATATATATATATATATATATATATATATATATATATATATATATATATATTTATTTATTTATTTGTGTGTTTGTTTACTTACATTACTGCTGTACCTCAGGCCATCAATAAACGATATGTTATCTTATCTTAGTAATGACCAGGGCAGGAACGTCTTGAGTTTACCAAACCTACATAGGCAGTTCTACAGTCTTTAATGACAAGCAGGTTGACTCCCTGACATTATAGCGAAGTATCAGGTTGGTGGTTGACAAAAGGGCAAATAAGGATACAAGCTTCTCACTTCTGAAGATCCGTCAGTGGAGATAAACCAAGAAACGACGGCTTTGAGTTAGTGCGCCGTTGGCCTACGCGTTTCTGTGTCGGGCTCTTCTCTTCCGGCGCCCTTTGAGTCAAGCTGGGTGGATCCTTGTAATACTTCTGAACTTTATTCCATTCTCTAAGAATGGATGAAAGAGGGGAGGCTGCCAGTTGGTCACAAAGTCCCCCCACAGAGGCTTAGGAATAGAAACACGAGATGAGAACCGCCACTAAGCCGCTGGGAGACTGCCACATATTTATTGTTCATCCACTTGGAAAATGGCTTTTATCTGCTTTTTGCAAATAAACTCTTTAAGGTTGATTGTTTTCTGCATCAACTCGCCTCAGTCGGGGTTGTGAGGCGGCTCATGCTGGTGGTGAGAAGTGTTTACATGATCGCAGATATTTATCGGCCTACTTTGATGTCTCTCCTCTCAAAAGAAAAATAAAAGAGGCATATTTCCTCTGGGATTAAGCAGAGACCAAAATAACGTTAATCAGGTGGCCAGAGGCGACCATCCAAATAAATGTTGATCCGTGCCTGCTGGGAGCATCAATAAGCAACTGTTTACTGCGAGGTGATAAGTTGTCCACAAACGTTTTGATTTAAATCATTTGTGCAATTAAGAGTTGGAAAATCAGAGTCAGAGTTGGAAAATATTCCTTCAGTGGTAGGGCACATTTTTTGCAGAAGTATGACGTTTTCACAAAAATGTACAGCTTTTTTCTAAAGTGTAACTTTTTCATCTTATTTCTTGTAAGATGACGTTTTCCCTCGAAAATGTATGAAATGAATGAAAACTTCATTGATTGATTCTCATAAGATTCCAACTCTTTTTCTAAAAAAACATACAATTCTATTCTGGAAATACTTACAATTTTAATTCTCCGTTGTCCTTTTTTGGAAATAAATATTATTTTTTAAAAATCCACAAACTCTAATTGTCTATTCACATTTTTCTCGCTAAGACATTTTGCTCAAAAATGTAAATATGTCATTCTTGAAATTCTTCAACGTTTTTCTTGAAAAATTCAATTTCATTCAGGAAAATGCTTTACATTTTGCTCATAACTTTCTGGAAAATATATTATATCCTTTCTATATAGTTTATTGTTAAAATTGTAAATATTATTGGACCATATTTTATCATACTTGTAGTAAATCAGATTATCTCTGCATCTTAAACCACAACCTACAGTTTCATATTTGTAATGAATAATTCTATCCAAATTGGAATGAATCACATCTTATTCTAGTGTGAGTGAATCGTATTATAATCATATTGTACTGTGATGTTTTGTAATTGGAGTAAATAGTATCGTGAATTGTATTGTATCAATTGTACGATAACATTATTTAATTGCGTGATTGCTATGAATTGTATCGTTTGATAATTGAAGTGAATTATACTTGTATCAGAATTTAAGGAATCCTATTGTACCAGAACGTATTGTATGGCGAGTCATCGTAAATATTAATCGTAATTAGGGTGCATTGTTTTGTAATGTATCATAGTTTATATCATATCTTATTGCATCCTTATTGGATCTCATCGTATTGTATCGTATCCTGGATGGAGTGAACCGTCGCGTATCGTATCATAATTTGAGTAATTTAGTATCGTAACCTTATGTACTTGTATGACAATGTAATCAGGGTGAATTTCATTGTACCTCTTTGCATCGTAAATGTAGTAACCTGTTTTATATCGTATTACGATTTTGATGTACAGTATTGTTAAATGTATTGTTGTCGTTGTACAGATAGGTCTCAAAGTGATGTCAATGCTCATCGCAGCAGACAAATCAAAGAAAAAAATGGAACCCCTTCCACTGTTATTTTTATGGTGACGGGGTCGCATCCTTGCTCCAGAATGTCACACTTATAAGTGCTCGCTAAATCAGTTAGCGATGCCCCCCCCCCCCTTTGACCATTTACGGAGGGGGGACAAGGCGAAATTCACTCATCCGTGGGTTTGTTTCAAGACGGGGAACAGTTGGAGCGTTTAGTGTGCCGTCACCCCGCCGCCCTTGACTCTGTCGTGAACTGGCACTGCCCGGTGCATCATCGCCGCACCGCTGCCCGCTGAGACGTCGCAGTGAAATGTGACATGTCCCCCGACGCCAACAGGGGGAGGCAAAGGGAACCATCATTTACGCTTTCACTCGCCTGCCACCGCTTTTGTCTGCTGCCCCGCTTTTTAATTTCCTTGTGCCTTGTTTTCTGTCAACTGATGATGCATAATATCCCGGCCCGAGGTTGGGCACTGTGGATGAGGTGAGCAGCTTGACAGGCGATATGTCGCCATTATTCGCAGGTACGCGTGACAGGTTAATTCTTGGCACGTTGTAAATACTAAGATGGATGAATTATGCATGGAGATAGCAGAGAGAGGAAAGTGATGATTGTGTGTGTGTGTGGGGGGGGGGGGGGGGGTGAGTGTGTGTGTGTATGTGCTTTGTGGACTGTTTGACACACTGCTTTGCTCCACTTCCATAGGTTTTACTTTTTAAAATGTCTCTGTGGATTACTATTTTGCTAACTGGTGTCAAAGAGTAGCTAACAACGTGTATAAATGTCTGATTTGCATGTGTATTCTGTAGTTGTTTCTCTGTTATTGGTGCTTCCCCTTCCCAAACAAGGAATTCAAACACAGCTCGTTGCTTCTGATGGACATGCAATGATGATGTAATTTCCAAAATGGCTGACAGAAAGTGGATATGTTCAAACAATTTTCTTAACAGTTTATATTCAAATCAGTATCTTAACTGCACACTGTTGAAATTTCTGGAAAAAAAAATGTTGACTATACAGGGAGAACCGACAAGAGGTCAGAATCGCTTTTAAACCTTTCAACGAGAAGCAGTGGTTGGTTGCGGACAAATAAGTAAGCAAAAAGCGCATCGAAAATGGCTATAACCAACGCAGCGCCGCGAGAATCCATATTGGCTCGCATGAAAACACAAGTCCAGCAATGACGTCAAAGCATTGTTGTCGCACGGAGACGACGGAAATCTTCGGGTGTAACCGTCCACAGCAAAACGTGAATCCGAAGATATCCGCAAATCTCCACCGGGGCTGGAGTTTTGCGTTTTCACTGAAAAAACTCCGGGGACGTGTGGGTGATAGGGTTAACCGCAGGCTTATATCCGGCGTTTTCAAAAACCCCGGCTACGTCTAGACAAGGCCTGAGGCATGAGCGCCGTCCAAACATACCACTGTGACAATACAGGGGACAAGTTCAGACTTGAATCCGAAAATTCTGATCGAGCATTCGTTTTTAACTTCCAATTTGCATCTCGGTTCGAGTCACCACCGATTTGTGGACAGCCTTGTAACTACAATTAATAACTTCAGTGAGTAATTAGATCACGTCATCATCATAAATGGAGTGCATTCTAGCGCAATTGGGATGAATCGTATTGTACCATACCACAGCCCTCGTAATCGGAGTGAATCTTATTGTGCTGCATTCCAACTGAAATGGAATTCAAATGAATCATGTCATAACTGGAGTGAATTATATCATATTAGAGTGAATAGAGTAATAGGTGTGAAGCCTACCATATTGGAGTGAATAATTTGAGTGCATGGTAACAAATGGTGGTATGATGATTGGAGTGAAATATAGCATATAGCCTAACTCAACTGTATTTTAGATGTCAAAAAATGTTTGTGGCTCCCACAGTTTTCTTTTCTGTGGAAAGCGGGTCGAAATGGCTCTGAGTGTAAAAGGTTGCCGACCCCTGGGTTAGCCCATCAGTTGGTGTTCAGTAGCATGCTTTAAATAACTGCTGCATTGTTGTACTTTCTTGAGCTTCTCAAAAATAAAGATTTTGTGAAAAATACAAAAAATATAAAAATAAATATACTGGTTAAAAATGGCCATTTGAGTCATTCACAGTTAAGTTCACAAACAGTAAAAAGTTGATGAAATTCAAGAACAGAGAAGTTCATACAATTTGTCCAAAAATAACTCTTCTTTTATTTCTTTGATAAGAATCGGAATCGAGAATTGTTAGTAACCATAATCGTATCAAAGAATCTTAATGGGAACCGGAATTCAAAAGACACCCAACCCTATCCGTGAGGCTTGAATTTTAGATTAAGCAAACACACATCTCACCCGCATTCCCAGCTTTGCGCAATTATTCAAAGGCAATCCTCTTACTTCACCATGACTCAGACGCCTTGCCGTTTGTCTCAAAACACTCGCATCGTCTGGCGGGGAAAAAGCCTGGCATGAGTGCGACGCAGCTGAATCGTGCTTCTCACACTTGGCTAATTTGACATTTCAGTGATGAGACAGACGTTCCTCGACAGTCGCCATTATTCACACACGTCAAGCAGAGCGTGTTGCATTTGTGATACTTTGCAAATTAATCCCAGACCTTCCCGTTTAAGGCAACGTTCAGTTTAAATGGCAAAGTTTAAATGGCAAATTAGGATTTCATGACATTATTTTTTTCCCCTTGTTTTATGATCGACAATGGGTAAAATGAACCCATCAACTCATTCATTAATGGAACAGAAAAGTGTTTTTCCACAGATAATTAATTAACCGTTCTACAATAATCAATCATTTTAGTAGTTAAACCTTAAACCAGGGTTTTTCCTGGCTCAAATTGAGGCAGAGGTGGTACCATCCTGACAATCAACGCATGTATCTGTAAATTTAGCTGACTCACTATCTTTTCCAGGGAAGACACTGTAAGTTAAGAGTTCCAATAAGAATGAATATTATCATGTTAAAGCATTCATTCATTAAAACTAGAGACACAATTTTGAAAGTGTTACTGCAAAGAGCGCACATAAACTGCCCCATCCCTTCATTCGCTAGCTCTCCTGCATATTTAAACACAATCCCCTTCTTTGTATGGCTTTTTAGCTTTATGCAGTGTTCAAACTTCCAAGCAAGTTGAAACAAGTGCTTCATAAATTTATGGAACAACTGTGTCTACTTTTCTGCCTGACCTTTCAAAGAGAGCAACTTGTGCTTGCGAAGTTTAGTCCCCTTTGGAAAATTCCTGGTTGATGTTTGCATCCAGGGAACAGAAGTACCTCTGAAGATGTGAAGCCTTGCTCAAATGATGCTAAACTTATGTGTCAGAATGACCCTGCAGAAAACCTCCGAGCATAGTCCAGCATATGAGCTCACAAGCTAGTTTTGCTTTTGTGCTGGTGTTGCTATTTTGTTTTTGTTGTTGTTGTTTTTTAGTGGGGTTGCCATCACATTCAACAAAAGCTGTGTTCATTTCCTGTGTTGAACTTTATATTTTTGTTATGCTCTGATTTTTTTCCCCTCCCATTTTGATAGTGAACTTGCTAGGCAACACTACACAACGTTTTTTTCCCCTCCATTTCATTTATGTCAAACTACATGCCTGAGATGCACGTACCTGGTACCTCGCTTGCCGAATGTAATCTGTTCAATCGCCCCGTTCGGACAAGCCCTTTATCAAATGCGCAACAGCGATCCCATATTTGGAAGTGCTGAAGTAGCAGCTGACCAGGAAGTAAAAAGTGAGGCTGTTCCCACTGGTTTAGATTAGAAATGTATCTTTCATTGTTACAAAAGGGTGTGCAGTCTTTGCTCATTTTAAAAAGGAAAATCAAGACGAGACAAGATGTATCTTGTCAATGTTACAGTAAATGCCCTTTATTTATCCATTGGCCTCATGCCATTACTTGTAAGAAAGTCAGCCAAAATATCAGTAAATGGCTTGACAGCCCCTCTCCTATTGGAAAGGCTTTCTGATGTCACGACGGCACCGTCGTGAAGTAGAATATGTTTCGGACAGATGGACAGATGTCCAAGTACGTGCAGCATTGTCCAGCAACGCTACTTTCTGTGGTGCCGCCCCTCACCACGTACACAATGAAATGGCTTGACAACGGCGCACTGCAAGTTCACAGTTAAAAGGGCTTTAAGAGCCGCATGAAACCAGGCAAAGAGCGGGTTATTGAACCTGATGTAGCGCCTCCATAGTTGCGAACGCTGCAATTGCAGTTGAAATATGTTGAGGCCGCAATATCAATCGCCCACAAAATTAACTGGAGAAGGCACCTCCCAATTTTGAATGCAGGAAAAACCCTGCCTTAATTCTGTTTTTTTGGGGTTTTTTTTACAAATTATCTATACTATACTCTTAAACTATAATCTTAATTATAAAAAATGGCTGTCTTACTATGAAGATACAACGTTGCTGGTTGAAAAAAACATGCCTTTTGGGGGTCTCTTGAAAAGTGATAATTTTGGAGGAATTAGGATTATGACAAACTCAACGTAGACAAGCTCCCACTCGATAATTAGGCCCAATCAGAAGCATACATATTGACAGATAAGTGACTCTAAAATGCAAAAAAAAAAAGAAATGCCTGCGCCTTTTAATGTTGAAGTGTGCCTTCAAAGTTTGATGAGCATTTGAAGTCTTAACCTTAAAAAAAGGGGTGAAAGATATTAGCCATCAACACCAATTTCAGCGATGCGCACCAGAATGGGTGTACAAGTCTATTCTGACAGGTCTCAAAGACTGATGCCCTAAATTGATCTGAAATTCAACCATTTTGGTTTGAAGCAGCCATTTTGGGAGACTTCCAGGGCTCTGACATGCTTTGGCGAAATCCAGACTTTGAAATTCACTCGAAGTGAGCACCAAATAGCAAGCAGGAATTCTAGACAAATGAGTGAAGCTGTGAAGATTTTTGCCTACACCCTCCAATGAGGGCAGAGCATGGCGTCAAAGTTTGATGATTATTTCGAGGAATCTCCATGAATATGTGAAATTCTGGTGTCATGTAGGAAGCCAACTTCGGATATTTCTGCTTGTGTTTGTCCACCGTAAAGGTAACCATGGCCCATCATGTAAAAACTCACATAAGTTGTGTGTTATATTAAAGTTTTTTTTTTTTTTTTGTCAACTCGTCACAAAAGTCCTTGCTGTGTTTTTGGTGATGATGGGGAGAAAAAAAGGTCAAGCAGGACAAGGTTTTAGATGTTTGCATTCACTATGATGTATTTTCCCAAGAGAAAAATCCTGCAGCGCATGGAAAGGTTTGAAGCCAGAAACAGTGGCAGAATGACAGGCAACTGTTGGGAGCTCGCTCTCCCCCTCAGCCATCACGTTGTCAAGCCACATTGATCTGAGAAAACCAAAAAGTCTGTGTGTATGTGTGTGCGTGTGCGTGTGTGTGTGTGTGTGTGTGTGCGCAGGCAAGGAAAGAACAGGAGAACTGGCTTTTTTTGGCATGATTTTTATATAATACTGAATGAAAGGCTGACATTTGAGCGCTGCTTTATTCCGCAAGCCAGCTGGCATTTGAAATTAATAGACGGCTCTAATAACTGTGCAGATTGACATGGCGAGCTTGCACAATAGCTGCGCTATTTCCCACTCTTGCTCTCAATTTCATCTCTTCGACGGCGACGACAGTTATGATTATCTTGCCTTTGTGAAAGCACTACTAGCAATAAAAAAAAAAAATAATAATAATGTTATCAATGACCAGTTGTGACATGCGACGGCAAAATAACTCATTTGTAGAGGACGTATTTTTGGATGAAAATCAAAAAATGAGACTCCCCCTCCTCCCCAACCTTGACAGAGGTGAACTTGTCACCTCCGTCTACATGAGCGGCACATGAGCATCAGCGCGGCTTTGGTGTTACTTAGCGCTTTGAGTCTCTGGAGACGCGACAGCTGTTCAGCGACAACCCTGCAAGCAATATCATGTGAAAGAAACCCGACTTAAATTGACAGCAATTCAGAATTGTTTTCACCCACGGTAATGTAGTGTCATATATTGGACATTATCCATGGTAAAATCTTTGCAAGCTCTCCACACAACACAGAAAAGTAACATGAGGCGTCGAGAGGAATACATGTCGGCTCAATTACTCGAACACAACCACGTGACAGAACTATCAGCGGTCGCCATGGCAACAACAGAGATGCCTGTGTCCTATATACAGCAGAGCTACGTTTAAAAAAAAAAATGAAAATCTCAAAGCTGAATTTGTTTTCAATCTTGTCAAAAATAAACCTGCCTAGCCTAATCCCTCTCCCTAGTCTCTTCATCCAGTTCGTGCTGGGAGATGCCAAGGCGTTCCCAAGCCAACTGGGAGACATAGTCGCCCCAGCGTGCCCTGAGTCATCCTCAGGGCCTCCTTCCAGTGGGACAAGCCCGGAACACCGCACCAGGGAGGCGTCCAGGAGATATCCTGATAAGATGCCGAGCCACCTTATCTGGCTCCTCTCGATGCAAAGGAGCAGCGTAGATGTGCTACGCCTCACTTGGCGTTCCTGCCGCGCACCCGGCACATCTCGCAATTTGGTGACAAAAGTAGATTAAGTTTTAGATGAGCAAAAAATATTGTGCAGTGCAGGTGGTCTAACACGATTTTGGTGTATTTGATTGAGGCGCAGGCAGACGCATTCGGGGCCCCGCGGACGTGTATGGTGGATGTCACGGTATTTCACTGATAAGTATGACACCAATGTGGGACAATCCCTCTGAATCGGTGTAGAAATCAATTCATTGAACAACTTTTAATCATATTAAGAATATTTTGATAGCACCCCTGTCACTACTGGGAGGAGATGGGTGGCCACACTCGTACGAACCATCAGGGGTGCAAGGCAGTCTCCAGTTGTCCACGTCACATGCACAGCCCACTACATCATCCTGAAGAAGGTCCGCCTCCACATCGTTGATCATCCAATCACAAATGATTGATGTGGCAGCTGATGATGTCTGAAAATCATTATATTTTCGTGAGAAAATAGTATCTACAGTATGTATGTTAATTATTGAATTGTAGCATCTCTTTTAAAGCAATGAACGGTTAATGTCGGTGGTGTAATCACGTCAAAATAGTTATTCGTGCATGTTGTAGCGAGGTGGAAGTTTCACCTACGTATAATACATTCACCCAATCAACGGTGCCAGAAGCAGCGTCCACTCCAAAGAAGCGCTGCCTTCTGAGGACAACTCCTCCGCCCCATGACAAGAAGGAACTATGTCCCGAATTAATCTTTTAAATGACAATGTCAAGTCCCCCTTCAGGAGTTTATTTTGGGACAGAAAAGGACAAGTTTTCCTGGGTCGGTATGCCAAATTCAACCATCCATCCATCCATCCATCCATCCAGCCATTCATTTACTGAACCTCTTATCCTCAGTTAGAAAAGAAACAGATATTAAAATTAAAATAAACACTCGAACCAGAAATTTCCCATACTATTGTGGAAGAAGACTCTTTTTCCATGGAGGAGCTCCTCCCCTTTTTTCCTCCTTAGTTAAAGTTCATGAGCAATAAATAGTTATCTATTTTTGAGTATTTGTTTCTTTTTAATACTGTATTCTCACTTAATTCTATATTGCATTATATTTACCTTTGACCACGCAATAGTAAAAAAAGTCAGAAAAAGATAAGTATGGAGCTGGAACAGATTAAGTGCATTCCCATTCATTTAAAAAAGAAACATTACAGCAATTTATGAAAGATACAGGTTACAAACAGGCTCATAGAACTAATTAAGTTCGTAACTTGAGGTTTCACTGCATTTGTTGTTTTTACCAAGCGCTTGGCCTCTTGACCACATTAATGAATCGCAGCCTACTGCTAAAAAAACAGAGTTCGGCCACTCCTTAACCGAGACAAGACCAAGACTTTTGGGACTCAAGTCTGAGACGAGACAAGACCACCTTCAAAATGTGGTCTCGAGATACCGGTCTCGAGTGTTACAACACTAGTTTTGAGTTCCGTCTAACAGTAACCTTCAGCTGAGAGTGGCAATTAACAGCTTGAAGCCTCTTTTTAGAATATTTACTAATTAGACCTGCCAAACCACCACTTGTTGTGAAATGGGTTGAGTGACTCGTCAACATACTGTGCTCGTATCTGAAGTTTGCATTCACAAGCCAAAGAAGTAAATAAATCGGCCCGTCAATGGCTCGTATCTGGAAAACTCATATCTCAAGACAAGGTTGAGGCAGTTATATATTTCGGTCTTCATGGCAGGGCTTGGGCCATATACTCTGCAAATAATGGTATAAGAGGATTACTAGATAGAAAGTGGATGGATGGTTGTCCCCTTTATGTGTTATACATTTAGTGCTTGGCTATAAATTTGACCCGGACTAGCTAGACACTTAACAGGCAGCGGTTTATCAAGTAATGTACATTGCATCGAGATCTAGCAAAGAGAATTAAAGAGTCGCTCATTAGAGTAATGTTGAAACATTTTATTAAACCGCAACATCAGAGAGACTCTAATCTCATATACACACACTCTCATACACACACACACACACACTGTGATGCTTGCATACATAAAGATGTTTGTCCGTACACACAGCAGTTAATGCTGCTATGATCATGATAAGCAGTGTTAAATGCATCCCAGTGGGACTGTGCCACACGAGACAGATAATCAGGCCAGGTGTTAATTAACACGCGGCGCTATTTCCCTTTTGTCTGCAGTCGCAGACCTCGATTTGGATTCATGGGGCAGCGGCGGGGGTTTTCTCATTTGGCTAGGCGTTGACTTCAAAGGAGCAGACTTGGAAGCGGTGGCGTCCTCAAAGGGACTGTCTCAGTGAGGTCTACATTTACGTAAAAAAAGGGCATAGAGTGCTTGATGTGCGGCAAATGGAAAACATGAACATGCCACGAGACGTGTGTGTTATTTGTGTGTTGATTGAAATGGTGACGCCAATAGCGAGTTACCGATGTCGCCTCTGCACCCGACACTTATCTGCTTATCTTTTCATGTTGCATTTGTATACAGAGGGAGGCCCAAAACTTATTTAACATTCAACTGACTCAGCGTTAACTTGATTTTATTTTGAAGATACATTCTTTGATGTGTAGGATGGACTACATCAAAGCCGGCATCATTTATTTAATTTCTAAGTCCAAAACACAAGATGTCAACATACAGTACTTTATCATGCCAAACAGTATACGTCATGAACCTCCATTAGGGGAATTACTCACTGCATTTAACTTCTTCTGTGGCTTTTTCTTTTTTGGAACAAATGACAAACAAATAAACACTTATACAGTCACATGTACGTTAAGGTTTGGTGCAATATGCTGACAGATCTGTTAGCACACCTCATGAAACTTGCCTTTTTGTGTTGCTCTCTGGATTCTCCTACAACAAATTACAATATACCGCTTCTACGAAAGTCTTAATGGGTGCAGAGCATTGGCATGAAAAACTGAATCATCACGACAAACCTGAAGCGTCTTCTCTTTTGAGTCTTTAGCTTTGTATTTGGCTATTCAAACAAAAATACAAATACTGATAGTCATGCTTTTACTGGCTTCGACGGAAGTCTCAATAGAAACTCTCACTACACTCAGATCTTTAAACCGTCAAAACATTTGAGACAGCTAGTCAGCCGTAGTAAAACGGGACGTACGCAACTAAACCAGACAGTATGTAACACAACTTGGAGGCCGTCCGCAGTGTGACGCGAGGCATACTATTCCCCCGGCATGTCACATCTGCAACTCTCCTAAAGTTAAGCCATGTGTTTAATTTACCCGCCATGCCCACCGTGGCATACCTGGTTATAACGCTTAATGTTGAACACTGACTGTGCAAGTTTGAGAGAGAGAGAAAAAGATGCATGTGAAAAAAGGCTCTACACATTTTCGAACAAGAGATGAATTAGTAAATTAGTTGGTATATCAAACATTTATTGAGCGAAAGTATATGCAGGCCCACTAGTTGAAAGAAGGCATTCTGATTAATATTGCGTTTGTGGAATATGAGTTAAAAAACACAATTTTGCCGTTTTTAGCCGTCTCAGGCCATTTTGTCACCTCTGTCGACTGAAAATGATATCAATTGCTCAGGGCTCTGCTGAGGACAAATCATTGCTCAGCTTCAGAAAACAGGTGAGCTTTGATTGGTCATTACCTGAGATGGCTAAAAATGAGGTGGATTAACTCTTGTTCCATAAACGAAATATTTATCAGAATGCCTTGTTTCAACTAGTGGGGCTGCATAGAATATATTCTTGAAAAAAAAAATGGGTTGACCTTTTTCTTTACGAGACTATATAACCCATTCAGAGATTATTTTTATATTGAATTATTATTAAATTACAAATATTTTTTACAGTTTAATTTTATATCAATATAGTACACTGTGAAGGGTAGCAATTTACACAGAGATATGAATTTTGGGCCATATCGCCCTGCTATTTTGCTTAAAAACTTTTAAAAAAAGAATAAATCAGTGGAGAAAATTGAGGCCTTCGGGACTTTTTGGATTACATTCCACAAACAAGATACTCTCCCGGAAATAAGACACATACAAGAACTTTCCAAGCTTTGCCATAGTATGTGAACTTGTGACAGATATAGTGGTCACTAAACCTGTATGGAATTTCTAAGCCGCAAACGTTAGCAATATCTTGACGCCTATTCCCGTCGGATCAACAGGTCTGGGAGATTGCAATACACCTGTCCTCTAAAAGGCTGATCTGGGTGGATATCATCCGTTTTGGAAGCATCTTGACTTTTGTGGAGTTGCTTTTTGGAGTGTGGTGCAAATGGAGCTTGCCTTTTCAACTGATGAGGAGTTTATTGTGCCCGCTGATTGCCACCTTGTGATTTCATCAAGTGGTGTTTCATCCGTTTGCCATGTCTGTTATCCAGGGATCAATTCTCACTTGGAGAAATATAATAGAGAGAGAGAGAGAGAGAGAGACACCATTTGTCAAAGTCCTTGTGGTATGGGATTCATGGCAGAAGTGTGACGGGGTGCATGTGCACATACACAGGTGTCATGTGGCAGGTTGAGAGGTGTTAGGACGGTGGGCTGATTAATCCAGCAACACCTCTGCTATCACATCCAATGGAAGATTTTTTTTTCCATATAGCCCGGGAGATTTTGCAAAAAGAGTTGCGCTCAATTTAAAGATTGTGTCGTTTTGACACTTTGCCGCCTGCTGCTTGAGGGCTATGGTCTACGATCAAAAGCAAAGCCCCAATACATTGTATCTTACAAATGATCACAATATATAATAATAAACACTTTTTTTTTCTTCAGGAATTTATTACTTTCTGAGGACTTTCAAATGGACGCCAATGAAAAAAGGCTATTCACCACCATTGTTCCCTCTAAGCTGCACGTGTTAGCAATCGCGCTTCTTTCACCCTCTCTGCGCGCACCGCTCACCCACATTACATTTCTACACTCATCCCTTCATTTCCACCAGTAGCGCAACCGAAAGTGAGGCGGGTATTTGTGCTTGGTCACGGGTCTTTATGCCACATACATACAGTGTAATGAATGACTTGCTGCCTCCATGAGTGAAAAATATTTAATTGTCTTTATGGACATTCCCCTCACCCCCATTTCCGACAAATGAATCGATGACAATGAAAGTCAGACTCACCATTGACCCAGTAGTATGCGGAGTAGGGGTATGCAAGCTCTTACTTGCTGCCCCTAAAAAACGAGTAAACTTCCAGAGGAAAATTAATACGATGTGAAAAGTGTGTGAGAATTCTTGAACCATGGGACATGTTGATGAAAAAGATTAAGATTCAAGACTAAGATTCGTGCAAAGTTCATTAATTATTGTTGGCATTGTTCTTTTCTTCTTTTTAGTCTATTTTTTTTTAAATGCGTTATATTAAATATAGTGGCTCAGCTATGCCACAAGGTGCCAAAACAGGGGTGTCAAATTCCTTTTTGTTATGGGCCACGTTATAATCTCCCTCAGAGGGTTATCACTGTGAAACCATATGGATTTATAATGGCTTCATCATAGAATTACATATTGGTGGATAACTAGTTTTGAAATGAGAAGTCAAGAGTTTGACACTTATGGGCTAAAAGGAATGCATAAATGTCAAATTTGTTTATGATTAAATATACAGCGGGTCACACTGACCCATGAACTTTGTTGGTGTACCAAAGAAAACAAACAACAGAAGTGTTAAAGGTGACATCTCAAGTAGTTGTCAATTTAAATCTCAAAATGTGCCGGCAAAATGGATCGCTTGCATTATCGTGTGCTCTGCCCTCATCCTTCAAGAGGGAAGCATCGCTGAGCGGTGAATTTATCTGAGCAGCTGTCATTTTTATGTCCATCATCTAGTCATTTTATGGATACTATGTGTATGCATTTCAACCCTGAGTTTTGTTATTGATTGTTTACAAGAAAACATTTAATAAATATAAATAATTACACTGCAATTGGTGGAAAACAGACAATTATTTTTGTATGTTGGGGATGTTTCTTGGGTCTAATTATTTATTAATCGCCCGTTAAGCATTCTGTCGATTGCAATGAATTGTTATTGTTGCTTAATATAATCTTGATGCAATTGAGGCAAAAAAAATGAGTGGTACAACTTGGCTGTTTGTTGATTCTGTCTCTGTCTTCAGATGCTAATAGCTGTAAAGAAGTAAACATGATGTCAAAGTCATTAGGTGTAATACCAATCCATTTCTCAAAGTATTTTCAACCTCCTGCTATTTGACATGTTTTTTTTAAAATTCTAGAAAAACAAAAAACATCAGGGGTCTGTTTCACAAAGCAGGTTCAACAAACTTTGAGTCTAATCCTGAAGTCTGAGTTGATCCACTCTGAGATAGGAAACTCTGAATTTCTGGTTCCAGAATAGCTGTTTCGAATGAGTTTACTCAACTCGGGGTGTCTTCACCTGGAGTTAAGTGCGTGCACCACAACCATGAAAAGACAGCATCAATGGAGCCCCAATTCAATGAGTCACTATGGCAACTGGGAATAGGAGGGCTGCATTTTTCACCCCACTACACTGAAAAAAATGGTGTGTTGAATTTACTCAATTTGATTTCATCAGGTGGTTGTTGCAAATGTAAGGACAGATTAGGTTGTCTACGTGAAACGGTACCGCCTGGCAAATATTTCATTCTCTGTGTAGTAATACTGCACCTTCATCCACGGGATCTTTACGAAAATCATCTGGATCCAGATGATTATATTTCACGCAAACGCTTGAAAAAATGAAATTGAGTAAATTGAACAGAAACCTTTTTCAGTGATGCTGTGCCTAATGGACTTCTCATATACTGACTCCGCTTTGTTTTTTTTTAATGACAGACGGTAGAACTACGCTATAACAAAACTCGCCTGCGAACTGAATAAATGAGCAAATGAAATGGAGTGTGTGGCTCTGAAAGAGGGCGGAGCCGGAGAGAAACTCGAGGTTCTTTGAGATAAACCACCAGGTTAGTTTCAGAGAGTCCGGTTAGTACGGTAATTGACCGAGAGCTTGAGTAACCTCTCACTCTGAAACCGGCTCGTTACCCCTATTTCTCTGGTTTGAGTTACCTCCCTTTTTGAAATGGAAAATGAAAAAGTTTCCCTTATTTCGGCATTAGCAGACTCTGAGTTTTTACTAAGCCTGCTTCCTGAATTAGACCCCTGAACACTATACAATACTACTGTTATTGGAATGTATTCATTATCGTTTTTTTAGATAAATCTATATAAGTGCACTCCTTTTAATGTGTGTTTTTTTTATGATTAAACAGTGTATCTCTATGAACTAGAAGAACATACAAAGTAGTTAACTCTTTAAGCTACGAATATTTGATCATAAATGGTGGAGCAAAACATGTAGATAAATAATATGATGATACTAAGAGGCATGTATCCTTCATCCTATTAAAAAACAAAAAATACTGCAGCTTACTGAGTTATGTCTGTATTCAGTATTGTACAGTATACAGTGGACTCCCTGTACAGTATACAGTGGACTCCCGGTATTCGCAAAACCGCTGATAAACATTTAATATGCATTGTCCAAAGAAAATGATGGGCAAATGAATACAACAAAAACTCACAACCCCTAAAAATATTAGAAATATTGAAGGGGAAAAAATGCAATATACCAGATTCAACTGTACATATATATACAGTAAGTTACATTAAATATCAAACCAGCTGCTGGGCATTTGCTAAAAATATGTATGTGTACGAATTACATAAACATATATATATATATATATATATATATATATATATATATATATATATATATATATATATATATATATATATATACACATATATTCATATATATATATGTATTCACAGATTATTTATATATTAAATTATCATTAAATTACATACTACCTATATATATATATATATATATATATATATATATATATATATATATATAGAGAGAGAGAGAGAGAGAGAGAGAGAGAGAGAGAGAGAGAGAGAGAGAGAGAGAGAGAGAGATGTGTGTATGGGTGCGTGCCGGTGTGTGTGTGTGTGCGTGTATAAAGCTTGATGACCACTGCTTTTCTGACCTGCCTCATTAGAATTATTGGACTACTACAACTATTGTGTTGGGTAAATTTGCATTCATAATTTCCATTCACTTTGGGCTGATCATTTATTTTAAGTACACCCTCCATTTCATTACCATTATGAATATGTAGATTTCATTTCATATTTGATTATTAAAATGATTTAGAGCAGCTCCTTAATTCCACATCCACTGACATTTAGTACAATTTCTCCCCCATGCTAATGATCAGACCCTCACTACCATCGCACACATCGCCATTTGAACTACGTTAAACAGCTACTATGCGATCGTGAGACTGCGGCTGGTCACGGCTAATAACGTCTTGCACTAGGCAGCCCCCTTAAGGTCAACCATATGTTATTGGAGAGGAAAGACAGGAGGAGAGATTTGAGCTGTGAATATTTTAGTCCAAATGTCGTTAGATCAGAAGGGAATGGGTCTTTATTATCTTAATGGAGATGATGATGATGATGATGATATTTGATGATGAATTTTCTTCGGCCGTGTTTTGTCGTCATCTTCTTTGTTGGCATCGTTATCTACAATATTGTCTTCTTATTCGTGGTCTTTTTCTTCTCCATTTAACTCTTCGTTGTCTTATTCATCGTCGTCTTCTTTGCCATAGTCTTCGCAGCCTTTGTCTTCTTAGTGGTCTTCTACTTCATGGCCGTTGTCTATACTGTATGTTTATCGTCGTCTTGGCCTTCATCTTCTTTAGAATAGAATATAATTCAACTTTATTGTGTCCGCTGATAGTGTAGTGGTACACACGCCTGAGTTGTGTGCGGGCAGCGTGGGATCGATTCCCGCTCAGTGACAGTGTCTATGTGTGCCCTGCGACTGGCTGGCGACCAGTTCGGGGTGTAGTCTGCCTTCGCCCATTGACGGCTGGGATAGGCTCCAGCAACTCCCCGCGACCCTATATAGGATAAGCGGTTTGGAAGATGACATGACATGATGACATGACATGACATGACATGACATGACATTGTCATTGCATACAACACAGGTTAAGAGCAACAAAATGCAGTTTGCACTCATCTAGAATTGCTTTAGCAATTGCTTTGGCAATTCTAGATATATTACAGATACACACAGTGTGGGGACTATACACATGAATATATATTATTGCTATAGAAGCTATGAACATGTTATACATACAGCTATAATATGAAGGCTTAATTGTGTAAATATAGTACATGAGAGATAGGTTATAAGAGGCTATAGCTATAGGTGCATCTACCGTAGTCATCTTCATTGGCATCTTCATTATCACCTTTATGTTTTTTTACTTCATGCTATCTCTTACCTTCTTGGTCTTCGCCATTTTCGCCTTTGTCGTCGGCCTTGTCTTCAGCCTTTTAAATGTCTTGTTGTCAATTTATGTCATCTTGTTCTTATTTGTCATCTTCTTCATCGACTTGCTCGTTTTTGTCTTCTTCCTCCTTTGTTTTCATCATCTGCCCTCTTCTGTTGTGCAGTTGTTCAGCAAGCCTCAATTGCGCACTAGATTCCAACACACTTAACAAAGTAGTCACGATAATTAAATATCAAAAGGGTAATGCTAACCAACTCATTGTTTTTGCAGGTAACCATTTACTGTTTCATCCCTAAACACACCATTTAATTATTTTTTTCGAAAGAGAATACAATTATTTTGTTTACCAATATCATCAAATGAAAAATGTAGTCAAAGCACCACAATAAAAATCCAATAAGCAATTCAATTAGATCGTCATATAAAATGATCCATGGCAGCTATATGATCACGTTTGATTGAGCTTGACAATCATCCGTGCAAAAAGGTGAGGGGATATTTTTCATCTCCGGTGCCGCTGGTCTGACTGCAGGTGAAGGATCAAGGTGAGGGGACTTATTGTTTTCCAATAGGTGGCCTCCGGCAAAGCGCTGAAGCCTCCCTGAGTCTACAATGACCGCCGAGGCTATCGATCGGCCAGAAGGAGGTGTTTTCGTTGTTAAGTAACCACCATCCGATGGAAGGTGCTGACCTTTTTTTCCGCGCACGAGCCATCTGAAAGAATTCTAGCGTGGTGGGCGTTTTGTAGCCCAGAGTAAATAGTGTCACTTACTGTTGGATGGGAAAAGTGCCTCCGCTTTATTGAGCGTTATTAATGATGGAAGAGACTTTCGTGAAAGGAACGAATCCCCTGCTGATGCTGAACGGGCTTCCTCGAATAGACCGATCGCTTCCCCGAAGGCCCAAAGTGGAGGCGGGCGACCAGAGGATGATTATGGATTGAATTTATGACCACTCCCCCAGTTTCTTCTGCCTGCGCAGCAATGCAAATGTCTCCCTTATTTACCTTATTTGTGCCTTGCTGTTCGGTGGGGAAATTACTCGTCGTTAGCCACAGACGTGTCGGTCTCAGAGAGAACAACAAATGAAAGAAGCAGCAGAAAGACCTTGGGGAAATCACAGGTTCTGCAAAATGTTCAAGTATAAGACCTAAAAAAACACTATCTTTTGATCATAGGTGACAAGCTTGTGGCTAGCTAGCTTGCTGCCTGGGTAAGAAGCTAAGGTAGCAGATTACATCTTTACTTAGTGCCCTGTCTTGTCAATCAGCACAAATTCACACTGTTCATAGAAGATCCAAAACAAAGTTCCTTGCCCACAAAAAATGGGTTTGCACCAGCTATGGCTGAATGTTATCACACCAGGAGCAGGGAGTTTAAACCCACTCAAATAAAATCAGTAGCAACACAAATAGATGGACTTAAATGCATGACACCAGTTGTTTACCAACAGTTGGACATTAACATCTCTAGTTGAATCTTATCAGGGCAAGTTGGTAGAAATACAAGACGTAGAAACATGGCCAACCAAAACTAGTAATAGCGCAAACAGATGGACTCAAATGTATGTCACTGGGAACAGAAGAACAAAATCGAAGTCCCTTGTTCACACAAAGATGGTCAATAGGAAGAAAAACTTTCCCATAAGCATCTAGCTGTGGTGCTTCATCTCATTAAATGGATTCTCATGCTGTCATAACTAATATTGTACAGCACCATACTGCATGATAAATGTTTCCCACTTGACATCCATTGTAGCCTGGTCATCCTGGAAGAGGGATTCCTCCACCTGGGGTCCCTTCACAAAGGTTCTTCCTTTTTTTTTTCCCCAAAATAGATTTTTGAGTTTTTCCTTGTCCATTTGGGGGTTTAGATCAGGGATTTTGTTCATATTTGTCAACTGTGGGCTTGTGAAGCCCTTTGAGACTCTTTATTGATTGATTGAGTGATTGAGTGATTAAGAACTATTCAAATAAATTTGACGACTTGACAATATCGGCTCTGGCTGACAGTCTTATCAAACCAAGAGTGGGAATGGATGGAGTGAAATGCACGACACCAGTTACAAAACTCAAAAAGAAGTATTTTGCTCAGAAAAGGCTTGTCTATACCCACTGTAGTTGAGTCAGGAAGTAGAAACCTACCAAAATAAAACCAGCCACAGCACCGATGGACTGAATTGCACCACCCAGGTCACAGAAAATCCAAATCACGTATTTTGTTCTCAAAGAGTTGTACAATAATGGCTCACAATGAGAGTCCTATGGAAAGGGAACGAAAACAGAATGTAGAAACCTGCCAAAATAAAACCAAAAGCAGGACTAACAGATTGTCTTAAAGGCTAAACACCTGTCTCAGGAGATTTAAATCTTAATATTTTTATATAAGTCACTTCACTTCACTAAAGGTTGGACAATACCGACTCCAGCTAACAGAAACAGGATCAAATCAACATTTTAAAAACTAACAAACAAAAAAAATAGCAACAATGCAACAACAGATTAATCAACCTAGCTCTAATTTATCATCCCGACATCCTCCATAACACGCTCTCTGTTTTCTGCCTTCTTGGCCTCTGTGCTGGTGCGTTGGCGTCTCAAGAAGAGAACACTTTTAGCAGCTTCCTTGGCAACCCAGCGAGCGGAAAAGGTCTCCTTTTACATTCCTCCCTCTCCTGTCTTGGCTGTGTCACCCTTATTAGCCTCCTAATTGGATTACGCCACGCGCCTTTGAGCCAGCTCGCGACGCAATCTTGCCGCTGCGTGGCTTTGTTATTGACTCCCTGCTGAAGAGCAAGTGGCTGATAGTGTGGGGTGGCTACAAAAGGAAATAAAAATGAAGTGAGGAGATCTGTATCAGGGGAACGGGAGTGGGGTCATATATCGAACCTCTTCACCTCTTCAGATGAATGGAAGGAGATAAAAGCAGCAAGTGACTAAGAAAATGTGCCAGACAAGGTGCACGAAAACTTCTCACAAGAGCTCAGTTCAGGCTAAAAAGATAGCAAAGTCCAGGCAGTGGTGTCAACTGCTAACGTTATATTCTAGCGCCAGCCGCTAGCGATTGCTTGAGATCGAAACAACATAACGAGACTACAGCAACTCTACCAAGACCACGCTAATGCTCTGATTTGCAGTTGTGACTGAAGAAATGGCGAGATCAAGGCAGCAGTGTAAACTGCTAACATTAGCTGCACACTATAGCCGCTAGCTTGCTAGCTGCCGACTGTGGCGCTGCTGTAAAATTAGCACAAACTCTTAGAAGATTAAAACAACATTATGCTAGATTTCAGATGGCAAAGTCAGCGCAGTGCTGCCAACTTCTGATGTGCTACTAGTTGCTATTTGCTATTACTGTTAGCTACTTGATAGCTAGATCAAGATCGAAACAATTATGCGAAACTTAAACAACTCTCGCAACATTTCACTGGAGCTTAGTTCTGATTGACAGTGTCATCAACTGCTAACATTAGTTGGTAGCTATAGCGACCCACCCACTTGCTAGCTGCTGTTCGTCTAACAACTACAAAGGTTAGAACTCATTTCAGCAAAATTGGCTGACGTCAACAACGCTCCTGCACCTTGTGCAAAGCTACAACTTTAAAGCAACACTGTGTCGTGTCAGTTTTTGTTGATTATGGCGACGCCATGTGGACAAAAGCGGTAGTGTTTTGACAAAAGTCAACTGCATTTCCCATGCGCGCCAGCCCATAGTGTCGTGAAATCCTGAGCTCTCGCTGGCCTGCAAGTTGGACTGAATTACATTTCTATTTCCAGTGGGTGTGTGAAAGACGAATAGCCACGAGGTAATGAATCTAATTTTCCTTAAACAATACTTTTGTTTTTTTGTTTGTTTTTGGGGCTTCTGCCATGACACCAGTAATAGCGTGTAGAGATTCTAATCGACTCCCTTCCTTATAGCGAAAGGAGGAAGTGAGTATGCCGTAAAGCAATTCAGGACATTTGTGTATTTTTTTTGTGTGCCAGGGTTGCTCCCATCCTCCTCAAAGTTGCTTAGTGCCGGTAAAAATGACACAGACCGACCCCCCCCCCCCCAGGGCATGACAAAAGTCCGATTCAAGTACTTGTAAGTCAATGTTTCATCAAAAGAGTTGTCAAAATGTTTTATTAAGGTCGAATTCTTGCCCAGTACTGCGTTAAATTAGCCAACAACCTCACAGGAGTTGAGGAATAAACTGCTTCAATTTACTTTTGAAGAAACACCTAAGCATTTCAGGACCAGAATTGTGCTGCGTGCGGGCACATTTCATGGAGGATAGCTTCATCAACATAAGGTTCACACACACCACAAATACATTTCTGTTTTAAGCAACACAGCCACACATGCACACCCATAGGTCAGTCCTTTCTGATGGCTTCAAGGTCTTGCAGCATCACCGTGGGGGTGGAGTTAAAAAAAAAAAAAAAATCTGAGTACAACTGAGAACCAGCTGCGAGCCGTGAATTCACGTTGGTCAGTCCGCCTCAGAGTGCTAGCTAGGAGACCGCAAAGTTGCTGCGCGTCACCATGTAGGAGGAAAAAAAAGAGGAAAAATGTTCCTGCGTCTCTTACCCATCAAAAGAAGAGTATTGTTTTTATGTTTTTTTTTTTTTTTTTATTATTGTTAAAAAGTTAACTTCTGGTTAACTTCTTTTAATGGCAACGAAAAACATGCCTTTAAAATTTGCACTATAACTTTAAATTCGAAGTGTACTTGAAACTCCAGCAACTCAAGAGTAAATAGAATTAATACCTTTTTGTGGTTAAGAAAAATATACCTTAACATTTTCATTATGTTAGAAACATTCAGCTCTAACGTTAGCTCCTCTGACAGTTAAGAACATGAAAAAATATGATGCAGGATGTCAACTCGCCTCCACTTCTGCTTCGTTAAACTACTACGGGGCGAGTCATCACTGGATAAGTATTTTTACTTAGTTTCATACAGTTTTTACCATAGAGTGGGTAACTTCTTTTTATGTTTATGGAAAAAATGTGTACAATAATAGTGGCACAAAAGAATAATCATTATTAAAATTTAAAATTCACACAAAAAACTTGTGAGAAAATGAGCAACGCAAGTCATCAATGGATGAGTATTATCCTTAGTCTTAAATTGTAGGGTTATGGAGCGGTTAACTTTTTTCACGTGTGCGGCCGTAACAAATCTTGGTAATGGAGGCTTTGTTGCTTAAAATCTCATGCACATTTTAGACATTCTTTGAGCTCCACAAAGCATTAAATAAATGCCTCTCAAGTTGAATAATGGAAAGAAAAAAAGCAGCGAGCAGCGCTGTAAAATAAAAATTTAACGGCAAATTCTTATCAGTATTCTTTTGCGGCGATCCTTGCCACCCGTGTCAATCTCGCTCATAGAGAGCGAAAGAGAGAGCAAGCGATAAGCGACTGGGCGTAGCCGAAATGATTGTTCTCACCTTTAGATAATTCCAGCGTGTAGGGTGTCAGATGATTGCTGATTATCGAGCCGCTTTACAGTGGATGTGAATCTCATCAGCACTTAACCTCAATGTTCCGGGGGGGGGCTAGGGGTGAGCAGAATGTCAATGGGAGTGTGCCTTCTGATCTCTCATACACACACTTGAGTGCTATATCCCACTCATAGGCAATTGCATTGAGATGACACACACAAATAGACTGGGTGGATGCCTCTGGTTCACACAGCAGACTGTGGGACCCCATGAAAAATACATGTGACCCCGGTGTTTTATAAGAAACATCTCATTTGGATTCCAGTCCCGTCTCGGGGCTGAAATACCACACAGGAATATCAATTACAGCGGCAGTTTGGGCGGTGGCGGCGGAAGGGTATTATGCGAGAATCCGCAGCGACATCTTAATGAGCTGCACTATGTATCCAGTGTGCGTGCCTAATAAAGTACACATGGATCTGAATGTGATAGAAGAGTTTTAGTGGACACTGGCGGAAGGAAGACAATGCTTGGTTTTTAATGGTGAAAGTGGGGAACCAAGAATGGCATTTTTGAAGTGCACTGAGATTTTCACTTCACATAAATACATCCCACTTGTATTTCTTAATTCTTGCTATAAAATGGCATTGAAGTGGCTCTACAATGTTATTCCGATGATTATCAAATTATCCCAATGTGGGATTCTGTGAAGGCTGCGAAGAGCTGTGGTACTATTATGCTTCGCTTGGGGGTTAGGGTTAAGCGTTATGGTATGTTTCGGGTATGTGTAGGTTTTCTTTACATGTGGTTGGGATAAGGTTAGGGGTTATGGTTCCATGAGCATACACAAACACACCATTTTTATTGTACTTATATTTCCAGGAGAATCCTACCGTTATCAGTGTGTTAAGAATTAGGCTTACATTAGTGTTAGACAATATATATTCAAATGATCGCACCATTTCTTTTGTCCTCTATGCAGAAACCTGGCATGTGGTTCGGGTTACATGAACTGACAGGATCGCACCTTTTTTGTTGTCTTTTCAGGAGAACCCTTACATGTGTAACAACGAGTGTGATGCAAGCACTGAGGAATTGGCTCATCCGCCCGAGCTGATGTTTGACTTTGAAGGTCGCAACCCCACTACCTTCTGGCAGTCCACCTCATGGAAGAAATACCCCAAGCCTCTGCAAGTCAACATCACACTATCGTGGAACAAGACCATCGAGCTGACCGATGACATCATACTCACCTTTGAGTCGGGCCGACCGGAGCAGATGGTCCTGGAGAAGTCGCTGGATTACGGCCGAACGTGGACGCCCTACCAGTTCTATGCCACCGACTGTTTGGACGGCTTCACCATGGAGCCAAAGACAGTTGGCGACCTCACCCAGCGCACCCTGCTGGACATCATCTGCACCGAGGACTACTCGCGAGGCTACGTGTGGAAGAACGATAAGACAGTTCGCTTTGAGATCAAGGACCGCTTTGCCCTGTTCGCCGGGCCACGCCTGCACAACATGGCCTCCTTGTATGGCCAGCTGGACACCACCAAGAACCTGAGGGACTTCTTCACCATAACCGACCTAAGGATTAAGCTGCTGAAGCCAGCCACTGGTGCCACCATGGTGGACGAAAATAACCTGTCCAGATACTTCTACGCCATCTCCGACATCAAAGTACAAGGAAGGTGAGAAACGTTTTTTTAAACTTTGACAAGGTCCTATTGAATCCATTTAGCCTCATTTTAAGTGGTCTGGAGGCCCTCGGTTTACAACAGAGTTCCGTTCTTATGGAGATGATGTTACTTGAACTTTTCAGAATGTGCCATAGTACGTCGATAATTAAGTAGTGCTTTCATAATTATAGTAAAGATTTGTATGCAAAACACTTCTCGGCCATAAATATAAAACAATCAAATGGAAAACCAGTGGTAGTGCACTCGACCCCTGCTATTCGCGGGGGAAGGGACCGGGACGGCACCTGTTGGCACCTATGACAGAACTCTTTTCAACTCTTCATTTCCTTTGTATCTGGATCATTTCAGCACACTGTGACAATTGGTGCTAGCTAGTGTTAATTTCGTTAATGAAAACTAGACGAAAATATTTTCGTCAACGCGCATTTTTCAATGGACGAAAACTAGACAACATGAGACTAAAACCTCCAACGGCCATTAATAAACATTAAATATGACTAAATCAGTATGTGTTTTCGTTGACTAATTTAAAAAAATTAAGCGATGAAAATGTAGTTCATTAAATAAAAACTGGACTAAAATCAACAGACATTTTAGTTCACAAGCAAAGAAAAGACAAAAAATCTATCATTTCTTGCTATCGATTACCACTCTCTTGATTGTGCACAAGCATATGTAGTACAGTGCAATGTGCCAGTATCCTTATTCTTTTGGTTATCTTGACGTTCACGCACTTGGAATTCACTGCACATCCTAGCTTAGCATCGTTGTAGGAACGCAGCTCAAAAGGAAAGTGTTGTATCTGCCTAGGTTCATATATATGGTGAAGACCTTCAAAGCTACTTAAGCACAAATCACTCTTTCAAATACAGCAGTCCCTACCACTTTTACTACTGCTGACAACAGTGCACACTCTGTTATTGTGTGAGCATGCGATTTAACACTCACTTTTTAGGATCATAGTAAAAGAACCTAAATAATCGAGGACATACCCACCAACAGTGCGCTCAATTTGGTAAGAATGTACACACAATTAAGTACCCACTAGGGCTGCTCGATTAAGCGATTTTGAACCGTTACCGAATTTTCTGGATAAAACGATGTTAAAAACGTTCAAATTGGCACGTTCGATTTTGTTAATTTTGGTGTATTTAAGTGTAGGCCATTTGTACTTTCGGTATTGTGTTCTGTTTGTACATTCTCTTCGTATTTGTACTTTCTGTTACTCTTTTCTTCGTATTAAGATCTCTGTTTTCCGGCGGTTACTTCCGTGTTTGTCATGGGGTCACGTGAGTAGCGCGTTCAATCCAATTGCTGAAATGCGGAAGCGATTGTCCACAAGTGACACATGTGGAGGATTGTTTGCTGCAGTAGCCGACTAGCTGAGCCGACTGTCGAGTGAGTGAGGAAGTGAAGTGGAGCGTATGCTCAACTGACGGAATTGGCCAGGTCGATGGTGAGCAAGAAGCCCAGGATTGAAACTTGGAAATTGCCTGGAATAGAACTGAACCATTCTGAATCATCCCTGCTCTGGTCAGGCTGGTAGGAGGCTGCATTTTAGCCAGCCGATCCCCTTCATTGAACTTAAATTGACTGGCATTTTGAGTTCAAAGAAAGAAAAATTAAGTTTAAATAAAAGACATTCAAAATACTTCATTTTTCATTCTTTTTTATTTTACAAAGGAATCGTAATCGTAAAATCGGGTTTGAGAGAAAATAATCGGGATTTTCTTATTAGGCATAATCAAACAGCCCCAGTACCCACTGTTTGTACTTTTAGTAAATAAGGCCCTTCGTCTTCTAAATCAATGATTATATTTGAACTCAGCATGGACGCGAGGCTACGATTGCCTTGTGTGCGTTGTGAGTGGAATTTCTTAATGCGGGTTCCATGTTTATTTTATTGCTTTCAGATTCTGAAATGTACTAACAGCATGTAATCGACTTTCTTCTGACTGCTTTGCATGGCTGGGCATAACAGTAGAGCTGGAATTTATTCCTCTGTACCTTTCAAGATGGAGCTCACTGAAGCAGGACATTAGCCACTGCGGTTTGTCCTATTAAGATATTAAGTGTGGCAAATTTACAGAGACAATTGCGGTAGGGCAGTAGCTTGTTGCTTGCTGTGTGAATGGTCAGATACAGGTGAGGATGCTGTTGGCCAGTCACCAACAGGTGGTCCATGTGCCAAGACCCAACCAGAACACCTGGGCCCTGCCACCACTCCCAGAGGACACAATAAACACCACACCCACGGTGATGGCCCGCATTTCTACCACACCAGATTTGGTGCCAAGGCCAAGCAGTGTCACAAACACTGCAGTTTCAAGGGGTCAGGGAAATGCCAGGGCCAGCGCTTATTAGCAGCTATGGGTGCTGGACTCGGCTGAGCCCTCATTCCTCATCCTCGTTCACAACAGTTTAGATGACCAGCGAGTAAGTGTATTGTATTAGTCAGAGATTGGCATTGGGACCGTCCAAGGGATGGAACGGTACGTGCGTCCGTCTCGGACAGGCGCCTATTTTGGAGACGAGGTACAAGAAGTTATTTTGAAAAGGACGGACTAAGCAAGAACAGAAGTGGGTTTTCGTCCGTCCCTGTAATCGTTCATAACTGGGTCAAGTACCGACTGACGTGTTGTGTTGGGTTCTTTTAAAAGAAAGACCACTGTTCTCTTCTCTGTTACCACAGAGCCGCCTTTAAAGGCCTGCACAACACTGTAGAGTACTTTTTGAATTTTTCATGCACATTCCCTGCAGTAACATTGTACTCACAGGCATAGTCTGCCCTCTAGTGGACATCCATTTCACTGATGAGGAAAAAGGTGGATAGCAATTTTGTTTTATTAATTACTTTTTAAGATTTAGTACATACCTTATCCCTTTTCATGCAAAGTATGTCCTTGTCCGGGACATATCTAGAGCGTAAAAATCTCTCCAAACCGTCATTCATGCTCATGCAGCGCCGCCGTACACTTAAAGCAACGACCCGGATGTGGAAGTCTTTCGTTCTCCTCCTAAGATAACATTGTGTTATATTGCAATAATTATTTTATTGCAAACTAACATAATAAAACTGAAAAACCTATTGTGTTTTAACGCAAAAGTTTTGCAATAAAACACAATAGTATTACGTTATAACGCAATCTTATGTACAGACTGACGGAATGTAAGGATGCAAGCGCTTTAAAAGGACAAGGACGGAGGGGGTCGGAGGTCGGAGGACGACGACGGAAGGGTGCCCAGGTCACGGACAGAGGACAGAGGACGGACCAGCAAAAGAAGTGCCCATCCCTTGCATTAATATTATATCGTATTTTATTAATATAAGGGATAGGCATTCACCTTGGTGTACAATGGAGAAAATCAATGATCAATTCCTCTATATATGTCCTTTTTGAATTTTCTGAACTTCTGTTTCCAAGACAATATCGCACAGTCGTTGTGCTGACTTTCTTTAGACAGAAAACTAGTTGAAATCAACAGCGTCTCTGCGAGTTGTTTTAAGATGCCATTAATCTACAATCAACTCCACACAATAGAGATCGTTCTTAATCGTGGCCGTAAATGCTTTTTTAATTTGCCTCGATGTAACACCAATCACCTAGCACTCCCATACAAACGATTCACTTACCTTCTGTCAACAGAGCTATGACTCCCTCTACGCTATAGTTCTAGCCATAAAATGTACATTTACAGAACATTAAGAGACATTTAATTAGGACAAGGTAAAACGCCTCTGCTGCTCTGGGTTGCTTTTCAGGGGAATGGAAACATTGTCTTCACGGCGCAGGAAAAGGGCCCTCAAGATGGTCATAAAGCACCGGCAGCTGCTCTCCACACAGGAGCGGTGCTGCCAGCCTGGCGGTTGGTTTATGTGAGGATAACTAGGCTAGTAATGACCAATCAGAGGGGCCCCGAGGTGAATTGAAACGGTTAGTCCCTAATTGCTATTCGGTTGGCAGACGAGATCCATTAGCACATTGGCAAATTGGCATGAGACTAATTTTGTAATTGAGAGAGTTTCGGCTGATTAAATGGCAATCACCGGGGATGTGTCAGCGGAAAGTGGGGATGCTGCCGAGTTTGCCAGGTTATTCCAAATTTGAGCTCAGCCCATTCAACAAATGAGATGTGTGCTTCGCGTTAAGAGATGTTTCATTGGAGCAAGCTACTCTTGATAATACACAAGTTAGTCACAATTAAGTTATTACTTAGCTTTGGCACCAGAAACATCAATGACAACTACTTGTAAATGTCTATTGCCTATGCGCTTGTAATGATGGATAGCAAGGTAGAACATCACATTTACACAAAGATCAAAATATCACATAAATTCATAATGTTATGCCTGATTTAGCAGCACAAGGTTTTAACCTAAATTTGGATTGTTACTAATATTCATCATATTCATCATCTTCAACTGGTGGATATCATATTCATTTTGTCCTAATAAAAGGGTTTAGCCACAAACTTTCAACTGTTTATATTAGGGGTGTAACGGTACGCTAAATCACATTTCGGTTCGGTTCGGTTTCTTGGAAAGTTTGGTTCGGTATATTTTCAGTACAAAAACAGATTTTTAAAAAAATATATGTTTATTATAGAAAAGATGACAAGTAAATGGTACATGTTTTTTTTTTTAGAAAAAATAAAATAAAAGCGAACCATTCGGGTTCTAAGAAATGACACCAGAATAAAAAATACAATAACAATAAAGATCTCTTAGTTTTGTAAATTATTAAGACACTGAAATCTTTAAACACTCAGCAGCAACAGCCTATGACACATCTAAGTATTCAAGTTAAAGACAAGTTGTCATTACAGTACATGTACACTTTTTGTGATGAAAAAAAAATACTTACAATAACAGTTACAATTATTGCTAACTGTATTAAAACTCTTTATAATGAAATACAGTAACTTTATAGTCTTTATGAAATTATTTACACTTTTTAAACATTGAAATCTTTGAATGTTCAACAGCATATTGTAACGAATTAGGATATCTGTGTTGTGGTCGGATTTGTGTTTTGCTGAGTTGTGATGTTTCCGAGGTTCATGAATGTATCGTACGGCTTGCGAGAGAAGCAGCGGAGAACGAAGAACAGAGCTGTTGTACTTTGTTTTTGGCTAAAAATACTGCTTGCTTCCTTGTCTAAGAAACATTCAAAGTCGGATGATGACGATTTAAGTGATATTATGTTAGACAAGTGTTTTCTTGACAGTTGAAAATAATGCGCAGAAAAGGCGTCCATTTGAGTCATGACGCCGCGCGTCGCCGTCACAGAGGGTTATTGAAATGCCGGAACAACTCTGTCCTCTCATTCATGTAAACGGGATATTCAGATTGTTTCAGAAATCTGAATTTTGACCTTACCCGAATATTGACTGCATGTAAACGTAGTCACTATGGTGCTGGGGACAAAATGGAGGAAGAGGGACGGGCGTCGTAATTCGAGGACTTCCTGTATATGTATACACATACTCAACAAAAATATAAATGCAACACTTTTGTTTTGCTCCCATCTTTTATGAGATGAACGCAAAGGTATAAAATTTTTTCCATGTAAACAATATCACCATTTCTTTCAAATATTGTTCACAAACCAGTATAAATCTGTGGTAGTGAGCACTTCTCCTTTGCTGAGATAATCCATCCCACCTCACAGGTGTGCCATATGAAGATGCTGATTAGACATCATGATCAGCGCACAGGTGTGCCTTGGACTGTCTACTCTGAAAGGTGCAGTTAATTAATGTTAATGTTAAATAGCAAAAATTTGTACTGCTGGGTACCGGTTTCGATTCCCAGGTACCGGTTCAAATGTGAAAGGTACCCAACCCTAACTAACTTTAACTATTTGTCACATGCTACATACTAAACAACACACTAAACCAATGTTATACGTTTGTCAGAGTAATACACAGTAGCATGATCACACTTCCATGCTCGCTAACCGTTTTAGCCGAAAATGTGATACTAATTTGATATTGTTCAGCTTAAGACAAGCTTTCCATATATATATATATATATATATATATATATATATATATATATATATATATATATATATATATATATATATATATATATATATATAAAATACATACAAAATGTTGCTTGAATCACCTTATACTGCTCTTAAAGACAGTGTTCTACTCCCACCTCAGCCCTCTGCAGGGACTTACAGTCCATGTTGGGTAGTAAGACTCTCCATAGATACACTCCAACACGGATAAATGCCTTGTAAAATACAAAGACGCCTAGCAAGCATGGAATAGCATCTCCCAAAAATATCTTATTTTCCCTTTCATTAGAAAAAGCTTGGATGGGTAGGAAAAACAAGTTATTCATCCAATTCTACCAACTTCTCTGCTCCTGGGCATCAAATGCAATTTTCTCACCAAAAACTTTGCGGTGTAAATTGAAATAAAATGAATAGACCGCTTGTGTCCAGAGGTGGATCAACAAGTCAGTAGCGAGAGGCTGATTAGACTTCCCAGCAACGTCGACAGCCCTCCGGCCAGAAGCGAAGGTGAAAGCCTTATCACTGTGTGTCAGCGCCTTGCAAGAAATCCTTGTATGTGCTGATAAACTCTCCATCAGGCATGGAAGGCTTCCCAGAACCAGGAAACCTGTAGACATGGACATGAATGGAATGAATTGGCCTCTGTATATTGCATAAATACTTTTTTCCCGTCTTACAGTGGTCCCTGCTATATCGCGGTTCACCATTTTCGGACTCGCTTCATTGCAGATTTTTTTTTACAGTGCTTCTGTATTGTGCATGCTGTTTTTTACAGCGTACGGACCCATATTGTGTCCTAATTGACTGTCTGTATTTTTTACAATGCAATCCAGCATGCTGTTTTTTACAGCGTACAAACCCTGCATTGTATTTTGCATCCTGATTGGCTGAAGTACCTTAGACCAATTTTGAATACATCCCCTCCATACCATGTCTCAGAATGCATTCGGCTTACTAAATTTAATGGTTATTTGCAGAGCTGGGCATCTTACTAAAAATTTGGCGTCCGTTATATGTCATCCTCCTGCAGCGTGTGTATCCTTCCGTCGTCCATCATTCACCTTTTTTTCCAGGAGGAAAAATTAATACCTGTCTACAGGCCGGTCCATCTCTAATTTTAAACGGGCTTTCGTCGGCGATTCCGACTAAACTTTCATTCCCCTCGCTGGCCGATATTTGAATAGAAAGAGTGAAAGAGTGTCTTACTGCGCCATGGAAGCCTGTTGTTCACAGCCTGGTCCATCATTCAAATCTGTCCCCCAGGCAACTACAACTCATTATTGTTCCAGTCCGCCTTCCACCTACAGCCGGGGTACCCTTCCACCGTCTGTTTATCCGCCATTTTGTCCGGCCGGACCAAATATTGATCTCCTATAGGCCAGTCTGACTATCATTTTAAATGGGCTTCCGTTAGCATTTCCGACTACCAACAATCGCCTACAAAATGGGTGTCCGTCATGTGCAGATAGGCAGACCGTCCGCTGCGTTGGTGGAATGCCCAGCTCTGATATTTACTGTAATAATGCCATCATAAACAAGCCCACAGAAGGCACTCCCAATAAAAACTGAAGAATTCAACTCGAGATGACAAAATGGAGGAACCTGAGCGACTGAGATCTCCTTGTTCATTCCCGAGTCGAGTCGTACACCGCTGACATTCTGTTATGTAAGCCTTTATAGAAAAGGCAGTGAGTGTTTTCCTTCACCTTCACCAAGTTGTGTGGCGAGATTAGTGCGACTATTGATCGCACGCTACAGCAGCATACAGGAAAACCTTGAACCAGGCACACTTGTCCCACCTTTCCTCATTTATTGATCACATGTCTGTTGGCTAATTAAGACGCAACCGCTAGCGGCCGGCCGCGTGGTCAGAGCTGCACATGTGCAAAGGGAGGCTGGTCGGAGGGCCTGGGAACCGTGGAAGCAGCTAAATCCATAAGCTGCTAATGCGCGATTGCACTCATCTCCTCCGTGTCATTCCCAACATTGTCTTGTTTTATTCCCCGTCTCTTTTGACCTCCTGTTTTGTTTTTTCGTCCTCAGCCCTCACCCATCCTATTCAATGTGACGTTACAAAGAAAACAACAGCTGTTCAATGTAAGCCTTCATTATTTGACGTGCAGTTCAAGGGCAACTCACTAACATCCTCAAACTCACAATGTGCAAGATTCTTCACAAACTTGTTTTCATTTGTAATGTAACTTGATCCTGCCCAACTTTGGTGGGTTTTATGGTAGTCTTATTATAATCTGCGCAATTTCTGGGCATTTATGGTAGTTTTATTTTTACATGCATACATTTTGAGGTTTTCTTATTGGTTTGTTTTTTTACCTGCAGACATTTTTGAGTACAGTATTCATTTTTACCTGAACAACCTTTAGGGATTTTACAGTAGTTTTAATTTGTACCTGCACAACCATCAGGATGGTACTCTGATTTCAACCAATATTATTTTTTTATTTTCTTGCGTAGTCTTACTTATGTTTTATTGTAGTTTAGTGTTATTCCCCGCAACGATGAAGCATTTTAAGAGAATTTTATTTTAACCTGGTTACTTTAATCTCCATACCATACATTACTTTAATCATAACCTTTGCAACTTTTATTAGAACTTTTCAATTTTATTTAAACTCCACAATTTAGGGGGGTGTTGCTTTAATTTCTTTGTAACTTGCATAACTCTTGGATTTTTATTGTGGTTTAGTTTTAACCTGTGCAACCTTAAAGGTTTTTATGGTTCTTTTATTTTAATCTGTGTTTTTACAGTAGTAGTAATTTTACAGTAGTCTTATTTTAATTTAAACCTGGGTCATATGGCCTTAAAATAAAATCTCAGATTTTCCCCCCAAAAAAATCAAATTTATGATGTGAATCGAATTTTTCCTTGACTTACAGAAAAAGAATTTATGATGTGAATCGAATTTTCCCTTGACTTATAGAAAGACATTAAAATACATTAAGACATTAAAATGACATGATTTGAATCATTATTTGAAAGTTTTGCTTCCCCCCTTCTGGTATTTGCATGACAGTTTTCCACCTGACACCAAACAAGCATACATCAAACATGTAGCAATGTCAACACAAATAATAGAAGTAAATATTTTTTTCTTCTCAGATATTGCGAGGATAAGTGTGTTGTCTTGGAAAAATGTCACCATTAGTACAGATTGCTGAATAATCCACTTGAGTCTGTTCATGCTTTTGAAGACCGCCTTTGTTAATCACTAACAATCAAACAGACAATAAAGATACAGTAAGACACAGCTAAGAGAACCGTGTGTATCTGTATCTCAACACATACACACACACAAAAAGTCTGTGCCTCTTTTCCCCACAATTCCCAAGATGAAAGCCCCTTGCTAGACACGATATGCTATTACATAAAGAAAGTAAAACAATGAAATACACAGTGACATACGGTCACTTTTGTAAACACGATCCTTAGTTAATTAAGGTAGTGTATAAAGCTTTCCAACATTTTAACCTAATAAAATGATCCATAGCTCGGCTGGTCCATATTTCTGTTAAAGAGTCATGCCCCACTCAATCGAGCTCTTTTACGCTCCTTTCTTATGTAGAGTTTTACAGGTTAGGTGGTAAAGGTGACCTCGGCAAAATATTTTTGAAGCACATACCTCAGGTCAAAAGTCTCCAACAATGCAGATAAAGCACTGCTTTTGCAATGCTTAGATGAACACCATGTCTTTGGCAACTTTCAGCTCGATTGACTCAGGACTTGCCTTTCACTGGCATCTTTTCTTGTCAGACTGAACACAATGTAAAACTAATCCTGCTCATTTTCGGTCAACTGCCGTTGTCTGTGTCTTAGCGAAAATACTGACTCCTTTTGTAAAATAGCTAAACTCAAACTAGCTAACTAACTAATTAACTAACTAAACTCAAATTAGTCATTAAAATACATTTATCGCCCAGCCCTCTTTTAACCTGTGCAGACTTTGTTTAACTTGTGCAACTTTTTGGCGGCTTTTGTGGTCTGACAATTCAAGTTTAATTAAAAAAAAAAAAAAGTTAACGTGGGGGCCTTAGATCTCCTTAATCGAAAAAGTGAGTTGACAGTGATTGAAAATGACGACTGTGTGCAGGTCTCTGCGGCTCCACCAAAGGCTGAAGTGAAATTGAATTACTCCTGTACGGCGAGCAAATGATGACACACTTGCATTTGGAAGGCAAGCAAGAGAGGGAGTGAGAGTGAGTTGAAGTTCTGGCGTGTTCAGTCATTAAACCATAAGGCCCCTCATTATTGAACAGGACAAGGCCAAATCAGAAGGCCCCGATGTGCAAATTTTCACCGTCTGCGCATTTTTGCTGGCGACATCTCTCTGGGGGTTGGTCACATTAGAGGAGTCATTTCAACCCAAATGGATATTTAAAATAGCGAACATTGCTCTCCAGGGCGTTGTCGTTTTACACTCAAGTATGAAATGATTAAAAAACCTGTCAAGAAGCCTCTTGGATAGGAAGTAAAGTATCTCTATATCTCAATGGAATATCCAACATTTGAGACTAGTGTTGAGAAGAAATTCATTTAAAGGTCAAGCGTACTACTCGCCTGTGACCAGCAGAGGCACTCTCTATTTTCTCTAAACTGCATTGCTGTCTAAAGAAGTAATTGAGCTCCATCCATACCTCCTCTCTGCTGATTCTGGGCAAAAGGCAAGCGACACCATGGACTGGTCGCCTGTCACTTGCAGAGCATGTAATATATACACTGAAAAAAATGGTGTTTTAAATTTACTCAATTTGATTTTGTCAAGTCATTGCACACAATACAATCATCTGGATTTCGATATTTTTTTTAAATAGATGTATAGTCTATTTAAAATGTATCTGTATTCAGATGATTTTATTTTGTGCAAAAACCTGACAAAATAAAATTGAGTAAATTCAACACACCTTTTTTTTTGTTTTTCTGAACCCATGCTGCTTGCACCAAAGGCGGGTGAATGTACCACTAGGACATCGGACCAACCCTTTTTTTTTTGTATAACTGTTGTTATGTACAAACTGCACTGATACGGAATGAGGGGAATAAAGTCGATATTGCAATTTCAGCCATAACAGAGGTGGAAGATTGAGACTGGGTGTGACTACTGGGTTTCACACTGCATTCACAATGCATTCATCTAACCGCCACTGGATCGGACTGAAAAAATCTGAGTCCAAATTCATGCACCAGAGTGAAAAGTATTGTAGTAAATGATGATGATAGAACTAAAACAGAAATGTTTAAAGTGTTAGCCACAAGTGCATTACCACAGAGGGGGTTACTGTTTTATGTAGATTTAGGGGATCCCAAAAAAATCTTATCCTTAGTTAGTTACCATTTCGAAAGATTGGCTTGTAGGTCCTTTGAAGAGCTGTGTTAGCAGATCTGTCAGAAAGTAACTTTAATATGAAGGGAAAGCCCTTGTCTTTCTTCTACAGCGAGAGATTGATGTATGTAAGCCACGGCTAGCAGACACTCTTACTGAGCAAAGCAGCCTCCCTTGGCTCGCATCCTCACCTATTCTCTCTCAAGCCGGCCATGGTCAGAAGCTTTAATGCGTCTCCATGCTGTATAAATGCATAGTGAAGGCCTCTGGAAGAAACGTTCCCAGACATGACACACGGAAAGCCTCACATGTTCTGAGCAGTGATAGATCTGACAGATACAGGAAGGGAGGTGGAGAGGAAGGATCAAGGCGGCCGAGGAGAAACTTTGGCCTCGCTGAAAGTTAAGAAAAATGTCCGTGTGTTACCGGGACAAACTGGAATAACTGACAAGTTTTCTTTCCAGGGAAAAGAAGGTTGTTTGACATCTTTTGTAGCTCTGTCATCCAGACATCCAAATGGCGAAATCTGATTTTAAAAATACCTCTGGGGGGGCTTAAGGGTTTTTTAGCCTCTTTCACACAGAAACCCTGGAAAATTGCATCAGAGCTGACTTGTTATCCATCTTTTTCTTTGACACAGAGCCATCCATCATTGATGCATCCCTGTCTATATGTAAACGCAAGAGATCCCTGCCATTTCTGTCCAACCAAGAATCGTTGCGTCTTCACAACATAACAGTAGCTAACACACACATAAGCTAACGAATTGACGATATCACAAACAGGTTGATTGATTGATTGATTGAAATCTTTATTTTGAACATGTTAAACGAGAATAATGAGAGAGAAAAAAAAAGATGAAATAAATAACAATAATAATAATACAAATCAATAAAAAATGAAGGTAAGTAAGAAAACAATGCATCCAACATCATTAAATGCTAGAAAAGCAGTAGGAAGAAGTAAAATACTTAGGTTAACTTAAACCTGAAGGTAACTAGTAGCCAATTTGCGCCAGGTGTTACGCGGAAAACTTCAAACTTACTATGAAATTTATTAGAAGCCGATTGAGTAACAGTATAGCCTATACAGTTAGGCTCATATAAGGACTGTCAAGGGGACATAATGACTTATATGACTTTGGATATTGGTAAGACTTAATTATTGTAACTCACCTAGGGGAAGACCAAGGAGGAGGGTTATGGATGTAATGAAGGAGGACATGAAGGTAGTTGGTGTGAGAGAAGAGGATGCAGAGGACACGGTTAGATGGAGGCATTTGATTCGCTGTGGCGATCCCTGAAGGAAAAAAAGAAGATTTCACTATATAACCCTCACCCGTTACTCCCTGTAAACGGGCTTGTCAGAAACACTGCAGTTATCCAATGAAAGACAAGATGTACTGTAAACTGTACTGTAAGATTTTATTCCTCATCACCATATACAGCACATCTACCAGAATATACAAAGAACATTGTGGTTATATAATGGTGATAACAGACAAGCCATAAAAGAGTTCATGCACTATACAACATAAAAGTTACACATAATACAAGCACTAGTGTCAAATGTCAGTTATCACATACACCTTATACAGCAGTGGCAAATAGTGTTACAGAAAACAAGTGCTAACAAGGCCTCTAGGCAAACACTCAATAATAGCAAACACTCCATAAGCACGTCATGTAATACTAGGTGAATTCAGCAAGTAAGAGTTAAAACACGGGCGGGTGGTCGACTGGTCAGCACGTCCACCTCACAGTTCAGAGGTCGTGGGTTCGATCCCGGCTCCGGCCTCCCTGTGTGGAGTTTGCATGTTCTCCCCGTGCCTGCGTGGGTTTTCTCCGGGAACTCCGGTTTCCTCCCACATTGGTAAGTTGATTGGACACTCTAAATTGCCCCTAGGTGTGATTGTGAGTGCGGATGTTTGTTTGTCTCTGTGTGCCCTGCGATTGGCTGGCGACCAATTCAGGGTGTCCCCCGCCTACTGCCCGAAGACTGCTGGGATAGGCTCCAGCACGCCCGCGACCCTTGTGAGGAAAAGCGGTTTGGATAATGGATGGAGTTAAAATACTCCAACTGCACAGCGCTAAGGTGTGCAACAAAAAATGATTACAGACATTAGTGCACATAGCATAAATCTGCAACAAAATAAACTCCTCACAGCACAATACAGCGCAGGGGACAGCTGGGGGCACGTGTGACGAGGCGACTGGGCTGTGGGTTGTCAATCATTCATGCTCAACGGACAAACGGCGTGAGGGGAGCTTACATTTTCAACGTCTTACAGAACAGCGACTAACATCTTCGTCCAGTCGCATCTTATCTTGTCATGATTTCGTTATCCAAAAGCCATGCTTAAATTGTCACGTTGTCATGACAAAAAGGGGCATCGACAAAATCATTTTGTCATTAACATCATGGACGAAAACAACACTGGAAATAAAAAATGAATAATAAAAAATGCGCTTCATCGCAAAAATTATCAATTGATTAATCAAGTATTACAATAATTGTTAGTTGCAGCCCTATTATTCTTTTTTCAACAAATGAGTCACCTTTTGGGGGGTTTGCCACACGCCTGAAAACTTAGAATTTTGCAAGTTTGTAATATAAATTGTAATTTATTTTACAGGTCCCCAACATCACCCCCCAGGAAAGTTACAATGAATTATACTCAGACACCACTTTGACCTAACACCATAAAATCTGTCAAAAGAAATGACACAGGTTGTGACAAAAGTCTCAAGGATCCGTGCCTGACACCGAATTGAGTGTTGGCTATTTTAATTTGAAGTGGTCATTTTAAGCTACCGGTAACTCCACGGCTCATACTTTGACACACTTTTCAGCCAAATGGATTTCACCCAAATCAGAAGCAGGTATCCTATACAGATGAGCGACACTTTTTGTGAGGTTTCTTGCCTATGCGATCTAATGTGGGCGGAGCATGGCATTAAAATTTGAAGATCATTTCAAGAATTAGCCATTACAAAAAAAACCTGGATCTAGGGCCTTTGCATTGCTGCTTGCTTTAATTCTTATTGTTTCTCATATAAAAGGTCCGCCAGCGTCCCCTAGAATATATTGTTTTTGACCTCTAAGGTTCTAAGGCACTATTATAAATATGCAAAAGGCGTTTAATTTATACACGGATTTCATTAAAAAATGAAAAAGTGGTGCTGGACTTGAGGTCAAACGTATAAACACATGACTGTTTTGGAGAGTTAAAATAGCAATGACGTTAGCTTTAATGAGCTCAAACATGCTAGGAGTCGACCAGGTCACAGCCACATGACACGGTAGGTCAGTCGCTCCCTGAGCTACGTTTGGGATCCGAGCCGCGCTTAAACAATCTAACTTAAGTTGGTTGAAGTGCGTATTGAAATTGCAATCATCTGCTGAATGTATCTTAAGGAGACGTATCAATCAAGATGAAACGTGACCTTGAGATGCCACAAAATTAACACGACACAGCAGAACCGAAATAACGGGTTTGACGACACCGCTCACATCACGTCACCTCCCTCTACATTTGCAAACGCCGTTGAGATTCATCTTGGGGAAAAGGGAGAACGACAAAGTCACCTCATTATACCAGGATGCATCACCGTGAAATTGAGCAGTCCGATTAGGCTTGTTTCCGTCGCGCTGCGCCGTGCCCAATTTTTGTCATTCTTCCACGTCTGATGTAATATATCTCGAGATGATTGTTTGTGTCCCGACCCGCCGCGGTTTCTCAAATTGTTAAAGAAATATTGAAGACGGATCGCAAGTTAATTGAACGCATTCCAAATTTTGGGTAGTATGGAAATACAACTTGAATTTCCTTGCGCAGTGCCACTCGAACCTTGTGATTTGTTTCAAAGGCAGATAATATCACGCTTAAGAAAATCTGCAACAATAACAAATAGTCAGAGCTGGGCAGTCCGTCCCTGGGCCGGACCAGTCGGACTCTCGGACCCGGCCAGATGCCCATTTTTGGGGCGGGGGGTCGGGGTAGACAAATTTTTAAAAAAGGGCTGGATTAAGCATGGCCGGAGGTGGATTTTAGTCCGGCCCTCATGCGTGTGACTTGGTCACGAGGCGGCCAAATTTCATCTCAGCCCACTCAGTGAAAGGCTTCTTTTAGGCTTCTTTCTACTCCTGCGTCGGCGCGAGCGACAACTACCGCATTGATTCACATGGCCGACGTATTGTGCTGTTGGCGACAGGTCTGCAACACATGCCACGCACACATCAGGAATTGTTGCTGCTCTGATCGGTCCATTATGTCACATGTTGGGAAGACATACAGTTTCCCACACGGAGGAGAGAATGCACCACACAGCTCTTTGCTGCTGCAAAGCAAACTAGTTTGGCAGCGGCGTATGTGTAAAAAGAAGCTACTCACCCACGTTCCCCCTTAGCCGCCACCTTCCAGATCGATTTCGCAATAAAATTAGATGCATCGTCTAGTCATCTCGGTCCCTTTATGGTGGTAGCAGGCACGATATCCATTGTTGTCGCTGTCTTTTTGAAACGACGCCCCCCGACTTGGAACGGAACTGTTTTAAAACAACTTGTGTACACGAGTATAGTCAAGCTGCGCGCAGCACTCAAGGATGACGCCGGCACATCAAGGTGGAGTTCATGCACTTCTTCTGTCTCGTCTTCCCTACTTCCGTAAATACGCCGTAGCAAACCTGCTGTGTATAGCGGTTTGCTGGTATGCTTTTATTTTGAAGGCCGGGAAGTGTGAAGGAGGGGAAGTGTGGAAAATAAGTAATTTGTAGTAAGGTTGACTGTGACTTCTGGCCGTCTGTTGGACCCAAATTATTACACATACAATACGGCAAAACCAACCCCGGGGCTTGCAATGCAAGTAAGCACACGCAGTTGGGTAAGTACTACTGGTGCATTTGAAGCGTGTCCACAGCGGGTTTGAAATGTGAATTAGCCAGCTAATGATCTTTAAAAAGCTTTAAAAAGCTCTGCCGTTAGCATCTCTCCCGCGGTGACGTCAATCACGGATGCTTTTTTTAAAAATTTTGTCGGAGGGGCGTAATGGGGCGGGGGCCGACAATGTTTATGAATATGGCCAGAGGGTTATGGCCGGAAGGGTACGTGTTTTTTTCAAGAATAAGTTCGCATATAAGCCCACTAGTTAAAACAAGGTATTCTTGATAAATATTGCATTTGGGGAATGAGAGTTAATCCACCTATTTTTAACCATCTCTGGGGGGGCATTTTGTCACTTCTGTCCACTGAAAATAACATCTCAATTGCTCAGGGCTCGGGTTACGACCAATCACGGCTGACCTGTTTTCTGAAGCTGAGCCGTGATTGGTCGTGACCTGAGCCCTGAACAGTTGTGATGTCATTTTCAGTCGACAAAAGTGACAAATGGCCAGCCCCTGAGATGGCTAAAAAGGAGTGGATTTTGCTGCTTAACTCTTATTCCACAAACGCAATATTAATCAGAATGCCTTGATTCAACTAGTGGGCCTGCTGTTTGGCTTGATTTCCCCTTTAAAATGTCTATTTATGAAGTCTTGTGTTTGATTATGGGTTTCCACTAAATTAATATTTTTCCAACATTATCCGTATGAAAATAATATTCACTTCTATTATCTGTGGAAGTTGAGGTACTTAATGCTTAAAAAATGCTTCTAAGCTTTTTTGGTATCAGGGGAAATAAAGCCAAGTCAAGTTAGGTTTAATAATATAGCCCTTAATAATAAAAGAGCCTCAAAGGGGCTTCACGGGCCCAGAGTTCACAAAAATCAACAACATCCTTTCTAGAGCCCCTCCCCATCTCTGCAGCAAACCCATTTGGGGAGAAAAAAAGAAATAAACATTGAAAAGGGATCTCAGATGGAGAGATCTCCTTCCAGGATGACCAGGCTGTAATGCAGAGTGGCAACCTTAATCTCCTCTATATGATGCTATACAATGTTGGTAACTTTGAACATCATGAGAGTTGATTTAATGACAAGAAATGTGGCAGGTAAAGGCCTCTGACGAAATGGTTCTCCTCAGGACCGGTTTATCGGTGTAGACTTCTCCACACCAACGCCTTCGGTGAAATGGTCTTCCTCGGGTCCCGATCGGTCAGAATCCTCCACAGCAAAAGCCTCACCTCACTCATCACTATCTTGTCATCTTTCCAAGCAGGATAGGCGTAGAGAGGAGAAGTGGTAATAAAACAGCCTGAAATCTATATGTTAGGGGGTGAGGCGGGGCAAGAGGCTAGTTGCAAGAGTGTCGAAATGAGTGTTAAGGTGAGATTTAAACATTTCTACAAAGTTAGCCACTTTGATTTACATTTGCAAGGCATTCATTCATCTTGGAGCCTGAATGGTGAATAATGACTAATGCCATTGTCATTTGAAATGAAAGGCAAAAAAAAAGATTAAAGAATATATTTTTTGGGGAACCAAAAGCTCTACCATGTACATCAGGGGTCATCAACATGGTACCAACGGGTACCAGCTAGCCCCGAGGCACTACAAGCGTAGCATACCAGTGACGGGGCATTGTGATTTTCTAGGAAAGTTGCAGATAATTTGAAAATATAAACACTAGCAGAGAAATGGACATTTCCTTATTATTGTAAGAAATCCTTAACATGATTTCTGTCTTCACATGAAGCAATATCAACAATTATTAATAATAACATAGAATAACGTTATAAAAATGTCATTTGGGCAAATGTATTGTTTCAGAGGGTGTATCAATCTGGTAGCCCTTCACTTTAATCAGGACTACCAAAGAATTAGCTCTCTGTTTAAAAAAAGGTTGGTGACCCCTGCTGTGCATACATCATAGCTCCCAACACTCTCCTTCCTATCTTGATATTTATTTATAAAAAAAAAAAAACAACGCAGAAGAAGCTGTGAAGCAATCAGTAATGGGGATGAATATGAATGCAGACGTTAGAGGACTACTACCATGCCTTCGCATTCACCTTGCATAGATTGAGAGGCGAGCATTCAGATATCGGTTCTGCGCTCCCGTCTTCTTAACAAGAACAACAAACACACCTTGCGGCACCATTACTCGGGCGTGAATGTGCAATTGCGGAAAGCACAACGTGAGAATTCAAAAAAAACCCTAACATGTTTGCCGCCCTACTTGTAGGGCGTGATCATACACCTCGTGTAGCAGTGTCGACTACGGCTAGCCGTCCCTCCAGAGATCAGTTTGTGTGATATACATTTTCCGCATGTATTATTTACAAAAGCAGTGCGGCCTTTGACGAGCGCTAATTAAACGCTGGAGACCCCCGAGTGACTGGCAGTAAACATCGCAGCATATGACAGGCATCTGTAGTAGGAGGAGGGGGAAAAACGTGTACCCCTCCCAACCCGAGTAACGCACCCTGGTTGTGTGGACCCACACTTGAACCTGACTGAATTCCGTCAATCATGCCAGCAACAGCTGCCGTGGTTCACCAGGCATGCATTCAGAGGATTGTGTGTGCGTGAGTGTAAATGTGTGCATGTGTGTGTGTATCCGCGCGTGAACTGCATGTGAGCATTTGGGATTAACGGGCTCACGTGTGTCGATTACAACCAGTAGCAACCATTTCTGTTATGAGTTTGTTGGCTTATTGTGAGCAGAAGGAAGATAAATAAATGCTTTGCTTGGTTAGCTGTTGATCGACACGTGTGCAATTGAAATGCGAGCAAGTAACTCCCTGAAAGTACATGAATAGCAGAGCGCTAACAATAAATATCACGGCAGTCCAATGTCAACCAAAGAGCAAACCATTGGAGTAATTGACGCAATCCCCCTCAAAATGTTTGTAACTGCCTATGCAGTTGTCCCTCGCAGTGGCACGGTTCACTTTTTGTGGGTTAAGTGTATTGCAGGTTAGGGATCTGCAATCTATTTAAATGCAATTACAATTATGATTATTACACTCAAAGATGACAAAATTGCAAAAAAAAACATTATTAATACACCTTTATATCCAATGCACCATTTGTTTACACAAGGATATCATACTTGAATTTATACATGAGCAGCTTTTTAAAAAAGAAATTATAATAACTAATTTTATAACGTTTGTTTGGTCCAAAAATAACTTACATAATTATAGTATTTCAAAGAAATGCATTGTCTTTATATTTCTTACATTCAAACATTTTCGTTTTGTACCAAAAAATAACTGATTGTTTGAATAATCGTGATTTCAATTATTACCAAAATAATCATGATTAATATTTTTTTTCATAATTGAGCAGCCCTATTGCAGGTTTTTTGATAGTACTAATATCACCAATTATTCACTATATTGCAAGATTTTGCGGTGATTTTCTTTCTGCGCGGACTGCTACTGCTGACTCACACAGCAATGAGCATGAGCCAGGTGGAAGGAGTACAACTGGTTTAAATTACTCCACTGCATGTCTCTGGTAAAGTAAACATCCATCCATCCATCCATTATCTGTACCGCTTCTCCTCACAAGGGTCGCGGGGCGTGCTGGAGCCTATCCCAGCTGTCTTTGGGCAGTAGGCGGGGGATACCCTGAACTGGTTGCCAGCCAATCGCAGGGCACACAGAGACAAACATCCGCACTCACAATCACACCTAGGGCCAATTTGGAGTGTCCAATCAACTTACCATGCATGTTTTTGGAATGTGGGAGGAAACCGGAGTGCCCGGAGAAAACCCACGCAGGCACGGGGAGAACATGCAAACTCCACACAGGGAGGCCAGAGCCGGGATCGAACCCACGACCTCTGAACTGTGAGGCGGACGTGCTAACCAGTCGACCACCGTGCCGCCTGGTAAAGTAAACATTGTTCATTAATTGAATATAGCTTACCACCACTTGTTAGAATGAATTGTAATCATAACAGGTGGTTTGGATGAAGGGAGGACGGAAACAGCCACTGGTACTCTTTCAATTGATTGAATTCAGCAAACATTTAAAAAATACAGTAAACAAAAGCATATTCTTGCACACCTGATGATGGCCTCAACGGATGCTGTCACAAAGCGGCTAAAGCTAAAGCCAGTAAATAGCCAGCCCTTTGTACGTCCACATTTGCTGACTTCCATGTCACTCACCAAGCCAAAAGGCAGGTACCATAGATATGAACATACAGTAGGTAAATACGACACACCAGTTTTGAGCTGTGTGACAAAGCTAACCAATGAGGGATAAAGTCGTCAATGCATGTGTGCATGGACACAAAAAAACTGAGAACCAAGGATGCCAGCACAATGGATATTTTTGTGACAAGCGAACTGGCAATCAAATTTCACAGGTAAAACTAAACATGGGCATTTTTTTTTCTTTGCTGTATTGATAACACATATTTTGGCATTGACAAAAAAAGGAAATCACATGATAAACGGTTGAGAAATGAGCAAGTTATTACTTCATTTCATGTTAGTACATTGCCTTTGTTGGGAATGTTGTCCCTCCCAACATGGCTGCCACGTAGGCACGTCAGTTGGCCGGGCTGCTACAGCGTACTGGTATATCTATTGTATCTGTGGCAGGCACACATTGAACGTCACAGTTACTACGGTGTAGAATATGTGGATGGTGATCCCAGGTGGACAAAAATAATACCTGCACCTCATATGAATACGAGCATACATATGAATATGATTGTTTGTAATACAGTGTATGCATGAAAACTTCAAAATATACTGAATATAAACAGTACAATAAGCATTGGTTGCTACTCCGCACATTTTGTTTATTACGGGGTTGCTCGAGAACGTAACCATGATGATAAACAAGTACATTAATATATTAAACCGTAAATATATCACAAACTGTAACACAAACACCAATATAATTTCAAACACATCTTACAATACTACTCTTAAAAATTATAGATGAATTTATTTAGAGGAAAAAAAAGTGCACCTATGCAAGCACATACAACTGGACTCCATAACTGCTAACTGTCTAAATTTAACACCTCCCCAACATACAAAGATGTTATTGTCTCAGTCCAAATGTGCCACTACAACAAAGGTTCCTGACATCAATTACTACTTTCCTATTAGGCTTTGGCGCCATCTTGTAGCATCTTACGGCAATACAGAAAGAGCTCAACAGTATGTAGCAGATAGCTGAGAGGTTCTACAGATTAAAAAAAATGTTAATAGGTACATTTGTGAAAAGGGGTTCACTATAGGACAATAATTTGTCAACATTTGAATAAAACTGGTCAAAAATTGTCGCCAATAGCACATAAAAATAGTCACAACATAAAGTTTTGTGACATGATTTGTGAAATGAAAATGAGCTAAACACTGTTACTTTGCTTTAATAATACTGCATCTTCATGACATAGTAAATACTGACAAACTAGGATCATTTCAAGATGAGAATTTACAATACAGGTCCTGATTCACACAGGCAATCGGGCAGCTAAATTAAATTTGTATAAAATCCTAGCTAGTAGCCGACGCAAAGTAGCAGTTCACTGGTTTGATATTTAAAACACAAATTTTAGATCTTTTAAAATCACAGGAAGAAAACCTTTTGAACTTTTTAAAGAGATGATTTTAATTTTAGGCCTGAAAAAAAACATCAACCATGCCAGCCATGGTTGCGTCACCATCTTTTGGACAGAATCCTTAAGAAAATGATAAAGATTTGTGACTTAAGTTGAGGGTTGACAATAAACCTACACGGACGTCATGGCCAAATCCTGTGTAATCCTGCCACTTTTTTCGCAGGGCACAGTGGGTAATCCTCCCAGAATTGTATGAAAACTGAGAATGTTTTCAAGCTTGCAGGTGGAGAAAGACACTGAGAGGTTTAAAAGGATATCTGCACATCAGAAGATGAAACGCAAGATGATCATTACGCTGTTTTGCCGGGAAATCTTGCCACGACCACTGAAGCGGCGTCTCCGTCATCCTGCGGGTTTAGATCTTTCCTGTGTGTGTTTTTGCAACGGGGCGCCATGCTTGTCGCGAAGGCGGTTGCGGAGGTGCTTACAAATTTAGACTTCTTTTAAGTGTCTCGTTGTAGCTGAAGTGTGTGCAAAGCGGCACTTTTATGAGCTCGCAGTTCCCACCGGAGGAGGCAGCAGCAGAGGGGTACGCAGAGTTAGTTGATGGCTTCGGGGGAACATTGGGGAGCATAAAATAACACGCAAATGCTTTGTAGCTCTTATAAAACTATTCATTTTTGTTTAAATTGAATTTGAATAACTCGTGTATACCTCTGAGGGAAGATTGTTGATATGTATTGTACATATACATATATTTGTAAGAGACACATTAGCCGTGTCAATCTTAGGTTAGCTTTGAAATTTTTTATCTCATGTACAGTACGGAGGCAATGATTACTATCAGGTTCAGACCAGACTAGCTTCAAGCGTAGAAGAGCAGTTTAAATAAAGTTTGAACGTCGCTTATCAATATGCTGACCAGTTTTTGTGTTATTAATTCGGCTGCTAAATGCTGTTTTGATTGACATTCCAACAGCTGTAGACAAGTCAGTATAAAAAATGTTTTTAAGTTAGTATTTTTTTAATCTGCGAATCGGTGTATTGGACGAGACCTGAACCGCGAGTATGCTGTGGTCAATTGTACATCTAATGGCTCTTTAATGATGGTCATTTGTTTGGATGTTGAGGAATAGTAGTTGTCTTTGGGATGAGAGTGGCTATAAGGTCACCTTAACTATATAAATGTTGTCGTAATCAAAAGGACTGTACTTGCTCCCATGTGTCAAATTGGGGATCAGAAAAAGTCAGGATTTTTCTTTTTTTTTCTTTTAATGACAATGCCAGCGGCAAAAGCATCCAGTCGCTGCAATCCCCGACCAATAGACTCCACATTCTCTCACTGCGCCAGTTGAAGCCACATGATCCAGATTTTGCTGGATTTTTTAATTAAATGGAAGGTCAAATCTAATCACTCTTGACTTCAGGGAGCGACTGCTGTCTGCGTGTCAGGAGGGTGACACCCAGTCATTAATTTCATAGAGCATGGTAGTAGTGGTGGGTTGTGGGGCTTTCGCTGATTAAAAGGTTATGGACTTTGGGGAAATATATGGTATGAGATGGACTATAGTCACTGCATTCTGGTTGTCAATACACACGCTGATGTCAAAAACAGTGTTTTATGACATCAAATGAAACATTTGAGTACTTAACCTGGGTTTAATGTTGTAATTTAATGTATAATATGGTTTAAACACCACGTTAAAATCAACCGGCAGGTAAGCAGTAATTATACAAGAAACATTAATGGCAGAGATGGGCACTTCACCCTCTTTTGCCGGACCATCCTCAATCTGCGACCTTGGCACCCTCCCTCCATCCTTACTCAGAAAAATAATCGTCCTCCAACCCCGTCCATCCTCATCCTTTTACAGAGCGTCCGTCCTTACATTCCGTCAGTCACCCTCCCCCCAAAAAAGCGTTCATGCATGATGCCAAGATGCTAATGGCAGCGGTTTCATAATTCATAAACCTGATTTCAAGCTCATTAGCTGGCTAATTTCCTATTCACATCCACTTACGGGCTGGGAGTATCTTGAGTGGATTGAATTGTTTACAACTGTTTAAGTGTCAACTGTTTAAGTGTTCGAGGGGTTCTAGACTTCTTTTTTTAGGTCAAATTCTGAGTTGTTCTATGACCAAAATTTTCACAAAATTTCCTTGATACGCTATGCGCAAGTCATGTTCTATGTCATGCTGACTCACCAGCATCTATGTTGGTTACACCGAAGTGGTGCACTCCATTTTACCTCAGTTGTTTCAAGATGGTATTACACTCAACATTAATTTCGCAAAAAAATATATATAAAAAAGACAGGCACAAGGAAAGTAAACAGTTTTGTTCAGAAATTAATGGGAGTGGAGTGCGTTCTACTGTACCTCTTAGAGCACACGAGGATGATGGAACGTAGGCTGTGTTAAAGTTTTTCTTTTTATCTTCAAATTCGACGTCGCATTGTAGCCAAAGGTACAATCCAGGTGGATTAATGCGCCTTGTAAATCCTTGTTGTGGAAACCGAAACCAAGAAGAAGTTGTCATTGCAACTTGGTTTTTGTTTCCAAAACAAGCATTTATAACACTAGAACGCCCAGAAGCCTGTCATTTGTCTACTTATGCTTTACAGTCATCTATTTGCAGCCAGCAGAGTTGTTTGTCAAATATCACCCAGATTTGTCGATCAATAGTTGTTGCAAAAGAAGTGCTGAAAACCGTGCATAAATCCACCAAGATGGTGTCTTTAGCTACAATGTGACGCTGGATTCTTGTTAAGATAAGTCATTTTAAGATAAGAAGGGGGCGGGTTGAGAAAAAAAGTCTACCTCTACTTTGCAGAAATTCACCTATCGCAGGGATCATGGAATGTATCACCCATGAAAAGTGAGGGAACACTGTTTTAACATTGTGTACTTTGCCTTTAATTGATCTTCCAAGTTTTAATTCATTTAAGTTTTTCATACCCAAGTCATGGTTTGAAGTAAAAAAGAGAAAATAGAATAATCTCCTACAATGTAAAATACCATCTCACAAACAATTTAGGATCATGTCTTATAAATTAGGATCGCACCAATGCCAGTTGACCTGAAAAAAAACGCTGATGCATTTACGTCAAATTTTACAAAGCGGTAAAACGTAAATTGTTATTTTGATATACTTTGGTGTGTTGTGAACATCTCGGTGGCTGTAGCCACACACCTGCAGTCTGCTGTTTACTGTTGACGGTCATTTACCGGCAATCTCCTTCCCATGCTGCAGGGTATACTTTCCCCTTCTCCCTTCAGTGATCTATCATTAACGTGAGATGTCACCGCAAGGCCAGGAAGTCAATTAGAATGGATGTATTTTGGACTGCTGCTGTCATTTCTCCATCTCGTGTTCGCCGGCATCACATAGCCAGCTCGTCTCGAATGATGGAAGTCTTTGCTCTAAAGCCCTTTGTAAAAACGCTCTGGGGAAGGGTAGGGTGTGAAATCGACTGGATGGTCATCCGCCCTTAGACCGTTTCCTTTGCGCCATTTGTAACCTCTTAACGTCTTCGTCAAAATCGGGTAACTCGAGCTTATCTTCAAGCTATCGCCACTCAATCAGACGCCTGTTTCATGCTCCCTTAGCAAAAGAGTGCCTTTCATTTAGCTGTCCCTGTTCTCTTCGCAGAGGCACTGACAAATGAGGCCTTGTCTTTTTTTCTCTCCAAAGGGAAGAATAATCAAGCTTTGATCGGACTCAAACCACACAACCAGGATTTCAATTTACCAATGTCAAAACAAAACAGCCTTTTGCCTTGGATTCCTCGGGCGACCATCTTGTGTGCTGTGCTTTCTCTCTCCGTCTCAGGTGCAAGTGCAACCTGCACGCCAACAGCTGCGTGTTTGACAAGGGGAAGCTGGGCTGCGAGTGTGAACACAACACCACAGGTCCCGACTGCAGCCGCTGCAAGAGGCACTACCACGGCCGAGCCTGGAGCGTGGGCTCCTACCTCCCAATACCCAAAGGAACCGCAAATATATGTGAGTGCATTGCCATCCTTCACGGTGGATACTGTCTGGTTACAGCTAGCAGCTGTTCCTGGCGTTACCATGGCAATCTTTGTGGAAAGCATAACCATCTGATCTGGGTTTCAAATCCCTGTTTAGTCATTCTTGTTGCTGTTGTTGTTGTTGTGCTGAGTCACAACCAATATGGGCCATCTAGTCATGTCCAAGTAACCTCCTGCCTTACCCCCTAGTGGGTCGTGGTGACGCCGACAAGCATGTGCTGTTCAACAGGAACCAACTCATGGCTGGGCATGAGACCAAATGAAAGGCTAAAAGTTGCTCAGTTTTCGGACATTTATGATGTATATGTTGTGGTTTGTGCTTAAGTTTTTAAGATAGGTTTGTGCCACAGAACCAAATATGAACTGCTTGTTGCTTAATGTTCAGGGGTGCACATAATTTTTTTCATGGGGTTCTCACATGAGTACCAGGAAATAGTCTTTGGTACTCACTAGTGATCCAACGGATCACGGTTCGGATCGGTCACGGATTTTGAGTCACGTATCGGACCGTTTTTTTTGGATCAGAAAAATAAATAAATAAATAAAAGATAAATATAACTTTGTCTTCATTTATTCTATGAAAGGTTTTTCCCATAAAAAAAATCAACTCCTAATGTCTAAAATGGCCATTTAGGATTTACGAACACAACTTAACGCAATATAAGGCAGGATACGTTCTTATTTTGCAAGGTGTACAGTGTATGAATTCCAAAGTATCCTGCCAGACATTTTGAGCTGAATGTTTTCTTTGAATTATTTACTGAGCAAAAGTGTTTCTATAAAATAAATGAAGACAAAGTTAGATTTTTGTTTGATTTTTTTTTCATAAGGAAAAAGACCTTGAAGTGCAATTTAAGGCACCTTCCTTTCAACATGAACAACGCAATACAAAGTAATCTTGGTCAACAATATTGAAAAAGTTAAAAAAAAAAAAAAGTACTGTAAGAACAGCTGCTAGCCACTAACGCCAGAGACTTGTACCATAACATACAATGACAGCGTAATTAACTAGCGGTTTGTTAGCATCTTAAATTAGCGACTGAATATGACTTCGGTATGGCGTTGTGTTGATGTAGGTGGCAAGATGAGACTAGAAAAGTCAAATTAGCTGTTAGGCCACCACGGAGGTCAACTTCAAAGTAAGAGTCTGCTAAGGCTATTGCATTGGCATCAATGACGCAGTGTGAGGCAGATGTGCTAATCACTCTACCACCATTCATTATCCCACCACTGAGACACATATCCTTTGAAAAAAATGTGTTTTTTGTTGTTGTCATATTCATTTGTTGAGTTCTCCCTCTCAAAAATCGCCATTAGGCATTTTGGTTTAGCTGTAACTTAATTCCCATACCTGCCATTCTGCCTGTTGAATTCATTAATCTTCATTCTTTCATTCGTTCACGAGCAATTGAACGCCAATTTCACTGTCAAGAGTCCACTTGAAATGCTGTCTATTTTTCTGCCCGTTCGCAGGCAGAAGGTGCTTTTTTGCATTATCCACATTATGATCTTGGATGGGAGTTGAGTCACATTCATCAAATTCCATGCCTTCAGCGGGGGGTCTCATTGCCTCTATAAATCTAATACAGTCACTCAGGGATGTGCTGCTGGTGGACAGGCAGGCAAGGCCAGATGGAGGGAAGATCCAGCCCTCTTCTCATGTGTTCACACTGACTCAGCCTTGCCATCATGACACTCATGGCGACGCCAGACACTGTTTGATCATCCTCGCTTGGTCATATCGCATTCCCAATCGATCTGCAGTTTTAATGGAAGGAAATGCAAGCACGTCCTCTGCTGCAGTTTTCTCTCAATGAGATCACGTCTCTTTGTTGTTGTACATGCGACATCATGTGATGCACCAGTGGAAATATGAGGAGATATTGCCGGGTTCACCTTGCACTCACTGCACCATGGATTGACAGGCCGTTATTAAAAAAAAAAAAAAAAAAAAATCCCAATGCATGGCCACATCTGTAGTGAACTGATGAAACCCGGGTCTAGCTGCTTCAAAAGCAATATTAGTGCTTATTTGGCAGCCGCATAAAATGAAATAATGTCACACATGGAAGTGACGAAACAATATTGCTCCCCCTGAGGTGCCGAATGAACTTATTTTTGTCTAGGATTATTCTTATTCCCCATGCCTTTACTCGTTAGTGTTTCTGACCGGAATATTAAACATATAGTGGCCTCGTATGAAGACAAATACGCTGAGCGTGCAGAATATAATTAGGCTTTAATAGCTCTCATTTGTCATTAAGGTCTTCCTCTTTAACCACAGCCGTTGTTCGTCTTGGAGGTGGGTTACGCAATGGGGGTTATTTGATTCAATTATTAGAATGTACGTGACTCTTTAGCTTTTAAAAAGGGACATTTTGTGAGGAGTGTCACTTTTTAATAGCTTGTATAAAATGTTTGTGTCTCTGGAATGGCTGCCCACCCATCAAGTTCAGGTCTTGAAATACTTTTTTTTCTTTGAGGGCACTTATAATAATCAATCATTTCATTTGTGGAGTACATTTGCAATTTTGAGGTGCAATCTTTTTCAAAATAATGGGGACCTGAAGGAGGTTTTTTACTAAACAATAAAAATGTGACAATATAACGGGAGAGCTGTACGACTGCAGCTATAGAATAATTTAGTATACGAGTATCCTACTGAAAATTGTTTAAATATTTTAAAATATTACCCGTCATTAGTCTACCGTCAGCAAAACGGGAGTCCGTCATAGGCGGATAAACGGACCGGTGTGTCACATAGACGGAATGCCCAGCTCTGTCAGGAACAAACTATTTTCTTGTCTAGAAACATTTTCCATGGGGCTATTTCAAACACGAATATACTGTACATTTCAGTTTAAACTTAACATTTCTTGTACCAAAATCATAAGGCATTAGTTTAAAAAAAGGCATTAACCTAGTCCTCATGGTAAGGAAGTGGCTCAACACCACTTTTTCATATTTAATACCAATAATGCAGCCTCAAGGATCGGCGGATACCAATTCTATACTGATCCGATACGTTTTGTCACTCTAAAAGTTGTTAATAATATGTGGATGTAATTTGCTTGATACTGACAATTAAAAACACCACGTTCACTGTACAACAACTATTCTGGTCCTCTAAAGGAAGAAGGAAAATACACAGAAGTTGTGTACCGTATTTTGGGGACCATTAGGCTTACAGTATTAATAGGTGCAATATGACTCACCTACTTATTATCACAAAAAACTGCTCAATAATTACTGGACACCCTGTTAGAGCTCTGTCTGCCTTTTGACCTGTATCGGACTTGATACCGATCCAGTGAATTGGACTGAACCACCCCTAGTACTTTGCAAGAACATCTGAACACACCACCCGCGCAGCAATATGTGGGATGGGGAAAACTGTTGTTCATTTGCAAGACACAGGACCAACCCCTCAAACATGCTATACATACTATAATTCTTGATTATTGGGGTATTTTGTTTAAAGAATGTCACAGAAACATATTTAGACACATAGGGGGGAAAAAAATCCTAAAATTTCAACTCAGTTTTGCCTAAAAGACAACAGAGGATTCTTGAAGAATGGCTTCAAGAATGACTTTGACAGTCCAGTTTGTGGAGAGCGCCGTCTCATCTGTTTGTTGCAAAAGAGGTTCACAGGTTAGGAGGAGTTTGATGGGCGCCGCTGAATGCATTTGGGCTTCATTTCGCTTGCTACACTTACAGTGAAGATGATGGCGTGTAAATCAAATGGCATAGAAAAATAATCACAGAAGGTAGGGTTTTTTTGCGCTTTCCCTGATGATAATGACATCCAGCAGCCAAACACTGATGGTAAGTAACCAGAACAAATGGTTGTTAAAGGGGAATCTTGAAAAACTACCCACGTTTCCACCAAGAGGGTCGGTTCAAATGTCTGCAATACTTGATCAGGCCGTGATACCATAGGCTAGTACTGATAGTGTAAATTCTATTCTTCATGATAACCAATGGTATTTTTAAATGCACATTTTCTTTCAGTTTTTACAGTTTCACACAAGCCTGTTTTGCATAGGATCCCTCAAAATTGCCACATCAGTCGCATTCGAAAAGCGAATGTTTACTCACCTGTGCCTTTAACACAGAACTCAGCAAAGGCAGGGTGATGAACATTTTTCCGACAATTGCTTTCAACACAACAAGACGGGAGAATCAAGTGTCGCGTGTTAGATTCCACACTCTGTTCCATGCATTGCAGAATATCTTCACTATCACAGTGGAGAGGTGTTGTCTGTTACGGTTCTGATGCTACCTCCAAAGACAGAAAATTGCCGGGTCAACATTGTCTCCCCCCTCTCCTAACTCCCATCCGCGTTGCTGTTGTATAGATGGCACAGAGACTGAACAACAGTTTAAAACGAGCTAAAGAAATGACCAATCAAAGTACAGCAGCTGGACTTGAACTGTTCCACACGAAAGCGACCAGTGTCTGAGCAAAAGCGCACTGAAACGTGGGGTGGCATGGGTCAACCTATTGGAAACCCTGAAAAAAAGTGCACAAAAGTGGAAAAAAAAAAGTGCTACCAACATAAACAAACCACACCTGCTTGTTGGAATTGAGGCCGGTACCTAGAGTACTGTAGCCTTTACGAACCAACACTTCATGATTAGATTGGCCCCTCTTTAACTTAATAGAACCACTTTTCAATAAATTGTGCATGTTGCATGTTTTATACTGAAACGTTGCTCTTGCATTCTTTTCACAGGTATTCCCAGCAGTCACGGACCTGCGCGTAAGTTGAGCATTTCCTTATCAATCCGCATGATTGGGACTGACCCCTTCATCATTTGTGATGCTAGTGATGTCAGCATGCCAGATGCGCTTCCTTCCTCTCATGCTTGTTATTTTTGCCATGGAGCAAAAGTTCATACTGATAGATAGATAGATAGATAGATAGATAGATAGATAGATAGATAGATAGATAGATAGATAGATAGATAGATAGATAGATAGATAGATAGATAGACACACTAGTGTCAAGATAGAAAGATACACTAGTATCAGATATACTAGTTTCTGGTACGTTTGGGTTGTTCTATCAGCAGTTAGTAGAGAAAATCTTTTCTGCCTCCCACACTAGAGCACAGACTAATATTTGCCCGCAGCCAGAGAAGAGAAGTCTATTTTTTTAAGGATGTGGCTCCTACCATGCATTCCCCACCTTGCATGCTGATGCCTGAAGGTGACTCTTTTGTAGCGGGTGACAGAGCAGCCGCCACATGGAGATGGCTTTAACTTTGTTATTCATCTACAACGCATGCGGACGTGACTAAATCACATCATTCTACTCCAAAGCGCTATGCAAATGTTCTTGATTCACGTCCATGGGAACATGCATGCTGTCCCTGTGCTTCAACTGGCATGACTATTGTGACGACTCAGAGTGATGCGTAACATTTCCCCCGTCTTTACGCAGATCGAGCAAATGCGTCATCGCTTGGCGTCGCGAATCGTAACCAAGGTAGGCTTAGAGGCTTTGTGACTTCAGCATGCCGATGACCAAAAAAACCTGCAACGCCCCCTTGCCTGTAATGTTGGTATTTCACGCCTTTTTCTGTATCTGAGGGCGGAAAATTAATTCAATTTCAGCTTGCCCGTATTGTATAAATGGTATCGACTTGGAAAGGGTGGCCTGGCAATTTTCCACTTTTAACAGTACAGGTGAACCAGGACCGTGTTGTTGACTTCCCCCATATTAGTAGCATAGTAGCGTTTCAAGCTTGGTTTAAGGTTTGACTGTTTTGAAGTAGGGTTTTGGGACTGGGTTACAGTTTTGGCACTGGGTTAAAGTTTCCAACCAGGTTTATGGATTCCAGCTATGGTTAGGGGTTGGAAGTAGGGTTTCAAGGTAGGAATAGGGTCTCAAAATTGGGTTTCAAACTAGGATTGAGGTTTTATACCTTGATTCGGGTTTCAAATTACGGTTTCAAGCCATGGTTATTGTTTCAAGGTAGGGTTTCAAGCCAGTGTTAGGGTTTCAAGGTAGGGTGTCAAGTCAAGGTTAAGGTTTTAAACATGGTGAATTAGTGTTTCAAATTGGGGTTTCAAGCCAGGGTTAAGGTTTAAAAATAGGGTTTTCAGCCAGGTTTAAGTTTTTAAACATTAGTTAGTGTTTCAAATTATGGTTTCAAGTGTTGGTTGTGGTGTCAAGACATGGTTAGGGTTTTAAAGTAATGTTTCAAGACTTGTTAGTTTAAAGTTTTTAGTATGAGTTAGTGTTTCAAATGTGATTAGAGTTTCAAATTACAGTTTCAAGACAGAGTTAAGGGGTCAAGCCAGAGTTTGAGTTTCAAGTTAGGGTTTCAAGCCACAGTTAGGGTTTCAAAATATGGATTCAGGCAAGAGTTTCTATTAAGAGTTAGGGTTTCAAGCCACGCTGATTGCATAGATGCCTGTCAGTTGCGTGTGATCCTTGTGTGAAAGAAGCTTTCAGCGTGCAGGAGACTGTGTTGCCTGGCTGCTTTCATCACACGTGCAACTCCCGCAGCTGGTGAAAAGGCGCGGCCTTCTGTTACCGCAACGGACGCATGAGCGTGTTCGTCCGTAGCCTTCAACACCTCCGCAGCTACGCCCTCTGGTTAATTACCCACAATGCTCTCTACGGGACAACCACGTACAAGAGGGGGAAGGTGACGAAAGGAGAGCCGAGACCCCGTGGGCGTGAGGTTATTATGTAGACGAGCCTGGATAGATCTAGCCTTAGTCCTCGGGTTCACATATCCTGTGCATCGTGTGCTAAGTCATATCTGCTCCATATGAGCTCGATGTAAAGCAAACCTTGACACACTTGCAACCATGGCGGCAGCACACCGATTCGTGGATTAGGAAGAATACATACAGTTATATACATATTGGATAACAATGCCGTATAAAAGATTGATTGTTTTTTGTTTTTTTTAATGTTTTATCCTTAAGATTCATTAACTGTTTGATAGAAAATAACACTTTTAATTTCAAACCAGGATTAGTGTTTCAAAGCATGGTTTCAATATAGGATGGCAATTTAGCAATACAAAGTCCATTATTGATACTGCTTATTGATCCGATTCTTTGTTGATCCGGTTATCAATTCTCATTGGGTGAGGGAATGAAATAATACAAATGGCTTTGTTTACTCTTTTATATCTTCAACTTTGGACAGAAGGTACATTTGATCCAGTATGCACTCATAATCTGTAATGTATCCTGAAGGGGAAAATAAGTAAGTGATCTACTTCTCAAAGTGTGACGAGAGCCCAAAAAAGCATTTTGTGTACTTAACAAGCCAACAGAGTGATTGCGGAAATTGTCCAGTTTAACTGTTACTTGTCCAGAGAAAATGAAATATTTGATGTTTTAAGACTAACTCATACAACATTTTTAACATTGAAACTGAAATCAGCCAAAGGAGAACAATTCATTATTCCTGCCAGGATACCAGATATCTTTTAATCCACTTGATATAGATTTTTTTTTTTTTTTTTTTTTAGGATAACAAGCTTCCCAATGTGACACTTTGGCTGCACAGCTCCGTTCCAACTTGGTCCTAAAGTAATTCAGACAAAAACAATTGTTCTGTCAAAACAACATTTAGCAAAAATACTTTCCGAACAAGTACAAAATCCCACTTTTTAGAAACCGCCACTTCCAGAGAGAGTCGGGGGAGCCTCCCCAGAGGCTCACAGGAGAGAGATGAGCATCAGTCTCACCAGCAGCGTGATGGTCGCTTCTCAACAATTTGTTCTCCTTGCTCTTCACTCATTCTTGCTGTGAGCTCAATCATGGCTGAGAACAGGGATGCTTTAAGTGCTCTCACCAGCGGCCGAGTTCCGGTCTAAGAGGAATCAATAAGCGGCATCATCAGGCAAGCAGACGGACGATTCCTAAGAATCAAATTAATGGGAATCGGTTCTCAACAAGAACTGTTTTTTGATTCCCTTCCATAGTTCCAAGCCTGAGTTAGGCTTTTAAACAGGAATTTGGGTTTTAAGTTAGAGTTTGTGATTTCAGGCAGGGTTTTATGTACTGCCCGACCGATATAGATCTTCTGATATTCTGCAGAAACAAATTCTGATAACTGATTAGTCAGGCCGATTTAATATATCACATAAATATATCATTTCTAAAATTTGTTATTTTTTTGTCACTTAACACTTACAAAAACAAAGATGAATTGCAGGTAGAACATTTGACTGCCTTACAAAATTTTATCCTTTCGTATTTGTTTAATAACTTTATAACAGAAAAAAAACCTAACAAATGTATGTTTAGATTAGGCCACAGATTCAGTGCATAAATAACATGATGAGTGAAGTTACTGGTAAAACATTTATGCATGATGCCGTTCAACGTTAAATCACATTTCTTCGAATGTTGTTAGATGAGTTTGAAATCATTTTTGATGAAATTCACCCAATACTGTACTCTGTGGCCTAGAAGTGCTTTTCATATACCGGTAAATAATATTGACATTACAACTGTGTTAGCTTGGATTAGCATTCGATCACAACACGTTCCGATTTACACATAAAAATATATGTATAACATTGCTTCCTTATGAATGTAACTCAGTTGTAAACCGAGTAACACTTCATTTATCGTCACGCATTCAGTGGAGTGCACTAATTGGCTGTGATCAGTATAAGCGTGCTCAACTATGTTATCTCCAGAAGCCCAACGTGACAATAGCAACGGGAAGTTGCACTACGCCCGTACGGTAGTACGCTCAATACAACACCAATAACCACGAAAGGAATTTAAAATATTGAGAGAACTTCTCCCATGAAAAAAATGAATTGTTTAACAAACGAGTAGCACCGTTGTTTGCCTTTGAATGTTGTTGAACGGTAGCTGTCAGGACTCACTGCGAGGGGTGGAGCGTGCAATTAATAATCAATGTCGGTCCCAGCAGGCGTGATTAATGGCGACGCTTTCATGTTAATATGATAACAGGGGAGGCGCAGCCGAGAGCCCGGGGTCTCGGCTTACCCTGCCATCATGGCGAAAGTTATCGATCTGACGGAATTGAAGCAAACGGCATACAATTAGAAGATCCTGTATCTGAAAACTGTCTCTCATTATTTACTTACACAGGACACGTTACACATTTACATTACAAAAAGAGCACAAAGAACATGAAGAAGTGAGGTTGTGAATAGCGAATCATGAATACCGGGCATTGTATCTCTGCATGATGATATATTCTTACGCCTCTGTGCAAACCGGTTCATTGTTTGTGATTATGTCACGACTGCGCAGATTTGGAATGGTGTTCTGATTTTCAGACACACTGGTGTAGTGTTGCCATCGTTAGGAACAAAACTCCATCGTTAGGAAAGGGCACCTTTTAGTTGACCTGAAATGTTCAAAGCTGTTAGCACAGTGAAACATTGATGTATTCATTTCAGTATAGCATCTTTTTTACTGCGACACAACTTGCTTGTTGTCCTTTCTATCCTTGTTGTGTTAATGTGGCGACTTTGCTCCTCGTAGCCTGAAGGACAGATCTGTCCAAACAGTTTTACCAGTAAAACTGTCGCACATCTCGCCGTGGAAGGTGGACATATGTCGCCCAAAGAGGATGAGGAGAGGACAAATTATTCTTGTAGCAGACACCAAAGAACAATGGAACCATATGCACGGCAAAACATTAAGGGCGGTTTCTCACTTGCTGTCAGGAATTGCAAAAACACATTGTGAACTCCCGTATTATTCCTGGCTGCAAAAATCAAAATCTGTGGATGTTGTGAAAAACGACAGGTGTTCATTAATTAAACCCTAACTGGTGTACCTGTCAAAGCCAGAGCACGACAAATAAAATGGTAAGAGGAAAGATTATAGCTTGGGTTTTAACTACGCGACTCCTGACAGGGCTGTGACAGGTTATCAGTTGCGTTTTTTCATGACTTTGAAAATGTAAATTCTTATATCAGATCTTTACCAAAGCATGAGCGGAAAATCCTAACATAAGTAAGAGAATCGGTAGGGAGGATGCTCCTCCCACTCTGCAAATACACCCAGTGGTTTATATATAGTCTGCCTGATCTAAATTTTCCCCAAGGGCACCCTGATGGGTCCAGAGTGAAAATGATCATGTTAGCATTGATATGCCTTTAAGAGGAATAACAGAAGCATTTAAGATAGGCCTGGTAATATAGTAAGCTCTAAGATGGAACTCATCTGACTTTCATGGTAGAAAAAACATGTAACTAGAAGATTTCAAGACAGTGTCTGGCTACGACTTTAGCTATCAAGGGATATGGTTAGCTTCAGTTAGCCACTGTAGGGTTTGGAAAGCTACACTCTTGATCGTGCTCCAGAAATAGCATCATACCATAAATTCAACTATGAGGAACTTGACCCGGTTCGCTGGTATTTAAGGGGAAGACACACAAATGCTTTCAAATCCTCTTTCCACCATTTTGTCTTATTTGTATCCCATTACCGACTAATCAGAGTACTGCAGTATGTCTAGCACAACGCAACCTACAGTCTTGTTTTTACCGACAGTAGTGGTACTTTCTGGTTCAGTTCCCTTCGTAGTGTCTTAACATATCTGACTACCTCTGTACCAGTTTTCAGTATACTTTTGTTGAGGTACGCAATAATACAGTAATCTCCTGCAAATATGTTCCAAAAACTGCTACAAAAACTGAAAATCTAATTTCTATAGCTTATACCCTTCCAGACCTTTTAACCCATTAAGGCCTAAAACACCTGGCTCAACAAACCTAAACGCGACTATAGAATCCTGAGGTTCTCCCAGAAATTGAACACCTACAAAATAGTTGATATTTCAGACCCTGTATCAGAAAGAAACATAATTCCAAAAGAATTTGAGATCTTAGACATGTGGCTTTCACACAGGCCCGAGTTTATTATTATTTACTGTTTCAATCGAAGATTTAAAAATAAAGTGTCAGTGCAAGAGAAGCACTATTTTTAATTTTAAAAAATTGAGTGGTGATTACTATCCTGTATTCTGTTACAAAGACGTTGCTATCGTCATTGCCTACAAACATATACATTTATCATACATCACGTTCGACTGGTTCCACTGGTTCAAAGTCCACAAGTGCGTCGTCTTTTTCACTGCCGTCACTTATTTCAGAGATCCCGCAATCGTCTGCATCGCCATTAATGCCCGAAAAAATTCCCGAACATCCTCCGCGGTCTCACGACACCGTCACATGTATATTCTGATGCATTTCATTGGCTAAGAGACAGGTAATTGGATTAAAAAAAAAAAGAAAAAGAAGTATCCGCTCTCCCGGCTTTAAAAGGAGAAAAACACAACAATGCTACCGGCTCTAGTGGCAGAAATGTGGTTATGCGCTCCCGGCCTTAATGGGTTAAACACATTCCAGACAGAAACACAAATAAAGAGTACTTATTTAGTGAATATATGATAGTTTAAGGATATACAGCTCTTTAGAAGAATAAAACTCAAACACAATACCGGATGTGATGGTAGGCTATGGGATCCGAGACATTGCTAGGGAATTTGTAAATACAAATGTAAGTGTTCCAACTTGAAATACGTGAGTAGCCAATTCTAAAAGTGTGATATTATAGCACTCCTGTGTTTGGTGGAGACTCACAGATTACCAGAAAGTTAGTCAATGCAGCTAACATTATCAATCTGGTCAGGAGGAACTGTGCCATGGTGTATCGAATGGAACTGGACCATTCGGCGTAAACGTGGCATTGATATGAGCATAAAATACATACTGTGACACACTAAAACCTGTCTTTTTGTCAGTTACCTGTTCCAATCTACCACGTAAGGGCAGATTTTTGTATTCACAATACATTGCCAAAACAATGTACCTCCTTCAAAATCAATTAAGACAAATGATAAACTCGCTCTGCGATTGGTTTTACAACCAGTTGATCGCGTACACGCCTACTGCACGAAGGCAGCTGAGAAAGGCTCCAGCACGCCCGTGTCCGTCCCTCTTGAGGACAAGCGCTTCGGATAATGGATGGATGGATAAAAACGCTCATGTTAACTACCTTTTTAAATTGCTTTTGTCAGGAGCGATGTCTTATTTGTTCAGTTTACAAAAAGCTGAGGCATGGGCCATGTTAGTGCACCCCTGAAAAAAAAGTGATTATGCCGTGGGGGCTATCCAATTACTTGGAAATATCTGGGTAAATATTACCTTTTATAGGATTTGCACTTCTGCCAACAGCAAGGCTGCTCGAGGATAGTGAACTTGTGAGTTGATTAGCTGCAGAATGGTGAATCGTAGCTTTATGTGCTCCTCATCTGTCAGTGAGAAAACATTCAATGCTAGAAAATTTTATCAGGAGATAATTAAGGCCAAATGCTTTGTTATTGTACTCAAGTAGATTTCTCAGGTGTCTGTACTTTACTTGAGTATTTTTTTTACACTTTATTTTTACTCCCAACATTTGTAAACAAATCTTCAATTTCTAGAACTTACTTTGTCAAAATAGGTTTTTTACTTTTAGCAACCTCTTCATAAGACAACACAGCGAAAAAGAAATAATTTGAAAGTACTAAAGTCAACCACAGTTGAGATATTGATGAAAAGATTGATTGAGTTATTGGTAGCTATATGGAAGAGAAACCAGGGACATCAGTGACATAGAGGCAGATGAAGCAGCCAAGATTAGCTACGGCAGCAACAAATTCAGAGTTTGGATTTCCCATCCATGGCCATATTAAAGAGAATCGTTTGATGTTGTTGGCCATAAGAATGATTTGTGGTGAATGCGTTGTGTCTTTTGCCAGCAGCTTTAGGTGTTGAAAAATTTCCCATCTAATCTCGAAAATTTTTTCAGTGCTTATCATCAGCTGATTTCGCATTTTTTGTTACTCACTACATTACGTCAACAAAGGTATGGGAACAAGTTGTTTGATAGCATGAAAGTCAAGCTGAAGCTAGCTCGATAGCGCGTAAAGAATGACAGGCAAAATTTAACATGACTTTTTTCCCCCTTCTTCTCAGTAGGAGCACTATGTGAAATAGATCAATTATTTTGTGTGGATATTTTTATTTCATTTTGCCAAGTTTTCAAAAACAGTTACACGGTTGTTATACAATATGTGTGTGTGTATAAATGGTATATATACTGTGTGTATGTATATATATATATACAGTATATATATATATATAGTATTTTCCCCACTTCTGATTAAAAGGCAGTCGTTTTAGGGGGTTGTTCAGAATGAGTATTTTTGTCTTTTCCACCTCCCAGCGCTTAAAATGAACACAAAGGGCTGCCTCACAGTACACACACTGTTTGATTCATTAATTTCACCTCATGGCTGCCCTGCTTTGCTGCTCTTTTGTGTTGCTAGGTTTATTTGTTCCCGCTTTGCCACTCTAAAAATGTCTCGTAAATGTCCTTGGCCCGACCTCCCTCAAGAGTGCGGATGACACAAGACAAGACGAGAAGAGGCAGCTCATGACCCTGCGGACCCTCAATGTTGACAAATTCTCGACTGACACGCCCTATCTTGTGTGTGTGTGTGTGTGTGTGTGTGTGTGTGTGTGTGTCGGTGTGCGTGTGTGTGTGTGTCCACAGCCCGCGTGTGTGACAACGCAATGCTACGCTGTCAGAACGGTGGCACGTGCCACCACCACCAACGCTGCCACTGCTCCCCAGGCTTCACCGGTGTCCTATGTGAGAGGGCCCGCTGCCAGGGCCCCGGCGAGTGTGACGACCAACTGTCGGGACGGGCCACCCGCTGCCATCTCGCCGCTCACCGTTTTGTTCTTGCCTCACTGTTATTGATTGTTTCTCTTTGCTGAGTAACCAAAACTCCTGAAAAGGACATGCGCACAATGAGGCGGACCTCTGGACAGCGTGGACCTCAGCAACCTAGCGACTCTTTTGTACGTCTCAAGACGCCGTCGCGGAATAGTATGCTAGATGGACTGATGAAACTTCACTGCTGTCTTGTAATCTCACACAGGAAACTGTTATATGAGGTAATTGGTGGATACTTTGATGAAGAGACCAGTCAGAACTACCTGCAAACTGTATAAAGCTACACATTTCTTAGAATTATCAGAACTAATACTGTAAAGAGGTGCCAACCCTCTATTTTCCCCAAGTGCACAGTAAGATGAAAATCTGCAAATCTTCATGTTATGGAGGTTTAATTTCCCTTTCACGAGCTGGTGTCAGTGCCTCAGCCAAAATATGGACTTTATTTTAAGGTAGCTCCTTCAAATGAGCCATGTTAGAGTTAAAATGACTGGATGAAAATAAGTGGGTGATATTAGGTGGTGTGTCAGAAAGGTTACGGTGACAATGATAGTCAATTAAAAATTAAGTTGTCCCCATAGAAGTAATACTCCTGGAATCTAACATGCTTTCCCAGTCTTCTCTTCCATGTGTTCCTGCACTCCTGGAAAGATTCTTCCATGATCCTCCGCAACTGTGTCGTTGTCACCATTTTGACTACCAATGTCTTGTAACATCCCAGAAGATGGTCCTCTATTACAGATCAAACAATAACTATGCCACACTTACAAATACTGTATAGTCAGTCAGAAATCTATCATTGTCATCAAAGAGACATGTTTGGATGACATCAAGATTGCGGTTAAGATGGAGCTTCGGAGGATAGCTGATCCTTCCACGAGTGCTTGAAGGCATGGCAGAGAACGCTGGGAAAGTGCCTTCGACTCCAGGCGGTGATGTCAGTCCTTGACCTTTTCTGACACACCTCATATGTCTGTCATGGCAACAGACAAAGCTCTCAATTGCCCACCTTCTTAAAGCTTGTCCCTCCGCCGTTATAGTTAAACAACCATGACATAATGCAAGACAATTTGAATCAGATTATATGCCTTTCAGACCTTGGAAGTAACGCAGATTAAGTCCAGAAAAAACCCCACAGGAAAGAGCCAGAAGACACCACCACAATAACCACTGATGTTTAAAAAGAAAAACAAAATAAAATTAGCTCCTGTTCTTTGTTTTTACACACAGGTCCCAAGTGAAAACTTTCAACTGCCAATTTACAGCAAGAAGCCAGCAAACTCCAATTGTTTTGTAAATAGAAGCCCCTTTTACACTTTTCCCAGCAAATTGGCATAACAGTAGAGCCAGACAGAGCACGCCATAATACGTCGTGAGGCATTAAATTCACGGGTGGACTCGATACGTACATGTATGTGGAAGGGGCTAGAGACACAACTGTGAAATGGACTTTATATTGGATTTACACACTGGCATTATGCCGCCTTTGATATAACGTCAGAAACTGTCACGTTTGCGGTCGATCGGCCCTACCGACACTGGTACCGTAACACACACTAGGCAGTGACACGGGATAAAGTCGCGGCTTTTATGATAAGTAGTGACATATGGGCTCTATGTATATTAGTGACTCAATGATGCCCCTGTGGTTTTGCCTTCTGCCGCTAACCACTGTCACACTGCCTTTACAGTAAATTGTCATATCACAGGCGTAAAAGTAGAGCTGTCATTTTATCGCCTGTGCCTTTCAGACAAAACTTCCATTTACATAATTACATGTGTGGCGACATCAGTGTGACAGAGACACTTGCATTCAACACAAAGGGGTGTAGGCAACCAGTTTGGGATGTTCAACTTCACACTGGTTGTGGGTAGGGTAAAAGCTGCGGATTCGATGGCCTGTGAGAAAGAACTTCGTGACATGTATGGACGTTACTGTATATTGGTGACTTAATGATGTTTATGTGGATTGGTTCTCTGCCAGTGTGAAGCCAAATGCTGAACTAAAGTGAGCAATGGTACTAAAACCAGTAGCCCACCAGCACTGGCACCAGCTTGGCATGAAAAGAGATCCCTCTGAGTCCAGAATGCCTCTTGAATTATCTGCTCGCATCTCCATGTGTTCTCTGGCAAGACAAGATCTTGCTAGCATACTGTATGTTTTGGACTAATGGCGCACTCCCACTGGGCATTAATTGTATGACCCGTGTAAATCGGAAGAAGCGATTAGATGTCTATCTCGAGACTTGTGATTTTCACCTTCCGGGAAAATGCTAACGGTTGAGAGTAATATATAGAAACTCAATATGTGGACGGGGATATCTTCAAACATATTGCCTCACTTGCTTCCTTTCATTTCTTGTCTCTTCACTCCTTTGCCTTCCTTACTTCCTGTGCTTCTGGTGACTCTGGTGATTTTATTTCCCTGAATTGTTTTTGCCAAGTGCTGCACACGTGCTACAATGGAGACCATCGACAAAATCTATAATGTGTTTAATTTCACTTCGTATTCATGTCAGAGTGCGGGGCTGGCTAAAGAAGTTGTATCATAAAATAAGTGTATTTAATTTTTGTACAAAAACAGATATTTTCATGAATTTGCCAAGATGTGTTGCTTGTTTTCTATTGCGGCAGGCAGACGTGGACTTCGTAACGAGTTTGGTTGTATCGTTTGTTTGCTTATGTGCGCACACAGCTCTCTTTGAAAAAAACTGTTTACACACTCACAGAATACACTTCCACCAAAGGGGAAAAAGGAAAAACTGTCTTGTCTTGTTGTTGTTGAACATTGAGAGTGTGTAGTTATATGTGTAAGTGCTTTATTTTCAAAGTGACAGTCGTACCTCCAATGTCAACCACACTCCATTCCGTGACCCATCCCTATTGGACATAAAAGAACACACACAGCACTTTATTTGTGTGTGGCTAGCTCGCAAAGCTAACGTAGCAATCTACGTCTTCACTTAATGCTCTTTATTGCCAAACAGCACAAACAGATGGACTCAAATGTAGACACCAGTCACATAAGAGCCAAATAAACTCCTTTGTTCACAAAATGCTGTTCAATACCAGCTGTGACTGAGAGCCCTATCAATCACAAGAAAAACAGGCAACGGATACTTGCCAAAACAGCACAAACAGATGGAATTAAACCATTGCCACAAGTGCCAAAAGAAAGCCCTTTGTACACAATAAACTGGCCAATACTGGCCCCAAATGGGAGTCCTATAAAAGCAGGAATGGAAGCAAAAAATTTAAGCACAAACCGACAACAAATAAAGCCAACAACAACAGTGCATAAAGATGGACTCAAATGCACGACACGTCACAGCCAAAACAGTTTTTCACAAAACGCTGGTCAATATCAGTTATGACTGGTATCATTTCAAGCTACATTCAGCGTCATGACAAAGCTAGCTGAAATAAGGTCTGGAGAAGTGCACTGTTGTCCAAAATGTGTACTACGTTTCATGAAATGAGTTTTAAGTTGTTCGATTTTGTAGGTTTCACTGTACTCAAGCTTCTGCTGTGGACGACAATCTTCTTGCTCAGACACTGGAGTTGTTTTTTTGCTCTGTGACGCACTTCATCCTCGTTAGGAAGCGGTGGAACCTCAGGCCTAAAAAATAAATTTAAAAATTCCATCGGTGGATGTTAATGCGACCCAAGAAGGACCTCTAATGCAAAAGAGGATTGGTCAGTGACGAGCTTCCATCTGGGATCATGACTAATCCTTGAATCAAAATGGGAGAAGGGGGGGAATCCGCTGGAAAGTCGGCATCCTGCTGCGGGAGCCTTCATGTCAGCGACGTGCTGAGGGAAAATTAGCTTTAATTCACGGAGGGTCAATGAATAAAAATGAAGTCGCAACCCATTGGGTGGCATATTGAATGCTGAGACCAATTTTATTTGAGGGATTAATTTCCCTCCCGAGGGTTGTCTTGAAACACCTTACTGTGTTGGAGTCTACTGTAAGTGCCTCTCATTAAATCATATTGTCGGCAAAAGAATAGAGCAGAATAGGCTGTTTTTGGAATTCTAAAATAATGATTGTGAGGAGCCAATTTAGAAAAAAAAATGGAAAAAAAGGCACTTAAAGCAGAGCAGGATCGGATATTAATTCAGTGGAGCGTTTTATGTTTCTTGAGACAGGAGTGTCATTAGCATTGTTTTAATTTGAATTGGGGGGAAAAAAGTGTAGCTGCAACTTTCTAAGTCCTTGAAAAGTTGAATGATCTAAGAGTACAAACTTCCGTTTTGCATAAATAAAACCACTTCAAACTGTCAAACTTTGAAAGACAGATTTTGGAGCCTGTGTTTTTAAAATTTTATGACTTAATCTTTATACAAAATGACAAACAAAAAGCATAATCTGAAACCCTTTCATTTTTTGACTTAAAAAAACAAAAACAGAATCTCAGTGCCCTGCATCGTAGAAGGGCACTATTCTAAAGCAGCAGCCATCAACCTTTTTGAAACTGATCTACTTCTTGGAGTCGTGAACACCGCTGTGAAAGAAAATGTTTGTTTTAGCATATTAGCATAGTAGCTAAAATATAAACATTAGCATCGAGCATAGAGAGTGCCACCCCTGACCAACATGTAGCTCCGCCCCTGACTGGGGTGGAAGGCAGTCTCCAAGTGCTCACATCACAGCGGTGAACTGACCAAATTTATATCATCTGCCCGCGGAGGTCTGCTTGCAGTTCCTCATAAATGTCAAGGACTATGCGCCTCTTTTTTAAAGGGAAGGAGCCGATCCATTGGTTGCAAATCTGTGTGAATCTGCGAAAACAGCAAAACTAAGAATAGCCCACCCATGCGCACAGTGTGGGAATGTAGACAAGAAATCTCCGAAAGGTTAGCCACAGTCTTTACACATAATATTCAAACTAAGTCACAGTTAACCGCAAAACTTTTTGCACATTTTTGACCACAAGCTACATAAGTCCATTTAAATACGACAATATTCTCAATATTTCACATGCAATGTAAGCGTCAGACATGTTGTTATTTCCTCACAGTTTTGGATATCATTTGATAGATATGTTAAACCTTGAACTTTTGGTAGCTAGTAATGCCAGCTAACATGACTTTCACAGATAGTGTTCTGCAGCAAATTATTGGCCATACTGTAGCTCCGTTTTCTAGGCTAGAGACACAACTACCAAAGATGGCCTTATAAAATCCGCAGAAAGACTGATAGTTGTATTAACACTCTGACAAACCAAGATTTTAACACTGAGTAGATGGTTGCTAGTATTACTTTGTTTTAGTTACTTGGTTTAGAATTCAGAGCAAACAGAATCAGCAAACTTGCTAGTCGTAAAGCGCATGCTATAAAACTGCATCAATCCGAAATCATTGTAGACTCTTCGGTGCTTTAACAGTTTAGCTTGAGGCCTCGCCGCATGAAGTGGCCACCACGGAATGGGAAGTGGCACATTAGCGACTGCGGCGGTGTTTAAGGGCCGAAAGTTTCATTTATGACATGTCTTTTATGGTACTTGATACCCCAGGCTTTTTGGGATGAATCGCTGTTAATGTGATATTAAATGTGAGTCTCGTGCAACTCCGCTGTCCTCCAAAGTATGTACAATGTACTGTCAACACTGCATATTTATTCAAAAATAGATGAGTCACGGGGCAGCGTGAAAAAAAAAAAAACAGATTCACCCAGATCACAATCAGTACTTTTGGTGGCTAAAAATCTGTCAAGACCAGATGTCATCGAAAAAGGCTTATAGAGTTTTGCAGGTCTGCCCAAATAAGAAACCCATGGTGCACACAAAAAATGTGGTAAAGCAAACCAAAGTGAACATTTCACCCACATTTGCTAAAAAATGAAGTTTGAATGTAAACCTACAACTACAATTTTTGACGAGTAACACACAAACAGACGGAATTAAAAAATATCATAGCCCATTTATTCCTATCTCCCACTTCACTTTACTTAATTTGAGCACTGGCTGTAGTCCCTCTCAATGTTGGAGCGCAGCCCCTCACGTAAACCAACAAAAGTCCTTCAATAGTGACAATATTCTCCTCTATTAAAATTAATGTCATGGCATAGATGTTGGAAAAGTGCAAAAGGTTTAGAATGATGCAAAAAGAATATTGGGCAGAAAGTACAAATAAAGTGAACAGAGCTGATGTAAATAAGGTGGGCACAAGCGCCGATATTCTCCACCAAACAATGTCATGGCTAAAACACTGTAAATAGTGCAAAATGGTTCAGCAGGACGTAAATCAAACACTAAATAGTAAAAAAGGGTGGAAACATACAAATAAAAGTGAAATTTAGCTGAGCTCTTGTTAAAGGCTGCCAACACACAGGTGCCTCTTTAAACCCACTGCCACTGAAGTTCATGTTAGACTCTGACATATTGAGAATTGCGTACAAATTCAGGTGACGTCTCCGCCAAAGGAACGAAATTCTGCCGTACATCTCCTAAGGTGGTATCTCGCTGACTGGCGAAGGCCTGCGATTGTTTGTGCACGTAGCGAACGTTGTTTTTCATATTGAACATGTTCAAAAACTGTTTACGACTGGCTGACGAACATCTTTGCAATCTTATTAAACCTTGAACGAACTCTGACGAAAAACCAACTTTCGCAATGTGCACAAACACTCGCCAACCTTTGCCGATCAGGGAGATACAGGTTTTAGTGGCTAGCATGCTAAAATAAGCTAAACTTAAACCCATGTCAATGATCAGCGAAGGTTTGTGAGTGCTTGTGCACGGCCTGAATGTTCCAAATGTCATGGCGACAAGAAAAACTGTTTGCAACCTTTAACAAACCCGGATGAAAAAACAACATTCGGCACGTTAACTCATGCTCGCAAGTATTCGCCTCTCAGTGAAATATGGGCTTAATTTACTGTACCAATATGTGTCGGTCAGCAGATAATGCTGCTAATGCGCACATCTAACAACATTGCAGCTCTGCTTATCTTTTGACTTTGATGTGATAGTGGCGCCGCAAGGTGTAGTTTGAAAATGAACTAAACCTGAATTTGTTCACACGTTACATACATACGCTTTATATATATAAATATAAAAGTATTTATAATATAAAAGTTATATAAAAGAATAAAATGAAAAACAGTAGGTGAGGCGGTTCTTGTGCGACGTGATCACATATGTATTCTTACATTCTCTCAAAGGACACAAAAGCAAACGCTGTGTCACACTGGGATGGAGTAAACTTTTCTGTCAGTCAACAATGTAAATAACACTATCAGCATGTATATATGATGATCCCTCCATATCCGCAGCTCCGCATTTTATTCCAAAACTCTTTGAATATTAATGGAGCCCCAGCTAAAAATGGTAACACCGAGCCCTGACTTCTTTCCCGGCTTTTTAAACTTGAAATTAAAAGCTCCCAAACTTCGGTGGTGTTCCCGACTTTCAGGGATGTTTACAGTCGAGCTAAGAGAATCCGGAGAATCAAAGCAGCGGGTGCCGAGCTCAAGTGTGACGCGTGGTTATGAAGAATAAATCATCCTTGACCCGTCACCATTGCCGCGCCATTATCTCGGAAAGAAAAGTGTGACTTTAGCAGAGGCTGGCAACTCGCATGAAGAGCCTTTGAGAACAATGCTCAGAAGCCATCTACTTCCTGACAAAAGATGCTCTGCCTATTTATTTGCTTTCCAGGGCGCAAGTTCAGATTGTCTATCTGTGTCTATGTCTTTGCTCGAGAGCATTTATGAATACTACAGTGAAGATGAGGAAGCAAAGAAACTACAATACTGTGTATGGAGACAAAAGTACTGAGAAACATGTCGTATTGATTGATGTGCAGTATACTCTAGCAGGGGTTTCGTCACAATCTCCACTAAGCCTTACCATGGTCATGCAGACAGGAGAACCTCATTGTCCCCAATGTTTGCTCTTTCTTAGAGTTGACTCAAGCGTTGCACAATTCTTCATCTTATACTCCACAGTCTCCACTGTGCTGTAGTAGCCCATTTTTCTGCTGCCCCTTCTAAAAATCTCATCTCAACACCTTTTGCATCTTTCCAATTGATACATTCAATGACGCGTAGTCACAGATTCCCGTCATGACTGATTAGAATTGTTTGTCTTATACTCCATAGTCTCCATTCTGTTGCAGTGGCCCATTATCAACATGGTCAACAAGTCTCCTTCCAACTGATGTGCTCACTCCCGCATGGTCGCGATATCCCACCACAATTCTTAATTTTTCATCTTCCATCATCTCCACTTTCCTGCAGAGGGCCATTATCTTTCTGCCCACAATCTCATCTTGGATAAACTTAGTCTCATTGGGATTGATGCGTTAAATGCCCCTTGCTCAATGGTTTCTGTCACTACTGATCTGAATTTTTCATTTTGTATTCCATCATCTCCATTTTGCTGTTGCGGTTTAATTTCTTACTGCCCTCAATCTCTTCTTGGATAAAATTTGTCTCCTTACTCTGGTCAACACCGTATCTCATGCCGACTGATTCAATGCCACATAATTCTTTATTTTATGCTCCAAATTCACCACTTTGGTGCAGTGCTGCACTTAAGTCCCCTCTTGGATGAAATTTGTGTCCTAACCGTTCGTACCGACTGATGCATTTTACACATGTGGTCACAATTTCAAGTCATTACTGAGCTCAATTCTTATATTCCACCATCTGCATGACGCTGCCCATTTCCTCACTGCCCTCAGTTTCCTTTTGGATAAAATGTGTCTCCTCACCAAGAGGTACGGGAAATAAATATTTCCTCCACTGTTGTTTGTTAGTATTGTTAGCAGTCTTGACGTTTGGGGATTTGAACTGAACTTCAATTGAAGTCCATGTACTTTCATGTGAACTGTGCATATTGTAAGCAGTGTCTATAAGAGCCTCTTATTTCATTTTTCCCAACTCCACAATTAAAAAGTGTATCGACAGTGTTTAGTTGGCAACACATGAGTACAGGAATGGCAAGGAGGGCAGATAGCTGGCTAGCGATGGTGTACAGTAGAAATCAATAAATGGGACACAGAGCCAAGTCAAAGTGTAAACATCTTTTCATTCACTGGCTCCAGCAAGGTGACACATATCACTGCTGACATACCGAGACGGAGGCTGTCTGCTTTGTATTGTAAGACGAGCATGACACATGAAGAGGTTGGGGTTATTATCCGGGAAATTATAAAAGACCTCCATCTATAGGCCGAGCGTGTCTAAACATGTCCGTCAGTCCGTACCGTAGGTGGCTTCAAGAAGCATTGCAAAATGTGTTAAGCATCACTGACAGCAACCTTTTTCTAACGCAGGTTGTGACCCCTCAACTATGATGGAAAAAAAAGTACGATATAATACGATGTGATGTGATTAATTACAATGGGAAACTATTTGATGACACCGTGATACAATATGAAACAATGTGGTTGTTTCTCCATCAGTATTTTACCATCTGTATAAGGGACAACCATTTCTATCAATACGATGATATGCAACGAGGTGAAATGATATGACATGGTAGAGTACAACATGACGTTATTCTACAATACAATCCTATGTGTCACCATGTGATAAAATACGATAAAGTATGGAATTTGTGATCATACCATTTTTATTCAAGAGCAGAGAGATCTCTTGTGATATACTACAATACGATACATTCATTCATTCATTCATTATCCATACCGCTTATCCTCACAAGGGTCGCGGGCGTGCTGGAGCCTATCCCAGCTGTCTTTGGGCAGTAGGCGGGGGACACCCGGAATTGGTTGCCAGCCAATCGCAGGGCACACAGAGACAAACATCCGCACTCACAATCACACCTAGGGGCAATTTAGAGAGTCCAATCAACTTACCATGCATGTTTTTGGAATGTGGGAGGAAACCGGAGTACCCGGAGGAAACCCACGCAGGCACGGGGAGAACATGCAAACTCCACACAGGGAGGCCGGAGCCGGGATCGAACCCACGACCTCTGAACTGTGAGGCGGACGATGTGATACGGTGCAATATGATGGTTTCCAATACAACAAAATGCTATAACATGTGATGCAATAAAAAGCGGCGTGATATTCTAAGGCATACGATATGTTGCCATGACCTACAATACAATGAAACAATACAAATACGATACAATATGCTAAATCGATTTGTGACCGTTTCTTTGTCTGTATCTAGAAATGCCGTAAACATAAGACAAAAGGCTCGTGTGGATTTCTATTCCGGAGCAAAGGCAATGTGATCCGAATATTATGTGATCCATAATATAATATGATGCAATTTAATGTGATACAATCTGCCATACTGTGTGATACAATACAATGCCTCAAGCTTCAATGACACAATACGATGGGATACGTTTTTTCATAATATAATATGATACGATGAGGGTGCAAAACACTGTGAAATGATGTGATGTCGCAAGCTATGGTACGACAATACAATGGGATATGTTATAACTATTGCTGTTCGTTTCTCCCTCTTTATTTTAGCTTGCCGAAGACATAATGTAAGACAATGGGATGATATATTAGTTTATCATCGAAGAGAAGGGATACAATGCATTACAATGCGACGTAGTGCAATATGATGCATTGCAATGCGGTGCGATGAAATATGACGCAATCATAACCTCTTGAGTTGTAATACATGTCTTACACAACAACTAAAGGGAATAAGTCATGATGCGTATTTTCAATTTAGCTTCAGGCGAGGAAGTTGACCCCTCCAGAAAAAAAAAAAAATCTGCTTTCTCATCACGACCGCAACCAAATCGCATGTCTCCTCATTTTAATACAATCAGCTCCCCAGCTACAGATGGTAATCCTGTTCAGTGTCACCATCGCAGCTCTTGTCTGTTATCCTTCAACGCCATCAAATCTTTCCACCCCAATTGCAAATCAGCCTCGGCTGAGATTGCCGACACCCTGGCCCGTCAAAGGAATCATATGTGTATCTGCTCCTGACGGCGTTCATAAATAAAAGAGCGAGTCTGTCTGCTCGCCTCCCACAGCTCGGAAAGAAATCCGTTTGTCCTCATTTATTTCATGTGGCGATGGTGGTGAGCTTTAATGGTCCCTTTGCCTGTGCCTTAACAAGTTGAACTGGGAAGGGGAAGCAATGGGGGGTATGGAACTAAAATGACACATCTGTACCTGTAAAATGTACAAAAAGAGTGTTCCAAGCACCTTGCCCACAGTGTTTTTTGGGATGTACAACCTATATATGAGTGCATTTTTTTTATTTATTTTTTTATGAAAACACATCTTTAAATAACTTTAAAACTAACATTTTAGGTAAACCTGCAGACATAAATCTAATAATGCCCTCTCTGAATGGGAAGTCAACCAAACATATTTTTTTCCAATAATATGTTGCAAGCACACTAGTTGAAAGAAGGCATTCTGATAAAATTGCGTTTGTGGAATAAGTCAATCCACCCGTTTTCAGCCATCTCCGGGGGCGGCCATTTTGTCACTTCTGTCGACTGAAAATGACATCACAACTGCTCAGGTGACGACCAACCACGGCTGACCTGTTTTCTAAAGCTGAGTCATTAATAAAACACATAAAAAGCAATGGTGATGTGTTTTGGGTGTCTGCAACCGATTAATGGCATTTCAATTCATTTCAATGAAGGGTAATATAAAGTGAGTTTGAAATGTTTTGGGATTATTGTTTGGGGATTATTTAGGGTTTGAACTATTCATATAGGCAATCCCCCTAGTGGGGAAAGTGATAAATAATTGATTGCTGATATTTGATTGTTGCCAACATGCTATATTGCATCATCTCACGACATTGATGCTCCGAGCCACTTGTGGACCCTTGGGTAAAGTAGCCCAATTACCTTTTATTAATCAATGCTAGAAGAAGAAAAATAACTACACTGACAGTTGATGATATACAGGAAATGTTCAGTGGTCAGAATTAATGTGTATCCATGTTTAGTTTCAATGATAGTGACCTCGAAGGGAAGTGAGTAAATAAGCAACATTCTGATATGGATAAGGTAACCTGTCACGGAGAAATAAATACCTGCCTCAAATATTTACTTCCCATTTCCTAACCCGATGACCTCAGTTCACAGACTATTGTTCACACACAGATTTTAGAGAGGGTGAGGCCATTAGTTGTTGCTAAGAAAAACAGCAGAATGTACTATGACAACAAGTCTCATGATTTATTAAAGCGTGCCTAGCAGTATTAAAGATAATCTTAAATTATATGGTAACGACATCCAGTAGGCTGTGATATGAAGTCACTCCACAATCTTCCATCTGTGTATGTTATAACGTATAATTGTCCATCCATCTAGCGTTTGTCTCATTAGGGCAAAGGCTTAGCTTGAGCTGATTTTGGGTGAGAGGCAGGGTTCAGACCCACATCTACACATTCAGTATGTACAATTTAGAGTCTTCAATTGACAAGCATGTTTTGGGGACAGGGGAAAAAAACTTGAGTAGCCAGACAAAACCTACAAAGATGTGTAAACTCCTCTCAAAGGGATGTATTGTTCCAAGAGAGATTCAAACTTGGGTCTCCTGACTGTGAGGCAGACATGCAATCTACCAAACCGCTATTTGACCTATGTTGGGGTTTGGTTTAATAATCAGTTTTTCTCGTGTCTCGATTGTGTCTCGGAAAGCTTGAAAAATGCCTAAAAAGCCTAAAGCGGTGTTTGGGGCAAGGGTACACCTTGGATTGGTTGCCAGAGTGCACAGAGTCCATGTAGACAAACAAGCATTCACACTCACATTCCACCTATGGACAATTTAGCCACTTCCAACATGTACTGTATGCTTATGTGATGTGGGAGGAACCCAGAGGACACTGCAGAAAGTGAGCTCAAAGAGAACATGCAAAGTCGACAGCAGAAGACAGGAGCCAAGATTCAAATACAGAACCTCAGAATGGTGGGGCGGTGATGCAAGCCACTAACTTTATTTACCATTTGCCAACCTCCAGTTTCACTTGAGGTAAATGTAATATTGTTTACTATTCTATAAAAATGCATAGAAATAAATGCCTCCATAATAAACGCCTCCATTCATCTGCAACTGATTCAATAAATGCATCAAGTGTGCTATCCAAGTTAACTCACCATGAAACAATGGTTCCCTGGCTCCAAAAAAAAAGGTTGTGATAGTGAGGAGGGCGACGCAGGTTGGAAAGGGTGATTGGTCGCCAATGGCAAATCATCACCCGTGAAGAACAGTGCCACCTTGTTAAACGTGTCCCCGTGAGTCACGGGCAGCTGCTCGGCCTCTCGCTGTAAGGATGATGCTAATCAGCTGGCGGCGAGAAGAGACTCTTGGCCTCGGAGCTGTCACTCGTGTTCACGCCGGCACCGGTTCGCCACGCTCGGCGGGGCACCGTCATTTTTTGATGATTAGACCCCCCTAAGCCCCAACCCTCCACAAGAATGATGCGATAAAAACAGTCAAACGGATGCAGAAACCACAGTGCTACTGTAAACGTAGGAATCTGGTTTAATTATTCATTTTCCTCGAGTAATGTCTGTACCAGATGATAATCTCAATCATGTCTTGGAAAACATGAAAAGCGCCCCAAAATTCAAAACCGGTGTTAAGTACATGAAAATGTTGGCCATTAATGCAAATTCCTCCGCCGTCTTGCATTTAAGGAGCGCGGCCCTCTGTCAAGCATCAAAGCGCACAAGCACAAACGACTTCAAGAGGGAGTAACGAGGGTGATGAGGCGATAGCTAGAGCGCGCGATGAAGCGCTTTTCTGAGGATCAGATCATTTGGACTCTTTTCATCAGAGAGATCTTAATACACAGTGCTAGAGATGCGGCGACGTGTAGTAACAGAGGACTTGTCCCTCCTATCTCGACTTGTGAACCCATCACACTGCGTTTGCCGTTCCCCGCCCCCAGTCTGACACTGGTGCTTTTTATGCACAGCAGCGGCTGTTCTTGAAGAAAAATGATGGGCTCGGAAACACGGGCATTCAAACAAAACAACCTTAACTGAAGTGACAGATGCCCTTTAGAGGCTCCGAATGTGACGGCCCAAAGGAGGAAATCAAAACGCAGGGCGGCAGTATGAAAATCAACTGGCTGATTTTTGGGAAGGGAGGGTATTTTTAATACCGCTTGCCCCAAGTCAAAATGCTAATTGAGTTCACTTGTGTTAGTAAAAATAAAAAAAGTGGTTCCATTATAAGTGAGGAGTAGGTTTAGGGGTTGGATGGGTGAGAGAAAGGTTTGGGATAAGGGTGAGGGGTTTAGGGTGAGGATTAGCAGTAAGGGTTAGTGGTTTGGAGAAGGTTTAAGGTTAGGGTTGGTGTTGGCATAAGATTGCATGTTGGGGTAGGGTTTGGATTTTGATTTTGGGATAGGGTTAAGGCTGAGGTGTTGGGTTTGGGCTTTGGGATTCTGGTTTGTGATAGTGTTCCAGTCAATCAGCCAATGTCACTGTTACGGTTTGTCTTAAATTTGGAGTATCATTTAGGGAATTTAAAAATGTTTTTTTTTTTTTTTTTTTTTTTTTAGAAATGATGAACTTTAACTGTCAGTGCAACTGCGTCAAGCCTGGATAGGCTTCTAAACGACAGATGTCAAGGTATGTTATGGTGTGTATCTGAAAATTTTGTGGTAAGTATATTTCTAGAAGTGTTATAGAGTCGTGTTTAGATCATGTGTCTGGTTTCTTCTTTGTCCTGTATACGGCATGAGTTACATGTGATGATATATATCACATTGAGGAACCCGAAGAAAGGAAGTTGTTAGTAAATTAACAAGTAGGGATGGGAATTGCCGAATTTAAAAGACGAAAGGCCATGTTCCGATTGCCGGACAAAATCAAATTTTTATCCCATCCAGACTGAAAATTGATAGCTCTTTTGTAGTCTGAACAGTAACAAAGCACATGAAATCGGATTTTTGCGAGACGGATTGAAACCACATTTGGGAGGTAGTTTCATATCGCATTTGGACAGGATGCGTCTCACTATGAACAGCTCCAAACACACCGATGCCATGTGTTAATCAGTCGGCCACCGTGCCGCACTACTACATACATACTGTGTATACACATAAATACAAATGCACATGAATAATAACTCTTTAATAGCTTTAACTTTAGACTGAAGGTACAGAATATTAATGACCTGTTAGATGTGCCATGATAGTCTACTGACACTTCTTCTGGCCACCAAAAGGAGCTTCCCCTTTTCCTACCTAGTAGGTGCAGGACCTGAGCGGGAGGAGAAGATATAGAAGAGGGATGTAGAAGTGTAGTGGTGCTTTTCTTTTCACAGACACCCACCACCTGGCACGAAGTTGGTGTTGAGGCCAATTCTTTTTTCGTTGTATAACCTTTGTCTGTTTTTCTCCACAGCTGCCCAGCTCCACGCATGAATAGCATCCTGAAGCTTTTCTTGTTTAGCCTCATTAATTTGTTGTGTATTTTTTAACAGATTGTTGTCTTTTCTTAGGTTAGGAGGACAGTGCCAACCTTTGTTTTGGGTTGGTCCAGTGTTGACACAATTTATTATTATGAAATGATGAAATCTGAAGGGTCTACTTAGTTGGTGGTAGTCTTGAGAATTTGGATCTGCTGAGCATGTCCTTGAGATTTTTATTCCTACGGTGTGCCGAGATTATTCTGTATGGTTGCAAGTGGGTGTGAATTGTCTGGGAAAGGTTTGTTTGAAGGTGTGCTGCATGGGGCAGAGTAGCGTGGGAAAACATTGTAATCGGTGGTATAATTGTTTGTTCTGGGGTGTATATGGGGTTGGGGTTAGAATCAGAGAAGGGAGTGGTAGTGTGTCCAAAGGTGAGCATGAGAGAGGGAGAAATCTTTTGGTGTGTGCTAACCATTAGCATTTATGAGTTACCTGAGGAAGGGGACAGGGAAACAGGAAGGGATGTCCGAAGGTGAGGCGGTGGCAGTGCAAATTGAAGCGAGAGAGGCCAACGTGCTCTATTTGATGAACTGGAGGGATGCAATTTCCTCAGTAAGCAGCAGCATCATTAGTTGGTTTTCACAGAGTATAAAGACTATGCCTTGAGTATTGCTAAAGTACCTGTCTACTTGTGTTGATCCATTGTCTGTGTTCAAATATCCGTTGTGTAAAGGGTAAACTGCAAAACCGAGGCAATTCTTCAGCCCGTCTATTGCATTTCCCTTTATGTGCTAGCCATTAAGATAGGGGATTCTAAGGTGATGTGGTTGTTTTCGTACACAGCTGTCATAGAGTATCACCGCGTGTGGCTTGACCAACCTCAACAAATGGACCTTGGACTCATTGAAAATATAACTGTGGCCCTTTAAGATTTGAATAGGAGTACCCCTGCTTTAGCTGCTCCCACTTACTTTATCTAGTCCATGGATAGATCCATGTCTCTCCACGGCTGCAGTCCAAATTTCTTGTCGCCGCCTTTCATCTCTCGTGCTGAGACAGGAACAGTCAGATTACGGTGAGGAGGTGTCTTAAGGGGAGACGTTCTTTTTGCCTTTTTGTGTGACAGGAGCGTTAGCGCCAAAGCGTAGCGGAGCGCTCAGCCGGCAGACTCGGGTCATTAGAGAGGCTGCAGAGCGGTGGGGGTAAAGCATGCCTTAGGCAGTGTTTACATTACAAGAATACTGATAGCGTGACGCCCCGCCGCACAAGCGAAACCTCGCCATCCACGCGGCATTGCAGTTCAATCGCAGTATTGGAACTGCAGCCAGTACATAATATATAAATAAATAGAAGAAATAGAAAAATAGAAGAAGAAATAGAATAATGTAAAGAAATATATAAATAAACCATCTTGAAAGTAGATATGAAATGGTTTAGCCGTAAACTGTGATACAATTCCATACTGTTGTATTACAATTTCAAATTACAGTTATCGTTACTACTGTTTTTAGCATCACTGGGAGTAGGAGTTTTGGACTACTTTCATACCTCAGCTGACAAATAGAGAGAGAAAAAGACAGGAATCATAGACGCAGCTTACATATTTACAATGCTACAAAACATGGAGGAAGGCAGCCCACATGAGGCAGATTTTTTTTCATGGCATTAATTTTTTCCCTATAACTTTTAATTTTTTATTTTATATTTGTTTTCCAACATTTGACAACATTCGGTAGTTATATTTTTGTCTACTATATATATATATATCGCTGCCATCGGGCCAAAACCTTACATCTCCAAATTCGTCACTTTTCAGGAGACCCCAAACACGGCAAGTTTGTTGAGCCATTAGCATTGCATTGTGAAAGAGAGCAAGCCATTTTCAACACGTTAGATTGCTCAATATGCAATATGTTTAAAGGTAACACTCACACGTGTGGCCTGGCCAATAGTATAATTTAAAAAAAAAAAAATGAAATTCACCAAAATGTGACTTCGAGGTTTTGGCCCGACACCAGTCATAGATGTATATTTTCACTTGTGTATTCTTTTGTCTATTTTTTGAAATAATTTTTAATATGTTTATAATTTGACATTTTTATGCATCTGTCCAATATATTTTGTAATTTTTATCAAAATAATGATTGTAACTAACCCTGTACAGGGTCGTGTGCTGGAGCCTATTATAGCTGACCTCAGGTGAAAGGCGGACTACACTCTGAACTGGTTGCCAGCCAGTTGCAAAGCACATACAGACACCATCACTGAGCAGGAACCGATCTCAGGCTGCCCGCACCCAAGTCAGGCGAGTGTACCACTACACCATCACGACTGTAATTTTTGTAATTTTCCTATTTTCACATTACATACATTCCAATATTTGTAGATTTTTCATAGAATGTTTACGTATTTTTCATCCAATATTTTTTTCATCCATCTTTTTTGTAATTTGCAATGTTTTTTCTTCTAATAGTTATGTACTTTCTGATTAATATTTTCTTTTAATCTATTATTTTCCATCTAATAGACAAGTATACAAAACTATCTTTCATGCAATGTTTTTTTTTTTTTTCTTGAAAATCACTTAAACAGAAAAGCAAGCCTCATACAGCAGAAGAGCGCAGGTAATGTCTCAGTGAGTGAAATACTTGAGCATCTTATTTGACTATTTCTTTTTTGCGCATCCAGAAACATTGGACACGTCCCGGAAAAAGAGGACATGCGGTCTGGTGGCCTTTCCACGTGTTCTCCAATCTGACATTTGTACATCACAATTCAAAGGAGATCATTTGATCAATTATTGATGAAAGTCACTTGCCGAGTGTGTAGTAGAGCAGCGTCACTAAACGCCTTTGTGCTCTCTCTCGAATGAACAGGCGTTACATCACCCTTGAATCATTTCTTGGAGAACCACGAAGATTTAAAAAAGCAAACAAAATACGAAGAAAGTCTAAAGCCTTCTTGGTGTTTCCACTGAAATTCCTTTGTGGTGATCAAATGATGTCCCCCACCTGTGGTTTGAATGAAGACCTGAACATCAAAGAACAGAATCCACCTCACACAAACACACATTTCTCAAATATTTGCATCTTCATGACTGACTACCTTGTTACAGTATTGACAAATGTCCTTAAATGTCACACCATTGTTGCTGTTTAATGATTGTTTTTGTGCATTTTTTTTTTCAACAAAAAGTGCTGGTTTTATGTCGAGTCAGCACAATAAAGTTCAATATTAACAATAAGATAAGGTGAGAAAACAAATTTAAAAACATTGGACTCCCCTTCAGAACCATCATAGCCAGTGATGCCGGTAACATGTTACTTAGTGACTTCATGTGTGCGTTTTGCAGTCGCGATGAAGCGAACGCGTTACTTTTGCCAGACAAGTAATCTGACTATAGTTACTCTTCTAATATCATCAGATGGTACTTTGCAGAACATATCTGCTCCTGCATGCATATTGCATCAGGAAAGTCACTAAACAAATAACTACATTTATAGAACACGTAAGAAAGGGAAACTGATGTTTACAACTTGAACATGGTGAAAGGTATTGTGGGAGTATTCAAATTCACATTACCGAGTCAGAGATAGAGATTAGAGTATTCAAGATGGAAAGACGCTCTGTCTTTGCCCCACCAAAAAAATCACCTGTGCACTCATAAACATTATTTAAAGCTCATTAGCTGGCTAATTTCCTATGCTCATCTATTGACTGTCTGGAAGTATCGTGAGTGTATTGATTTGTTTCCAACTATTTAACCAAAATAGCATTTAGCTGCCAAAACAAACACCTAGCCCTGAGAAACTTTCTACCGGAGGCTGATTAGACAGCCTACCCCTCAACCTGACCCTGAATTCAACCTAACACACCTCACTATTGGCGTTGTGAGCATGCATGTGCAAGCACACTAAGCATTGGTAGGATGTCACGACTGGCAGGACAACGGAACCGGACGCACATCCCGAGAATATGACGCAAAAACGCAATACTACTGTGTTTTATTGCGAAACTTTAGCAAATTTGTCAATAAAGTAATTATTGCAAAATAACGCAAAGTTATTTTAAGAGGAAACGAAAGGTCGTTTAAGTGTACGTAGGCGCTGGCAGAGATTTTTACAGTCTAAAAATGTCCCACATAAGGACATACTAAGTGATCAGGTATGTACCAAATGTTAACACTTAGTTAACAAAACAAAATTGCTTTCCATCTTTTCCAAGATCACAGGCTGGGTGTTTTTCTGTCAGTCGTCTGTGTGTCATCCTGTGGCATAGTCCATTACATGTTGTTGAACCACTAGAGGGCAGACTATGCCTGTGCAATTTTACTGCAGGGAATGCACATGAAAAGTGTTGTGCAGACAGTTACTCATCGCAGAAGAGAACAATGGTCTTGCTTTTTAAAAGAAACCAACACAACGCGTAATTCGGTACTTGACCCGGTTAGGGACGAATAGAGGGATGGATGAAAACCTACATCTGTCCTTGCTAAAAGACTTCTAGCCTTCTGTCCGTCCGTCTACAAAATGGGCGTCCATCTGGGACGTAATGCCCATCTATCAATATCTGTATCCAGAGATGGGTACTTTACCCTATTTTACTGAGGGTCAACAAAGGGTCGTGTGTTAAAAGTATTTGCGGCATTTAAGGGAATTTGCATTCACTCATTGACAATGCCTTTTCAATATAGTTACCAGAAACAATACATCATGATAATTTGTTCCACCCCTAGTTAATCATTATTTAATGCTTGTATATTTATACTGCATCATAGGTGGCAACAGTACTTAACAGTATTGGTATTTTGTCTCAACCGTACTTCAAACTGTATTTATCACATAAATATCAATACTGTCAAGAATGAAAATATACTGACACATCACATTATGGCTATTTTGTCCCACTCCTAGTTAGAATGATAACTAACAGTTGTATAGCTAGCAATAAATACATTGGTGCATAGTCTACCTGTGCGAAGCGGCGGGCTACACCAAGTTTTGATATTTTCGCCGACATAGTCAGCGAAATTAGAAATTAGCAGTTTGCGCCATTGTGGGCGCAAACAAAGCCAACTTGCTTCACATCTAATCAAAGCGGCTCTTCTCATTCGCTTAATTGATGGGCGAGAGGCGCACAGTCCTTGATATGGCAGAAGCAGAGACTGATTTGCCTGAGTCCATGCAGGAGGTCGTAGCACGCAAAATACATTTATAAGGAACTGCAATCAGACTTCCATGGGCGGATGATGTTAAGTTGACCAGGGTGATCACAAATCGCAGCTGTGAAACGGGCACTTAGAGATCAACTTCACATTCACCAAAACCACGTTATACCCCTTGCACCAATACTTAGACCTGTTTCCAGTAGGTGTAAAGTCTACTTTCAGCCACCAAATTTTCAGGTGTGCCCTTGGTCTGCTGCGCCACGCCGGGCTGCCAAATTCCCAAACATGCTAAACGAGGCTTGCACCGGCACAAGAATCCAGAGATGTCAGTTTTTACACTTGAGCCCCATATGTCGAAACTGTATCAGAAGTGGAAAGGATGTCACAATTTGGATTTTTTTGTTCCACCCCCCATTCTGTACACAAAAGTAAAAATACACATCTCCAACTTGATTACTGAATCAATTAAATAATCGATTTATTTACCTCACTTGTGAACACAAGAGAGTTCCAGCATCAGTCTGGCGCCTGTTAGCCAGACGTGCCTGCCTTCCAGCCGGCTGACTGAGCCTTCCTCGCTAACGCAACATGACGACAGCCAAGGCAACTTTCACACCAGCCCACCAAGACATCAATAATAAGACAAGGTGAGTCGGGGAAAGAAGAGGACGGAAGGTGGGGGTGTATGGGGCGGATGGTAAGGGGGGGGCTTCCAGATACGGATCCGTGACTTGACATGTGCTCTGCATAAGAGGAGGAGTTAGGTGGGGGCGGAGGTTTTTGAGGGTGCGGTCCTTTCCTATTGAGTTTCTCACAGAAACGTCAAAGAGATGTGGCGTGCCGGGGAGGTGACTCAGCGTCATGGTCACATGGATGGGACATCCATCACCCGACTGAGTCAGTCCACTTCTTCGACGTAAGTGGAAGGAAACCAGCCCACCTGGAAACAAGAGACCACACACAATATATGGACAGTTTATAATAGAAACCGAGGTAGTGGATACAAAAAAAAAAAAAATCCTATTAATTTTTAATCTTTTCATTTCATGGAGAAATAACTTCAAGGAGTGCATTGTACGAGATATTTTTTTTTATAATTTGGTTATTTCTTTTAATTAATTTATTTATCTGTGGGTAAAAAACAAAACACCATCCATCCATCCATTATCCATACCGCTTATCCTCACAAGGGTCGCGGGTGTGCTAGAGCCTATCCCAGCTGTCTTCAGGCAGTAGGTGGGGGACACCCTGAATTGGTTGCCAGCCAATCGCAGGGCACACAGAGACAAACAAAACAACCGCACTCACAAACACACCTAGGGGCAATTTAGAGTGTCCAATCAATTTACCATGCATGTTTTTGGAATGTGGGAGGAAACAGGAGTACCCAGAGAAAACCCACATAGGCACAGAGAGAACATGCAAACTCCACACAGGGAGGCCGGAGCCGGGATCCAACCCACGACCTCTGAACTGCGAGGCGGACATGCAAACCAGTCGAACACCGTGCCGCCTGGTCAAAACACAAAAATGCTAATTATTACAGACCACCAGCAGTGGGCATTCGTCAGTGCTTTGGTCCTTCTGTGAGTTCTCGTCCATATTTCAGGTTCTGCCCGGTCGGTCTGAGTCAGCCAAATGGCGTTGAGAACGGACTTACCGGTACTACATCATACGCGCGCCGCACTCCTGACACACAGCTAAATAAATAAAAACTGTGTTGTATACCTTTCAGTCTCATAGGCGCATTCACGTGCCCCATATTGTTTTTATTTCACCGATCACAATGTGTGTGTGTGTGTGTGTGTGTGTGTGTGTGGGGGTGTGTGGGTGTGTGTGTGTGTGTGTGTGTCTGTGTTGTTTTTATTTGATATTTTTTCTTTATGTGGTGGCGTGTCTGCTTATGCGGCGCCTGCGTGCGATGGGAAAATTATATTCTCGACACCGATTGCCTGTCGCCGACAATGGACAGATAGGGAACACGTGGGTTAGCCGGAAATACAGACGGGAATTTAATGACGGATAGACGATGCCCACCTCTGCAGACCACCCCCAGACATTTCTATAAATGAAAGAAAGGAATATAACAAGATCAAAGCCTGTTTGAAGGCTTCGTAAGTAATCATCCAAGTATGATCAAAGTACTAAAATAATACAGAAATTAGCTAACAAGCTGGGCGCACAGAGCAGGACATATATTTTTTTATATTGTCTTTTTTTTTTCAATTAAATATTTAAATTATAATAATAATTGTGGATTCTGTGAAAAATAGCTAAAGAAACGGTAAATACTTTTTAATGGACAATGCTTTTTTCAAAAATGTCTTTTGGAGGAAATGCCTTGGCTTTCGTGAGGAAAATAAATAGCAAAAATACTTTGGGGAAAAACAACCGGCATTCCACTTTAATTTCACATGGAAAAAATTTGCTTGTCTGTTGTACGCATGGCATTTGAAAGACCTTTGAAAATTGATTCAGGGATTATGCTATTTGCTACCTTCAGGCAGATACAAATAGCAAGATGGCAGAGTAAATTTTCTAAATTGAATTCATTTATAAAAATACAATTTTTTTTAGGAAAGTTTGTGGGGAAAAAATAGTAGAACACAATCATTTACAATAATAGATGACTTAAGTGCATGTATGGTATTTTTTTAACAACTGAAGGAAAATCTTAATTCAAGACATTTTAAGGATTTGCGGACACACTGTAAGGAAGCGAACAAAATCAAACTAAGGCTACCTTCAGACTGCAGGTCTGAATGCTCAATTCGGATGTTTGGTCAAAATATGGTATTTGTGTGTAATCGTTTGTTTGATTTGCTTTTCAATCCTGTAAAGTCAGATACATGTGACCTGGCCATTCAGACTGAGGTCGCATTGCAAAAATCAGATACAGTACGTATTCGATCTAGGACCACATATGAAAATGAACCGAGTCGGATTTGAAAAAATCGGAATTGAGTCGTTGAGACTGTCATGAAAAAATCAGATACAGGTCACATATGGGCAAAAACATCTGAATTGGGTCGCATTGTCTGCAGTCTGACCGTAGTCTTAGTCATATTGTGTCGCACCTTTCCAGCCACCTCCCCCTTCCACCAGCCATTGGCCGTCTTTGTGTAAATGTTGACCACGTCCCCACGCAGCATAGACAGCTCCCACGCGTCGCTGGAGCTGAAGTCGTAGCGAGCCACGGCCACGGCCACCACCCTGGGAGAAAACACTTGCAAACCACAAAGTAGCGGATGTCATAGGCGGAATGGAGACGTGCATTGATTTAATGACTGAAAATGTGACTGAAAAAACATGCAGGGAAGGTAACATCCAAACACTTCTAACGAGGGGGAGCCCTCCAATTCAAACAAAAGTGGATGCACACAAAATTGTGGAGTGACCGTATTTGATTGTCTGTACTTGAGTGCAAATTGTTGTTAAAGGTAAAGCAAGATTCAAGTTTTTACAACATGTGCAAAGATTCCATACAGAGTGTTGAGTAGGTGCTGATTTTCTGGTGAGCAACAAGGTTCAAATAGTTAAAATGATACTTTTGGATTAATACTTTTAAATAGCCCAAAATCTCAATATTTTGACTGGCGTCTAGTTAAAACTGATCACTATTTGGCAGTCGTGTATCAATATTGTATCATAAATAAATGTATTTTATTGCATTTATATTGTTAATTTATTTGGTAATATTTTTCATTGATCTGGGTCCATTATGAATGCCCAATTAGTACCAAGTTCCTCGCTATATTGCTTTTAGCCTTCCACTGACGCGAACGGCACTACCAGCTGGCTGCTGAGTGTCAACGCTATTTTTGCATTATTTATTAGTGGAGTGAAAAAAAAAAAAACATGCGGCAAGACTGGCAAGCAGAGAAAGGCCGTGTAGCTGTACCTGACCAGAAAGGAGAGGATGAGGGAGGAACAAAGCTGCAACCACCAGGAGCAACTACACACACAAACACAGCCAAAAAAGAGAAAGGAAGAGAGAGGGAAAGAGAGCAGCAGAGACAGAGGGTTAAAGGAGAGCGTAAGAGAAAGAAAAAGAGAGAGAGAAAAAGTTGGCAAAGTCAAAGACCAAGCAAAGGAAGCAACGCTGAGTGGGAGAGAAAAGTGATAGAAGGTCCTTCCATCTATTTTGATTCACACTGACCAAGATGAAAAGTGACCTTTATTATTACTACTACGTCTATTAGGACTGAGGCCTGAAAGAGAAAGTCAACCCAATTTTTTTCTTGACAATACTGTAATATGTTCTATATGCCTCCACTAGTCAACACGGCACTCTGATTAATATTGTGTTAGTGGAATATGAGTTCCACAAAATCCATCATTTTTTTTTTTTTATCCATCTCGCGTGGAGGCCATTTTGTCACTTTCTGTCAACTGAAAATGACATCACAGTTGCTCAAGGATGAGGCAACGACCAATCACGGCTCTTCCTGTTGTCAGGAGCTGAGCCGTGATTCGTTGTTATCTGATCCCTGAGCAACTGTGATGACGTCATTTACAGTCGACAAAAAGTGGCAAAACATTGTAAAGAACATTTTGAGGTTGACTTCCCCTTTCATTTATTTAATTAATTTTTTTAAATGTAATCATATGAAGGTATTTTCAGGATGAAGAATTTATGTTTGTGTTCCATAGACTCTGCTTAGCAACAAAGGGCCAGAACATATGGGCAAGGTGTTTAATAAGGTGTGGTTTTTGTACAAATGGATTTTGCTATTTGTATAGGTCTGTATTTTTTATCCATTGGCCTATGGGGCAGTTGCGCTTATACCCGATGAGATCTACTGAACAAGTGACAAAGTAAACATTTGGCGTAGGCATCTATTTAAGTGAAGCATTTAAATTTGATTTTGGTATTATAAATAGATTTTTGTTGTTGTTGTATTTTCATTAGTTTATAGAGTAGTTGTAATTTTGGCCTATTAACTCTGCCTAGCCACAACTGGGCAGGCAAATGTGTGGGGGGTGGCATCTACTGAAGTGAGGCTTTTAGATTTGTACAAATTCTTTTTGTTATTATTTATAGATTCATATATTTTTTCCAATACCTATGGGGCAGTTACACTTAGGCCTTTGGAACTCAATCTGACGCTAGTGGCAAAGAAAATAATTTGGGGGAGGAGTCAATTAAAGCGAGGCCTATATTGGGAAGTCATTGTATTATACATACTGTAAATTTGCATTTCTTTGGGGGAGGCATCTGAGGTCTTAATATTTCTACAAATATATTTTGTTATTATGTAAAGAGTTAAACAATTTTTAAATTGGCAGATGGGACAGTTACACTTATGCCCTATGAACTCTTCCAAGCAACTTGCGGCTATGCAAATTTCTCAAGGTGAGGCCGTTATTTGTAAACATATGCATCTCATCAAATAAATGCCTGTCTGGCAGAGCAGCAGCAGCATCTTTTTTTTTTTTCAGTGTATAAGGACTTTTTCTTTTGATTGAGTTTATTTATTCTTATTTCTGTTTTGTTTGGCATGGCATCTGTCTCTCCACGGAAGCCGGTGCCCACACTCTCTAGCTGTAAGTCTATGGGGGCGGATGACTTAAGGCAATAATAATCTATCCCAGAATGCACCGAGGCATCAGTGGCTCTGTCAAGGCGTCTTCTCGCTGAATGGTGCCGCTGCTTTGAAGGCGCATGAGGAGGGACGAGGATGTGCAGACACACAAAAAGCTAACGTTAGCTTTGTTCTAGCAGTGGTGCTTGTTTACGTATTTTCACTGCAGCTCCCTCCTGCGCTTTTTATTTGCAAACTTTTTCCCCAGGTTTTATTCCCGCTGCGAGACCCGGGGTTTCCCTCAGGTTTGTGTCACTCAGTCTTCTTCTTCCTCTCTTCTTCTTCTACTTGGCTGGCTGTGCGAGTGACATGTCATGTCCTGTCAGGAAAATTGTGCATGCGTGTCGGAGGCGAGCAGCGTGCTATCCGGCATGACGCTCCAGAGTAGGGGGGCTCCCGGTGCTAGCCTGAGGCGCCGACCTCTAACTGGGAATAGTCTAGCGATGCCCGGTGAGCTGCCAGGATGCCTCGCCATTCATTTCACTTTTATCTTTACTAGATTTTTTTTCCCTACTCTTTCATCCCTGCATCAACAAGCACACACCAAGCAATCATCATTGGAGATACCTATACTTACAGTGCCCTGCTGTATTTAGTTAGTGTCCTTAACTACCTACTGCCTAGTAATTGGACCAAAATGAAGCATATACAGTATCTTTCTACCTACCTACTGCACATACAAAACTAACAACATATGTATCCACCTACTCACCTACCGCTCGACCTGCTAGTGAAAGTTTAGTCGGAATCGCAGACAGACGGCAGTTTAAAATTAGAGGTGGGCCGGCCTATAGTACATGCTATTTTTTTAAAAGGTGAATGACGGACGACATAAGGGTACCCACGCTGCTGATGGATGATGAATAACGGACGCTCAATTTGTAGTAAAATGCTGAGCTCTGCATACACACTAGTACTGGGCGATATACCGTTATCGTACTCTGAGCTGGGCGATATATCGTTATCGTACCGTGAGCTGGGCGATATATCGTTATCATACCACAAACGTACATTGTGTTTTCCATCAATATTAAACAATAGTCATAAATTCACTTGTACCAGTGGATGAAATAGCGAAGCTTGTGGTAAAACTGTATGAGGAGCCCGTACACCGCCGGCCCATTCAGTTGAATTGGAGTGATTCTTGCCTTTCAATATATTTACACTTTCCTCATGATAACCGCCCATGTACTATTTCTGTAGCAATCTGCATCTTGCTTGACTACCACTATCTTCACATGGCTGGGAGTCCAAACATTACATCACACAACGTGCGGGGTTGAGTGGCCAACTGTTATTTGTTTTCAATGGTCGGGTTCAGAAGCATTGTGCACTGTCCATAAAAGCTACATAAAGCATCAAGCAACACAACACATGCATGGACAAACTGATGCAGAACAGCACACACATTGTTGCAGTTAACAACACGCAAACACAACAAACATTCTGTTGTAGCATTAAAAAAATATATAATTAAAGCACAGTTGCAGTACCATGTAAATTTAATTATTTTATTGCTTATTGCCAATTTCGTTCATGTTGATGATTGTCAGTCATTTCCAATGTTTAAAAAAATGCACATTCCACATCCTTTTGGATTGCTACTTTGCTTTTTCTTTAAAAATTGCTTAGTTTATACTGAACCCGGAGTAATATCGTTATTGAGATATCTGGCAAGAATATCGAAATTTGAAATTTTGTCCATATCGCACAGTCCTACTATACACTGTATTTATCTACTTACTAACTGCCCTAGCTACTTTCCTACTGTGCATGCCTCCCTATCAACCTACTTTACCTACCTACCTATTTACAGTATATATACAGATGCAACAACTTGAGTTTCATTAAAGTCACACACATTACATTTTCCCCATCTGACTCTTTTCTGTCCATGTTCATGTCTGTCTTACTGCCTCATTAAAGTGACTTCTTCACTACCTGCCGTCTCGTCACTCCTTCCTTCTAGAATGTGTTTGTTATCAAAGACACCGCATTGACATACCACTGACGTCTTTTTGCAGGCAAAATGAATTTCTCCACAAAAGCCCACAAGACAGGGCCCTCAAATAAATTTGAATATTTTCCCAGCATCCATATCTGCTCTAAGCTGGGAGCATCTACAGCTGTCAGACGCAAGAGTCCCTCTGGCAAAGTCTTTTGCGAGGGTGCACTCACCGCTGCCAGTCTTGCTAATAGCCCAAGACGAGCTTCCGTCGGAGCAATCCCGGTAAGGGACGCGCAGATTGGTGTCGAGGCTGCTGAAGCCTTCTTTTAACGAGTGCTGCTTGTAGTACTTCACCAAGTCCTGCAGGAGACCAAAACACACGTCACTGAATGACATATTAATCGGATCTACAGGTAACTACACTTGTTATTGCAACATGCATACAATAATTTCCTCTAACCACCTAATCCTCTACTATTGTACTGCACCAACAACAACCTACTGTACCCACCTCATGTCCCAAGCTATCTTCCAACTGTACCTACCAACATCAACCTACTACACCTACCATAAGTATCAACCTACCTGCTAACCTACTGTACCTAACCACTGTAACTACCTTCCTACTATACTTACCTAATTGCATACTTTCCTTATTAACCAAATGTACCTACCCACCAAGAGTAGCTACAGTACGCCCCCTACTACACCGACGGTCACTTTTTACCATTTGCACCTACAATAAATGCTGTACTTACCGCCTACCAACTCACTATTTTTCTTACCACTTGTTCACTGTGCTTCATTTATTTTGTCGATGTATTCATCTAGTTAGCATATTTTAATGACGGTGTTATTCTGCAGTGATTGACACCAAAACACCCTGAACAGAACAATATCAAATAAAGAAACCTCATCTCATGTTTCACTCTTTGTGGAGCATCTCGGAGCCTTACCAGCAGCGTTTTGAAGAGTCGACTCTCTGCGATGTAAAAGCAGCCGTCCTTGGTCAGAATCTTAATGTGCTTGACTCTGTCGTTGAACCTGCGCGAGGATGAATAAGACATGCGCTACTAATCAACTAGACACGCTTCCAATGCTAGGCCCGGTCTCCCGTGTTGAAAGTCACGAAGGTAAGAGCACACTCAAGACTTCTTAAGAACATTCCATATTCGCTCACATCAAATGAGACGAATGTCTAATGGCAGTTTGTAGTCACATTTGTTCTCAAGCTTACAAATACAGCAGAGTCGTGCGATGCGATACGAGTGACCCGACTTACGAGTATTTGAAGATTTGTTTACTTTTTTACTTGCGTACAAAATTCGAGATATGATATGAGATGAGACGTGAGCGCTGAGTGGTGGCAGTGAACTCGACTTGCGTCACACCAAGCAGCAGTTTCACAGAGCAATTCCTCCAAAAAGAGCCATCATCTGTTTGATGCCACTCCCAGTTGAAGTTTACTGTCAAACTAAACATCAAATGGAGAGAATTACACGTTGTGTATTTAAAACAACCACATAGCGATGTTTTAGATAAAGTCAGTTTATCTTAATGCTAACAAAAAATGCAAAAGCCCATAGATGGACTAACAAATAGCATTGGTGTCATGTTGAACCCCTCAAGCAATGGAGATTTGAACACAAACAGTGGAGGTACACATGATCATATACCGTAATAATACTCAGGAATACAGTCTTTATCTTATTTATATTAAGAACAACTAATATTACAGTGGTTTATTGAGGAACTGAGACCCTTCACATATATTCATATTTCATATGTATGTATTATGCATTATCTTGTCCCCACGGTGGTCAAGGCGCACACATCAGACAGAACAGCGCAATTTTGATTGAATTGAAGGAAAATGTGGCCACATCCGAAAGTTACGGCCCACCACTGACATACCGTATATGAAGCTTTAGATTTTCATACTGCATTATCAGGTCAAATCTTCTTGGCCCCGGAAATAATGTTACTAAAATAATGACCACTGTTGTCATTTTTGCTTGTTTCTTTTTTTGGACTAATCGGTGCTGCAGGGGTCAGAAAAGTCGCTAAATATGGCGAAAGTGTTGCTAAGTTAGCAAGACTGCAGACACAAGTCGTAGTGTTTGCTCGCTACCTTGCATGTACTTGCGTCCACGTGTGCACATCAAATAAAAGCACACGTTTCAAAATAAAAGCACAGAGAATGTGGGTGGGATTAGGCCCCAGAACTGTGATAGACAGATTATATAAAAACATTTGTTATGACTTCCGGTTCCGGGTGTTGTGTTACGTGGAGTATAAAAGATTTACCAAAAGCGCCATGGTCAGGTGAAGTGATGGATCATTTGGTAAATATATTGAATGGACGACGTTCCTAGGAGCAACATTGGCTTGAATTGACCTCAATTCTAAATTCTCAGCTTCAGTTTAGACACAAGAGGTTGCCAGTGCTTTAACACAGGACCACAATTCATGCAGAGAGACAGGTTCAATGCAACATTCTTTCAATCTTCAATGCAACAGATGATATATAATATCATTTTATATTGATATATTATGTACTAGTTGCTCTGCATGTTTGCTGTGCACTTGCTGTACTTATTTGCTATGATATGTTGGGATCATTTTCTATGTTTCATTCATTTGCTATGTTTTGATGTGTTGTTGTTTATCTACAACCTTGTTATTGAGATTGCTTTGCATGCTTAGCTATTGCCGCATATATATACTCAGTAATTGCTTACTAGATGCTATGTTTGTGCCATGTACATATTCTCACAATATGTTACATGTGAAAAGAGTCTAAGTTAGGCCTATTACTACATGTGCAGAAAAATGCAGTAATGTGATTGAGAAACATAAGGTTGATTTTATTATTATTGTGTTATAGGAACTGGTGAAGCCTTAGGATAAAAAGGAAGTATTAGCCTGAATGGTGGAATTTTATAAAAGCAATGTTTCATTGTACATTTGTAGGAAGATGATGGGGTGATGCTGACTGTATGCCACTGAACAGGACGTATGATGTATGGTCACACACCGATATGCTCTGCTGAACACAAGCTGATGGGCGATAAGGCAGATTTCCAAATATGGAGTAAAGGTAATTCGGACAAGGGTGAACGATGAGGTCATGTCAGGAGAATCACGTGTTTTACAGTGGAATTTTCCATGACCTCATCTCGAAGCTTCCAGAAGGATGATGACCTATATCACCTAGATCATTGCTCTCTTTTTCTTCTGCCAGCCAAGAGGGGCGCATAGCGAGGAGCTGCGTGGATGACGTTAGATTTTTGTCTTTCGATTCTCTAGTGTAAGACGCTGCGGCAAAAGGACTTATTTATCTTCCTTTGGACTTAACCAAATGACAGCAACCATAATGTAACATTAGGAAAAACACTCTATTGCGTTAGCCAGTTAGACAACTTACTTTTCCGAATTCCAAATACCTTGTTGATGAATTAGGCTTTGTGTTAATTAAGAACGGATCAATCTTAATTCCACCCAAAATAGACTAATGCTTATTTTTTCCTTTTTATCACATTTATGTTTTTAATTGCATTTAAGCCAATTTATTTATTTTAATCATTTTCTTAAATTCATGCTCTTTTATTATTAAGGTTTATCCTTTCCATAATAATTAACAACCGGATTTTGTTGAATCATCTCAATTATTGGGAGTTCAGATTTGGATGGAAAAATGTTTTGCTTATAAGACCAATGAGTAATATAATTTTCATAGTATTATGACAAAAGGATGTTTTATCACTATTCGTATTAATCGTTTCCAATTATTATTTGACTATTGTAACCATTTTATTGATTGTAGTACGCATCTGGCGTGTTCAACATTGACTCATGATTATTGTATGATTTATTTATTCCATTATTAAAATTTTCTTTAAATTATAAAATAATCTTTGTCACCTTATTATTTTCTTTTACTTCAACCATTCGACCTTTTTAATGAATAACTGCACCCATAATAACGGAATATGCCATAAATGAATCCAAACAGTTACCCCGGCTCAATGTAAACAAACCCAAGCCATCCTACCAAGGAAAGCTAAATTTTCTAAGTCGTAACTATTTGCAAACGATTCTTAGGAGGTAAAGCTTCGTAAAAAACGAGAGTGGATGGATCATTCGCCTTAAGTCTATAGTGGTCTCTCAATAAGAGCGCGTGGCCTACGGAAGACGGGTTGACCTCGTAATACTACGGCAGTTAGTACCTCAACGTGTCTACCTCGACGCCGGCTTAAGAGAGCTTCCGACACCCCCGTGAGGCCGCGTTACTGCGGGCAGGGCAAAAGAGAAAGTTGAAACCCGTTAGATGGAGAGCTGGCGAGGACTAGGACCGGACTATAGTCCTCCGGTAAGTGGAATCTGACACGGGTAAGGAGGAGTTACTCCGGTTGCCAGGCAACGTAGCAAAACATATACTGACTGAGCCGTTAATTGTTGTTATTTTTATGAAATGGAGAGTAAACTGTTGACTCAACTCATGATGGACGCCTGTCTTGTAAATCACAAATTACACACACATTAGTGACCCCAAGTAAGCGTTGTGTGCCTCCAGCGCCGCTCAATGTTAAGCGACAAATGTCGGTGCAAACTACATGATTCAGAAAACTTTCAGGACTAATGTCACAAAAAATATATTTCAAACCCAAACTATAAATTGTGAGGTTTCCCCTTCAGTGTCAACCAACCAATCAACCAGCACGAGCACGTACAGATCCTGCGGTGTTTGCTTTGTTCAGTAAGTGAAAAGAGCTGAGCACCGAGCATTGGACAATTCCAGGCCGAGAAGAAGCTGCAACAGGTTGAAATCAATTCATTGAACAGATTATAAACAAGATCATCTTCAAACTATTTTAATAGCGCCCCGTCAATACACTCGCACGCACGATCGTGGGTGCAAGGCATTCTCTGCCCATGTCACATGCACGTCACTACATAATCTGCAAGGGGAGATCTTGCAGTTTACCTTCCAATGTCATGCATGGACCCCAGCCAGTCTATTTCTGTTTCCATGATGTCAAGCACAGCGTACCTGGCGTACAGCACTCGGACTGTCTTGATTATGATGCAAATGAGGGATGTCACTAGGTTTGGCAAAAGATTACTTCCATCCCACAATGGCTCACAAAGTTGCAAACGCCCCATTACGCCAAAAACACCAAGAGAAAGAAAACTCCCCCCATGTGAATGGTTAGACTTGGGCTCGGCAGGAAAAGAGCCCTCAATTTGCTCAAAGAGAAATGCAACGTAGCTCCTGATAACAAATACATTTGTTGGTTGGTCTTGACAACAAGTCACAAGTGATTAGGTTCCAACGTGACCTTTGTTATAAGTTTATACTATAGGCCAACCCTGCATACTTGTGCGTGTGCGTAGGCACACACATCACCATACGGCACACTGTGATTCTCCCATATGTTGACTGAGCCACATAGTTAAATCTCCCAATCTAGCACATGAGAGGTGTACAGTAACGCCGCCAGTCCACTGAAACATTATGAATATAGTGTGCATGGGCGGAATGCATTATGATGTGTATGGAGTCATGCACTGCATATACATAAAAACAGTGTTGCCATTCCCTTTCCGTCATATTGTATCGCATTGGTCGCCATACAAACTGACCTCTCCAACTGAAAAATTATTAAAATGGTCTAAGAGTTTCCATGACAAAGCCTGGAAGACCCGAGCAGCACAGAGGACAAATGGTGACGACGTCAAATCTCAGCTCCAGACTTTCTTTGTGTAGTTTCTATGCTCTACCTGTGCTTGTGAGGGACGTCTTCAGCTACTCCGGTTTCCTCTCCCATTCCAAAAATGTGCATGTTAGGTTAGTTGCAATTCTTAAATTGTCAGTAGGTGTATTTATGAATGGCTATGTTTGCAATTGGCTGGTGACCACTCAATGGTGTACCAGGCCTTTCATGCGCAGTCACCTGGGACAGGTTGAAGCTCACTCGTGAACTTCATGAGGACCAGTGCTAGTGGTTAGCACGTCTGCCTCACAGTTCTGGGTTTAAATTTCAGGCTTTTCCCTGTGGAGTTGTACATGTTCTACGCGTGCTTGTGTGGTTTTTCTGCAGGTTTTCCAACTTACTCCCACACTCAAAAAACGATCATGTTTGGTTCACTTAAGACTCTAAATTGTCCATAACCATGAATGAGAGTTGAATTGATAGTTTTCTAGACGTATATGCATTGAGACTTAACCTGCCTCTCGCCCTTCAGCTTGGATAGACTCCAGCTCACTCGTGACTGATGAGTATGAGCAGAACAGAAAATATATAGATGGAAATCGGAAAACACCAAGGATTGTCTTTCTAGTTTATTTTCCTTGCAAAGAAGGGGAGCAATTGCACACAGCAGACACACATAACGCAGTGCACAAGGTCTTCTGAATGACACAGCAGCGCCTGTCACACTCGCTGAGCGGGTTGCAAACCTACAATCAATTACTTGGAGCAGAGAGTACAAAAACAACCGTGGGCGATGAGCCACATGCTGCTTCACCTAGTCTTAAGGCCTCAAACAGACATCTCATGCTGCTCTGGTCAATTTTCGTGACACTTTAAATAGGTCTCAGCACTACTTCCCCGGCAATAGGAAACTGGTAACAAAAAGCAGGACCTGTTTTGAACATTGAAAGAGAGTCCCTTGGCATAAATGTAACAATTGATTTGTCGAGCATTTTCACCATAGTCGAGGAAATGTAGTTGCGTTATTGCAAATTTTCAACATACTCATGCATGAATATTCCTTTAAAGTTTAAATTGAAAGGAAATAAGTAAACCATTCCAGCCACAGAAGGGTGTTATATTTACCATATCTTATTTATTGTGTGGTTAAAATAAATATTGTAAAATAAAGAAATCGGGGAAAACATCATTTATAATGATGCAATAACAGTGGGTTTGACAGGAAATCACATAAGCAGTGTCTTAGCCTGTTCGGATAAAGTAATGTTTACGTTCGCTGTGGTTATTGCTAGCCCTAAATATAACCACCATCTCCCACAATTCAGTACAGTTTTTGCATTGCATTGTGGGATGTGGTGGCGTTATTGCTAGCCCTAAATAGCCACCATCTCCCACAATTCAGTGCAGCTTTTGCATTGCTTTGTGGGATGTGGTGGCCTTTGTAGGCAAGAAACAAATATACCAGAAGCACGGAGCTAATGATGTATTTGTGGTGCGAGACAGACAATTGGGATAGGCTCCATCACGCCCGCGACCCTATTGAGGTTAAGCGGTTTGGATAATGGATGGATGGGTGGATGATTTATTGGACAATTTAGTGTTACTGCAGTTTGCAGGTTCTTCTGTTTAATTTTAAATAGCATTAAATATGTTCCTGTTTACACCAAAGATAATCACTTTTATGAGTTGCATTTTGTTCCCTTACAATGAAAATGAAAGTTTAAGTAAGGTATGGACTCAATCATAATTATTGGCATATACTTACACATGTATTTATTTTTTTAGAGACTGAACCTCCAGAGATTTTGATTTAAAAGACCAGTCAGAGTGTTTCATTGCCATTCAAGAGTTAATTTTGAGCACACGCATGCATGCATCATCAGTATGCAAAGCTGTCAGGCACACCGGTGTGCGCACACATACAAACACACATTCAATTCCCGACAGAAGACACAAAACAATGGATGGTAAATTAAAAGGATTTTCTTTGTGCATCGTCCAAAGATTTCATGTCGAGCACCTCAAGCAGCTGGCAGTTGGTTTCTATTGTGTTTGCATAATAGAATACAGAGCTGAGTGGACGTAAAGGAAGTTGGAGCATCATGTGTTAATCACAACTAATTCATTCTTTGAGTCTTTGATTCAATTAACTCATTCACTGCCTTGGATGAATTAATTTGTCTAACAAAATACTCACACCCACTGCCTTTGACGAATTAATTTGTCGAATTTTTTTAGCAGGGTGGTTGGACCCAAGTCCGGGCTATTTTCTCTGAAGTTTTCAAGGGGAGGACGTTTTCCAAGAGGCAAGTCTACCAAATGGCACCATGCCAAAAGAGACGCATCGAAACTCGGCCCCGACAGTAGCAAAGGTACGTTGCTAACTGCTCGCTATCAAAACACCTTGTCCTTCGGTCACGTGTGTGGTGAAGAAAGGTAAAACCTTTTTCCATGCGTGAGGGTAAGCGCCACAAATGATGGATGGATGAATGGATGGATGGATGCTGCAGCAAAAAAAAATTTGGGAGTCATTATATATATCGGTAATCCTACAATTTCCAGAGCAAAAAAAGGAGGTAAAAAAACAACACTGCAGTAAAAAAAGAAATAAAATAAAAAAATAATTAATTGTAATTTTCTATAATTCATAGGCTGACATCAAGCTGGCAGGAAGCCAAAAGAGTTGCTGTCAAGTTGGACTCTGACTGTCCTGTTGACTGTTTCACAGACAAGATACTCCGACATATTGTGGATGAGTTACACACACTTTTATATAGTTGAAACTCAAAGTACTTTTTTTTTCAAATGTGAAAATTGTAAATAGTTATAATTGGGGTGAACAAATACACACGGACATACACACGCATGCACGCAAGCGTGTGGACACTCACGCACGCATGTACAGTACATATGTGCAGATGGTTTGAGGTTCATACAGTTTGGTCAAATTTGAAAATTGTAAATACTGTATTTATACTTGCAAATAAATGATTTTGCCATCAAAACCATTTTGTCAGTGTTGGTTATGTTGTTGTAAAGTTGTTTAGATGTTTGAGATGTCAGAAAAGCAAAAACCAATCGTGTCAAAATCAAAATTTTAAATGAAGCTTTTCACAAAAAGCTTATTTTCTAGTCAGAAAAGGAAAAATTGTGAAACTTGACTATGTTCTACTGCTGATTACTAAAGAACGAAGGAAGGTAGAATGAAACATTTTTTCTAATGAAAGAAGAGAGTCTAATCTTTCTGTTGGTAGGTTCTATGTTCATATAGCTGTAGAACACACTATTCTGTGGGCTTTGAAAAATCAGCAAAAATCCTTCAAAACGCCTGGCAAGGTGGAGGTGGCTTCTCGTAAAATGGCTGGCAGTGAATGAGTTAAAGAGGCTTATAGTATAATTTTTTAACATGGAAACCAATGACGTTTTAAGGAGTGACGTGGAAACCTTATGCTTCTGCAGTCCTAAGATCTTTCGGCTGCAGTGGTGTCTACTCAAGGTTTTATGAAAGAAGACCGTGGAATTTTCCTCTGAGATCTCGTCAAACCCTAATCCAAATCCAGTCAAAATCAGATCCATCTCAAAAGTTGAGTCAACGTTCAATAAGCCCAACCACGAACAAATGTTCGAACCCTGATTAATTCACAAACACCAATCCAGCAAGTTACTTCAAGAGCAGATCTATCTTAAAAGTTCAGTCAAGAATATTCCTACTAAGAAGTTCCATCAAACCCTGATCTAGTGGAGAAGTCCAAGAATGAATCCTTAACAAAGAAGTTGAGTCAACAACAGAGCCTCAATCAAAATCACTGATCAATCACTGTAGTCCACACTCTATTGTGGATTCATCTGGGAATGCCAAACAAAGAGCAAACAATTCATGAAGATCAATCAAAAACACATTTATTGTTGAAGTTCAATCATTACCAGATCCTTCCCGGAGTTTCAGTTGAACCTTGATTAATGATCTATCCAAGAAACTGAATCGAGGACAGAACCTCATTTTATCTCTGTAGTGATAATTCCATCTATTAAGGATCCATCCAACTCTGAGCTGTGTGAGAGGTACAATCATAACCAGACCCATCCAGGAAATTCCATCAAACCCTGAATCACGGAGGTCCAAACAAGAATGAATCTTTAAGAAAGAACCATCAGCGGAAATTGAGTCACGAATGGACCCTCAATCAACCCTGGTCAATGATCAACTCAGAGAGTTGAGGGGAGAACAGATATTAGGTCAAACCCTGACTAGTCAACGATCTACTTTGGATCTATCTCACACCGAACTTGACAGGAGTTTCAATCAGAAATACGAGACATGCTTTGGGTCGAATATGGATTCAACTAGGAAATGTTATCCAAGAAAATAATCTATTTTGGAAGTTCAACGAGGAGCAGCTCTTTCCAGGAAGTTCACTGAAACCCCAACCATGTATCCAGGAAGTTGAAGACAGTCCTTCTACAATGGATTCATCCAATCCTGCATGATCAGGGAGGTTCAATGAAAAAACGACTCTTTGAGTCATCCATGGGCCTACCCAGGACATCCAACACAGATCTATCTTGAAAGTTCAACCAAGAGCAGCCAAACCCTGATCCATTGAGAAGGTTCCGTCCACTGTGGATCCATCCAACACTAAATTATCCAGGAAGTTGAATCAAGATTAGTCCCTTTGAGTCAACCATGGGTCCACATTAGAAGTCCAATCCAACATAGATCTATCTTGGAAATTGAATCAGGAACAGCCAAACCCTGAAAAACCCTGAGAAAGTTCCGTCTACTATGGATTCATCTAACACTGAACTATCCAACGCTAAACTATCCAGGAAGTTAAATCAAGAACAGTCCCTTTGAGGCAACCATGGATCCACCCTAGAAGTCCAGTCGAACACAGATCTATCTTGGAAGTTCAATCAGGAGCAGCCAAACCTTGATCCATCGAGGAAGTCCTTTCTACTGTGGATCCATCTAACACTGAACTATCCAGTAATTTAAGGTAAATAGAGAGTCTTTGCCTCAAATATGAATCCATCTAGGAATTCCTATACCGACCTATCCAGGAAGTCCAATCGAGAACAAATCAGACCAGAGGTTTAGTTTAAAAAAAAGGAAATCAATTTCTACAACGTGGACTTACTTTATACTAATGGCATACTCTGTGCATTCTTTACTCCGATGCCGAACCAGATATGTGCTGTTCCCTCTCTCCTGGAGCTCCTCTTCAGCCTGGCACCTCTCCATTGGCCCTGCAAACCTGCAAACCATCCAACAAGTTATTCTGCATGTGAGCAGCTGGACGTAATTGAGAATGATGTGTTGTTACCAGAGGTGTGCGGAGTAATCGACAGGCTTGGGTAACTGGCACATAGGACATGAAGAAAAGAAGCACTAGGGTTATTTTGCGATTTATCGCACTTGAAAGGCTTGGAGGTCAGAGGCCCGTTAATATGATATCGGAGGCACACCAGGGGGCTAAAATCAGACCTCAACAGGAGCACAGGCATGTAATGGAAAAGCACATCTCTTCGCTCCAGACGTCAATAGTGGCCATTACTGGGCTAAATGCATTGCGCTCACGCTTAATGCGGCATATTGATCAGCAAGGAAATATGCACACTTACACAGGGGCAAGGCCTCACAGCGTCACAGGGAAAGAAGCCAATCTTGCCGCTCGCCGGGATTCTGCCCTGCGAATGTGACGGGGTGTTAATCGCATTAAATTGGTCCCGCACCTCCCCTCCAATCCTACCCCTCCCTCACTTTCCCCTCCATCCCACGCCGTTGTGGATAAATCTCTGCAATTAGCACGCAACAAGTGGCATGTCTAATTTGCAGCCCCAGTTAATTACGCTCGCAACTCTGCCGGCAGTTTGATTTGTAGTGCATCACAACAAGGGCCTCGTTTGGCCCTGGAATAATGGAGGCTCGTTTGCGCCAGCGAATACTCAAACGGCGCGGAGACCAAACAAATTGTATTTTAACGAACATACTTGTTTATCTCTATTCAAGGTTGCATACTGAAGTATTTGTGATTCCCTGTTTACAGGATGATACAAAAAAATACACAAACAATTTCCATAAAACTTTGTAGAGTAACGAAAATTGTATTGAGCCAGAGTCCAGTAAATTTTGTGCAGAACATATAATAAGGCAAGAAACAGGACATGAAACTGCTTTGCACATGAGCCAAACGATTACTACTCTGTGAACAGTGCAGGTCAGCCTTTGGCTAGCAGACTTTATCGCAAGTGGTATGATCTTGGGCACAACCAATGATAATGTTGCACTTTCCTGAAAAGAAATCATTTAAAGACACACTTGGTTGAGCTTAACATTGGCACTTATATAATAGGTTTGCAAAATGACATCAGTACTAAAATGCCCCCCCAAAAGACTGTTGTCTTTTTTTGTGATTAGATTTACGACAAATTGCCAAGCCCCCTTTTGTAGCGTGGCTTATGTTGTGTTTTCAGTCTCAGTGGTCTACGTCAAGCGAGGGAGGCAAGTGTGGTAATATTGCTCGCTTTGTCAGTTCTGTTGTCTAAAACCGATCGCCACCAAAATGCAAATGCACATTACTACTCTTGTCCACTTCAACCTGTGAAAGTATAAAAGTCTTCTGCACAATAGTTTGGATCTATTGACATAAAACGTGATCTCATCATGATCACCTCCACAAAATCAAAAATACCATGGCGATTGCTCCTCCACTTTCACAAGCTGAAGCGGACAAGAGCATGAATGCGCACACGAACCCCGACTGGTTATATTTCGGACATTTAGAGACGCTAAACTCGTGTCAACTCTAGGGAAGCAGACGGCGACTGGCAGTGGGCAAGCAATCAGGCAAGCATGGATCTTTCCCCACCCCACCTTCCTTCCCCGGCTAACAGTAGAATAACAGTACAGTTAATAGCAACAAATAGCTTCATGCCGTTAAAACAAAAGGCTGTTACGTTTGATTGGACGGTGTGTTGTCGGTCAAAAAACTGGTGGCATTCTTCATCCAAATAAATGTGCACGTCCACTCATTCCCACTTCAGTCTCTGTAACTATCCTGACCGGTGTTAAATGCCTCACCCGTCCTAACTGTGATCAGCAAAGAAGCAGTGTTTTTTTTTTGTTGTTGTTTTTTTTTATAGCAAAGAAGCAGTGTGCGCTCGTCCCAGCATAAATCTATGTAGCTCTGCTCAATTCCACATTTCCTAATTTTCATATAAATCGGCCACAGAGAGGTTAATCCTTTTGATATGTTGAAGTGGTCATTAGTAGGGATGTCCACATAAATTTTGGTGCCAATTGATCACCGTTTTTGGAAGTTATAAGCAATGAAAGTACAATGATTTCCAATTGAGAGTTTGTAATTGGTTTCTCCAGTGACTCCGACACGAACAAGGATAGAACTCTAGGGGCCATTCTCCTAACTAACAAGAGGCGCTATTCATCGAGTCACTTATTTCCTAATTTCTCCCAAATTTATTGATAAAATAGAAAATGACGACTCTTTTCATTTTCCTGATCAAAAAATATATAAAATGATCTTGTTAGTGAAAACATGGCCATCCCGGCCCCACCGTCCCTTTAAGGTGTTACACATTTTTATATTATTTTTATTATTAAAAATATTGTTATTATTGGTCAGTATATCAAACTTAAACTAACAAATATGAATCTACTAAAAAGACACAAAAATGACAAAAAAGTCTCCATGTAAACCCGTCTACTGACTTTTTCAACTTTTTGGGCCGTGCCACTCTCAGCTTCCGCTGTTATTCAAGATGTCCTTGGTGGAGATCTGCGCTCCAAAGTGACACTCCAGTCCATCTTGTGGACTTCATTGCGATAGACTGAGTTCATTTGTAAGCGTTTAAGTCAACAAAGCGACCGTCGTTAATGCTAATGGAGAAAATGGTGTCCCCACTCCCCTTTACGTTTTTCGCTCTCCCTAGCGACTCGTCTCCATTAGGCCACCGCAGTTTTTTGGGCGAAAGCGTGCAAAAAAAAAAAAAAAAAGCCTGGCGGGTTAACTCGATTATAGAGTCTCTGTGATTCATTCTACGCAATAACGTTTCATCCAAGCTCTTTTGGTTCTATTTGTTATGCCCTGGATAAGTGTGCGCTAAAAAGATTAAACGCATTACTCGGGCAGCATAAACAGGAGGCACCCGCCGAAGGATCAAATGAAATCACTGTGATTGATTGTATTGTTGTGCCAGCGGGATGGAGATAATTGCCTTCTGGGTAACGGGGGAGGGTGGATGTGAGAGGGCGGATGGGGATGAGGAGGTGGGGGGTAATTCCATCCTGTGGCGCCGCCGGGGACGCCCGAGATTAAGGGTACCCTGTGGATCTTTAATTGTCATCACAAACGCTTCTGTTTGGAAGCCAAGTCCCCCGCAGTAACCTTTGAGGATTTAGAAAACAATATAAATGTCATTTTTTTCTGCTCCATTTTCTTGTTTTGATAATTGTGTCAATATGGAAATGTTCCCCCAACCGCAAATGGTACAGTCTTGTCCTTCGACGGCATAGTATGGCCGCGGACCACATTGGGCCAACTCCGGTCTTTATGCCGGCTCACTTAACTTTTACATTGTCAAGAGTCCTGTAATATTTGTTGCATTAATTTAGCCATTTTTTCCTAACTGATTTAACTAAAATTAATTAGGTGTTTTTTTGTTTCATTATAAATTGGTTAATTGATTTATTGTAAATAACACAATCAAAACACAGGTCCATCTATTTAACAACAATTTTTCATTTATTTACTCAATAATTAATTTATTATATAAATATACACATTCATTGGGTATGGAAAGTATTCAGATGCCTTGGTAATGTTTCACTTTCTGCGCCATTGCAGCCATTTGCCAAAATAAAAAAAGTTCATTTTATTTCTCAATAATGTTCACATAGCACCCCATCTTGATCAGAAAAAAACAGAAATGCAGAAATGTTTGCAAATCCATGAAAAAAAAAATAAAACTGAAATATCATATGGTCCAAAGTATTCACACCCTTTGCAAAAAGCCTTCATATTTAACACACGTGCTGTCTTTTTCTGGTGATCTTCCTTGTGATGGTTCTGCTCCTTTATTGGAGTGCAGCTGTGTTTAATTAAACTGATTGGACTTGATCAGGAAAGGCACACACCTGTCTATATAAGACCTCACAGTGCATGTCAGAGCAAATGAGAATCATGAGGTCGAAGGAACTGCCCAAGGACATCAGAGACAGAATTGTGGCAAGGCACAGATCTGGCCAAGGTTACAATAGAATCTCTGCAGCAATCAAGGTTCCTAAGTGCACAGTAGCCGCCATAACCCTAAAATGGAAGAAGTTTGGGATGACCACAACTCTTCCTCGACCTGGCCGTCCAGCCAACGTGAGCAATCGTGGGAGAAGAGCCTTTCTGAGAGCGGTAAAGAAGAACCCAAAGATCACTGTGGCTGAGCTCCAGAGATACAGTCGGGAGATGGGAGAAAGTTCCACAAAGTCAACTATCACTGCAACCCTCCACCGGTTGGGGCTTTATGCCATAGTGGCCCAACGGAAGCCTCATTCGCAGTTTGCTGAAAAACACATGGAGGACTCCCAGACTATGATGAATAAGATTCTCTGGTCTGATGAGAACAAGATTTAACTTTTTGGTGTTAATTCTAAGATGTGTTTGTGGAGAAAACCAATGAAGTCCACAAGATGGACTGGAGTGTCACTTTGGAGCGCAGATCTCCACCAAGGACATCTTGAATAACAGCGGAAGTTGAGAGTGGCACGGCCCAAAAAGTCAAAAAAGTCAGTAGACGGGTTTACATGGAGACTTTTCTGTCATTTTTGTGTCTTTTTAGTAGATTCATATTTGTTAGTTTAAGTTTGACATACTGACCAATAATAACAATATTTTTAATAATAAAAATAATATAAAAATGTGTAACATCTTAAAGGGACGGTGGGGCCGGGATGGCCATGTTTTCACTAACAAGATCATTTTATATATGTTTTGAGCAATAATTGTAACTGTTATTGTATGTATTTTTTTCATCACAAAAAGTGTGTATATGTACTGTAAAGACAACTTATCTTTAACTTGAATACTTAGGTGTGTTGCCGCTGAGTGTAAATATACCGAACCGAAGTTGCCAAGAAACCGAACCGAACCCAAATGTGATTTAGCGTACTGTTACACCCCTAGTATATATATGTATTTAAAGACATAAAAGCTCTAATTTTAGGAGAAAAAAGTCCGCTTTTGGGGCAAAAAAAGCTGCAATCTTACAAGAATAGAGGGAAAACCTAACAAGTCAGTACAGTAGTCGACTTGCAATTCAGCACACGCAGATTCGCATATCAAGAGATTTTATTTTTCAAATTGTGTAAAAATATTTGTAATATTTTGGGTGGGGGGTGGGTTTTGTTTATTTTAAAGTTGGATGACCAGGACATAACTGTCTGCTTACAGTTATGTTTTTTTTTGTGTGTGGCTTCACAAATTCAGACATCAACCTATCGCATCAGTCTCATAAGAGACCATTGTAGAAAACTGTGATCAGAATGTATTATTTTCATTTGGTGGAGGTCTGTCACAACATGGAGGATGAGGCTTTAATGCGGCTGTGAAAAGCCATGATGAATCAGTGGCCTTTCAAAAAACACGTAAGGTCAAACGATATCATTGGCCTCATGGAGCAGAAGGTGCCGCACCACCATTAACAGCTCCTCTGCAGGCTGCAAACGGAAGGCGTGTTATATTGTCGCGCTAAAGCCACTAAATTCATCAATTTGCTGCTGACATCATACAATGCCAGCTATGATTTCATCTGACCAAGAAAAGAGAGTCACATGACCTGTGTGTCTTGTGGTACACTAAACACTTATCGTCATAGTCCAAGTGACAGACAAGAGCGCAGACTTCCACCAAGGCAAAAAAATGCCTTGTCAAATTTTATGACCTAGTATATATATCAGACATACCCCCTGACGAAGTTGCATTGAAAATGCTTTGCTAGTGTTTGATTCCTGCTGATAAAAACAACAAAGAAATGAAGGCAAAAACATGATTAAAGCTAATTAAACCAAAAGCTGACTCAGCGCTAAGAAACAAAGCGATTTCAATAAATATTTTCATAGAACTCAAAAAAGTACTTTTTGATCAACACTGATAATAACACAGAAAGTAATGAAGAAGAAGAAGAAAAGTATTGATAATAATAATAAAGTCCCTAACCCCAACAAAAAAGGGACCCGACCACTAAAAATAAAGTGTTTTCAATAAAACATTTTCATGGAAAATAGTTAGATAGCCTTTAATTCCACCAGATAAAAACAAAAAAGAAATGGAAGTAAAATAATATGAAATAATAATAATAGTAATAATTAAAGGCTCCCCCCAAATAAGGCTTAGCACTAACAAACAAAGCTGCTGATGGACACAACAAGAAAACAGAGAACAAAACATAACAGCTGTAATAATGATTAAAGTATGTTAATTTAGTAAGAAGAAACACATCGATTTACAAATTCCATGTAATTCAGCTAAAATGTTTTTGATCTATGCCGATAAAAGCAATGAAGAAATGAAATAATTAAAGCCCCCGAAAGAGAGGTTTAGTCATAGGAAATAAAGCCTTGTAGAAATTTCCATGGAAATCAACTGATTCATTTTTTATTCATTCATAAATAAATGAAGGCAAAATAGTAAAAGGTGATGGAGTAGTGAGTCTCAAAGTGATTTCAGTAAAAGTTTTCGTGAAAATCATTTTGGTTGCATTTGATTCATGCTGATAAAAATCATTTAAAAAAATGACAACTAAATGATCAAAATAAGAATTAAACCCCCCCAAAAACCGACTTAGAAGTAAGAAATAGAACAGATTTTCAATAGCTATGTGGTGTCCTCCTATATACATTCACCACCATTTTTTTCCTGCTATAGTGAGCCAAAGGTGACATCGTCCACGGCATGCACACATCAGGCGGACTCAAACCAGCGACTTTGCAGAGGATGTGGCGTGCGGGCCAAACCAAGCCGCTGAGCCGTGATACGTCATCGCTCCCTTTGGAGTCGCGAGTGGCACGCACACGCACAGAGACACACGCACCTGCCACCAGGAGCTGTGAAGGTCGGCGAACATCAGCTCGATCACATCGCCCGATCGGGCACACAGCGGGGGGCCGCACGGCGGGCAGGGAGTGCCACCGTAGTCTCGGATCACCAGCATCCTGGCTAGACCTTCAACACACAAATACATACACTTCTCAGGAAAAAGTGTCTTCATCCACATACAGTAAATGAAGCAAGAAAAGTTGTCATTTTATGAGAATAATGTCATTTTATGAAATTTCATGCATGCAAATTGATTTTTGAGAGGGGGAAAAAAATCAGTGCAATTTTACCCAAAAAGTTTTATGAAAATTTAAGTCGTATTTGTGCGAGAAAATGTTTTGCTGTGTAACAAATTATTTCTATCTATACCTATTAGTAATTTACAAGTTTTTTTGTTAAGTTGCAATCTTCCGAAAATAACAGCACAAATTTACAATACTCACTCCATAACTTACTTATACAATTAATAATAACAAATTAAGTCATAATTCAAAAGGTTTTTTCTTTTAATTAACGTGAGATTTTTGGTTAGAAAAAAAATCTTAATTCATGAAAAAAATTGTGCTATTACAAGATTTTTTTTTTCTCTACAAAATATTATTTCTAGGAGAGTAGAGATGAGGATGAAGTTGTATTTTTATATTTTTTTTTAAGGAAGAAAATCTGTAATTTTACAAGGAATAATACTCAGATTTTTAGGAGACAATTTTCATTTTTGGGAAATAGTTGTAATTTCAATGTAATCAATTTGAAAGACAAAAATTTCCTTCCAAGAAAAATGATGCAATTTTATGAAGGGAAAAAAAGTTGTGTTATGTCCATCCGTCCATCAATTATCCAAACCGCTTATCGTCACAAGGCGCGGGCGTGCTGGAGCCTATCCCACCTCTCTTCAGGCAGTAGGCGGGGTACACCCTGAACCGGTTGCCAGCCAATCGCAGTGTTCATTCCCCGAACTGTTCCCACAAACTTGAAAGCAGACAATTTGTACAGAATAAAACATGAGGCTGAGGGGTAACCCCTCCCACCCACATTAAAAGTCATCCTTCTCCAAAGCAGCCATTAATTTTAGCAGCAGGTTCCTCACCGTCCTTCCCGGCTGCTTGCAGATGCAATATTTTCTCTGGGCGCCGCAAAAAAATTTTTAAAAAATGGCCACCGGCGTCTGGCTCTGAGGTGGAGACAGAGCGCTCATGCCAGGGTAGACGACACAGCCACTTTGTCTCCTGCCTACGTCCAAACCCCCTGAGGAACCTATTAACTGACGCCGATCCCCCCCCTCCACACACACACACACACACTCATACGGTATTCTCAAAATGAGTCTTTCATGCAAAACGCAGCAAAGCAGGACGTTACCGCCAGAGGTAGGTATTTTACTAAAGTTTACCGGTCATCATCCGTCAGCAGCCTGGGTACCCGTCCGTCATCGGTCAATCCGCCATTTTTTCAAGCCGAACCAAACTGTAATCGTCTATTAGTCAGTCCGTCATGTTATTTTAACCACTCATCCATCAGTAAACATCAAAGGTCCGCCTGTCTGTCAATCCGGGGAAAAAAATCCATCCATTCATCCATCCATTATCAAAACCAATTTGATTAAAATGGTAAACAGAGTGCACTATGTATGTCATAATGTGTCGGCTTGCTGCTCAAACAGATTCTAATTCACATACATTCGACATTTCCCACACTCATTTGCTATCTATTGAACTGTTACGTGGGAGCCTACTGCCGCTTTAACTCTTTAACATTTTACTTTAAAGTTTTGCTCACCTTAACCAGAATCCTGTCTCACATTGTTGTCAAAGGTACAATCCTGGTGGATCGAAATAATTCCTAGTCGTGCAAACCTTTTCTTTTGACTTCACGTCAACTTCTTTTTCTTCTTCTTCTTCTTCTTGTGCTTCTTCTTCTTTTAACGGTTGGCAAACAACTTTTGGTGCATAATTGCCACCTCCTGGAGTGTGGAGCTTCAAAATAATGTTTCACAACCTCCTAACCCTAGTATTTCCCAAAATTAAAATAGAAATGTAAACCTTAACTCAAAAGAACGTTTCTGTAAAACTGTTTCCGTATTCAAAGCTCCTTCATTACCCCTTAGCTCATTAATGAATTGATGGTCTTAGCCTGAATAACATATGATTCTCTCTTTGGTGCACACCACCAACTGCTGTACATACAGTCAATGCATTCTGGCTTGCATCTCCGTCTATTGTTAGCAAAACAGGCGTCCGTCAGTGCCGGACAGACGGACTGGTCTGTCAGTCAGACGGAATGCCCACCTCTGGTTGCCGCAGCTGTGCAGTTGCCGAAGTTTGACCCTGGCATGGATAAAATATATTGCGGTACCTTGACTTACGAGTACCCCAACTTTGAGTCATCGCTTGGTTGATTTTTCTTCATTTTCCAGTTTTCTTTTTGTGTAAAAAAAACTACCAACATTTTTGGGGCATTAAATAAATATATCTAAGTATATCTAAAATATCTAAGTCCATAAGAAAATGCTGGAGTCCGGTAAAGTTGAGCTTTATTCCCTTGCACAGTTCAAAAGCCAGAGAGTCTTGCATTAAGAACTCATTCTCCCGGGCAAAACCATTGTCTTTTATACTCTTTCTGCCTGACGCACAGCAAGCAACATGGCCAAAAATACAGTATAAGACAGACATGTATACAGCAGTAATATTGGTAATTCTTCGCAGAGGATAAAGAAAATATGCCTGCACTAATTTTTATATGATCTGTCAAGACATGTTGAAGCACCGCTAGTTTTTCGTTGTGTTAAGGGTAAAAACAACACCACATAGATCCTAATTGTTAGCCCGTGTGCCTTTGAGGTTTCCCAGGTAGCGGAGGCTATGCGGTTGCTAAATACACAACGCGTAATTATTTTTGTTTCATGTTTAGTCTGACAGCAAACATCAACTGTGAATGGCAAGAAAATATATCTGACAAATGTCACCTGTTGTGAAGTGAGTTGAGACACCTGCACCCATACAGTACTTATATTTTCTTATTGAAAACACGTTACAAACGGTATTGATTTTTGGTTGGCTGGAATGAATGAATGTCCTTTCCGTTCATTTCAATAGGGAAAAGTGATTTCTTATATGAGTAAATGGAGTTATCAGCATGGTCACATAAATTCAACTCATAAATCAAGGTCCCACTATTTATCCATTACCTCCTATGAGGAAAAAGCCAAACTGACCTGGGTCTGGAGGGGTTGTGCCTTCCTGAGGAGAGATGGGAGATGGGATCAGTGTGACCTAAACAATATGAGTCACAGTCATCATGGTGGACAGACATTGAGAGTAAGGTACATTTAAGGGGCTTTCATCTCTGAGGAAATACAATTAGCGTATGATCATTTTAATCTATGTCATGAAACATAGAAAAGGTTATATTGAAGAAGACAAACAGTGGAGAATCTATTACCTTAGCGCGATGCTTGGATGAGTCTGCAGTGGGAACAAAAGAAGACCGTATGAGTGCATGGGGGTCCTGCCTCTAGATGGACCATGTGTATCTTTCTATACAACCATAACTAGACCATTATAGTTTGGGCATCTCTAACGGGTATAATTTACGGTCCGTGTGCTCCTAATGTACCATATTCTCAAGTACTATATTTAGACCATTATGGTCTGTGCACCTCAAATGTACTATATTTAATGGTCTACGCCTCGAATTGACAACACTAATGGACAATAGTCGCACCATATACTGTGTTTTAGTCCATAAACACCAGAGATGGGCAGTTTACCCTATTTTTCTGGTCCGTGCTCCGTCCGCGACCTGGGCATCCTTCCGTTAACGTCCCTACAACCTTATTCATAAAAATAATCACACTCGGACCCCGTCCGTCCTCGTCCTTTTAAAACACTTCCGTCCTTTCATTTCGTCAGTCCGTCCCGCCACCAGCCCAAAAATAAATAAATAAATAAATAAATAAATAAATCAACATCTGTGCATGACGCCGTTGGAGAGAGGCTAACAGCAGAGATTTCATAATTCATAAACATTATTTAAAGCTCATTAGCTGGCTAATTTCTTATTCACATCCACTTACCGGCTGGGAGTATTGTAAATGGATTGAATTGTTTATAACTGTTTAAGTGTCAAGTGCCAAGATAACATCTAGCTGCCAACACAACCACCGTCGGTCACCAGACTTTTTCTCCGGGCGGCAGACTATATATTTATAAATATATTCATAAATTATTTTCTCAGCCCCCCAAGTATCGGTGAAACCCCACTTTGGCCCCGGGATGGAAAAAATCCTGGAGCCTTGCCTGTCTGGCATGAACCCCATTGAGACCATTGTGATGTAATGGACCATGTTAACATCCTACACTGTGTAATCATCTCTACAGCTCCAACATATTGATAAAATTACAGTCTGTGCGCCTCTAATGGACAATGTTTGCATCATATTTAATGGTCTATGAGTCTCTCTGGTTTGATGGACGATTTAAAGGTTGTCCTCACCTGTCCTCCTGCAGAGTCCCAGGTGACCCAGGCACTCCTTGTGGACTGCCAGTGCACATTTTAAACAAACGTAGCCCTGGTTGAAGACGCCCCTTCACGGAGACACACAACATGTTTCGTTATTGTTGATTATCATCTTGTCACGGATGAATATATTAATAGGAAGTGTGAGTTTCACCTGAGGAGTAAGTGACAGAAACTGCATGAGGAGATTCGGTCAAAGGTGTGCATCTTGAACTGGTGACCGTTATGGTTGGCCAACGCTGGTCGAATGTTGGATCTGATCCACCAAACAGAGAGGAAAAAACACTGAAAACAATCATTTTTGTTCAAGTAGCTCAATTGACAGGCTAAGAGTAGCAGCCAAATGTTGGTCAAAGTCAGTAGCTGTCTAAAATACTTGGCTCCCCCAAGTACCATCATGACCAACTTTAGAATACAGAAGCATAATAGGCTTAAGTGTTCATCAAAAACAAGACATAGGTTTTATTCCTAAAAAGTATGTCTACTTTTATTGCAAGCGACTATAACATTATGCACATTTAAACATTGACACTGCCCTATCGATATAGGAAAAGAAAGAACACATATGTAATGATTGAAATGATATACCGCATTGGCCCGAATATAAGACGGTGTTTTTTGCATTGAAATAAGACTGAAAAAGTGGGGGTAGTCTTAGATTCGGGGTCTAGACATTATACCCATTCATGACGCTTGATGGCGCCAGATATCATTGAAGCGAATGCTGAACCTTGACTCCGCAGGCCAAAGCAACCCGTCACGTGAGGATGACGTGCTATGGGAGGAGCCAGAGGATGGGATTAAGGACAGCGACACTGAGCACAGCGAGGCAGATAATTGTTTGTGAGGAGTAATGTTCTGTCATGATAGATCTCAGCTACTCTCAAGTTAAACCAGTTTGCATTATTTTATTGCAATGTTTTTCCTTATTCAGATTTATTTCGAGACTACAGTTAGTTAGACTTCACTTTGATGGTTAATGCAGTTATTGCAACTTTGTTGTTTGATCACAATAGATTGGTTTATTTATATTTCAAAAACCAGAAGCCATTCATTTACGAATGTGATTGCACTTTAGTTTACATATGTAAATGTTGAGATATTAAGATTTAAATTAGGCAAAATAACATGCTTTTTCCCTCAAATATATTGTTATAATCATTTGTTTCAGATGTACTGTAATTAGTTTCTGTATAAAAAATAATTTGGTGTTCAAAAAAACTTTTTTCAAACCTGAGTCTTGAAAAAGAGGGGGTCGTTTTATAACCAGGGCCGTCTTATATTCCCAATACGGTATATTTAAATTATATAATTTTATATAATTGAGCTGTACCTAGGCAGTAATTCTTTCACATACCGCTAGAGGGAGACCTCGTGCCGCACTTTGAGAAGTTAATGCAGGTTACTTTAGCTGGCAGTTGACAAATATTACAAATAAAATAATGTATTTTACAATAAAAATAAATATATATTACAAATAAATAACTCCATTCTCAATTAACAAATATTATAAAAATATTTTAAAAATAAAATACATTAAAAAAAACAGAGTATTAAAAATGCACAGTATAACACATAAATCCTTCAAATACAGAATTTAAAATAAATATCTCAATGCATTAAAAATAAAGTAATTATGTTCAAATTAATTAGTAAACATAACATGTAAATGTAAATTATAGTAAAATAATGTTTAAAATAAATGCATTGTAAGGGAAAAGGGAGATTAAAATACTTACATCAAAAAGTACAAATAAACTATATAAAAAATAAATAAAATACTGAATAATGTAATAAATGGAATCAATGACAACAAAGAATAATGTTACAAATATTTTTTTACAAATTGTACATACTTAGGAATAAATAAACAGTACCACAAAAATAGACAACACAAAACAACATTAAAATACATGAATAAATAATATTTGAAATGCAATTTTAAAAAACAATACTATTAAACCAAATCATCCATCCATTCATTATCCAAACTGCTTATACTTACATTACAAATAAATCAAGAAATTGAAGAAAACAACATCTATTAAAAATCAAACAATATTTCAAAGAACACAATGAGCATAAAATACACTAAAACTATCCACAGTATTGCATTGGTCATCATTGCGCAAAACCATAATTTTTCTGTAATCCTTGCAACACAAAACCCTCTGCCTCTTTATATTTCCTGTTTTCCATTTCTGCTCATCGCCATTACCAGTTAGACAAAACTACGACTGCTTCATCACCTTTGATGCATCCAATGTTAGCAAGAGCAAAATTCACATAACCTACAAAATTCTCAGTCAGAGCCTGTACACACAAATGCACAGACAGACACACACGCATGAAAACAATCATCTTGACTGTGGATAAAAGGTTTATTTGGGGAGAGTGGGAAGAAATGATTGCACAAAACCTATAAACTAAAAACAGGAAAAAAATGGAGGAGGAGTGACTTCTTTGTGGTTTCCGCCTTAGTGCGTGTGTGTATAATAATGTATTTAATACATGTATATGAGTGCGTTATCATACAGTTGTCAGCAATGTCCGTGGTTGATTACAGCAAAGACCTGATCAAACAGATTAAAAAAATAATACTTACACGGCCATTTCAAACTGATCCAGCCATTTCTTCTTCAGCTCCCTGGTCTTGAAGAAGAGCTCAAAGCCTGTGTGGCCTTGCTGGTGTGTCACATAGAAGCTGTAACACCACTATGTGAGGGGCAACAAACAACATCAATCAAAAATTTAAAAAAAACCCAAAAAGAAATCAAAATAAAACACATGACAATTTTCTCATATGGAACACTCTTTTACATTTTTTCCTAAAAAAAAAAAAATATATATATATATATAAAATATATATATATATATATATATATATATATATATATATATATATATATATATATATATATATATACATATACACACACGGTGGTCGACTGGTTAGCACGTCCGCCTCACAGTTCAGAGGTCGTGGGTTCGGTCCCGGCTCCGGCCTCCCTGTGTGGAGTTTGCATGTTCTCCCCGTGCCTGCGTGGGTTTTCTCCGGGTACTCCGGTTTCCTCCCACATTCTAAAAAAATTGCCCCTAGGTGTGATTGTGAGTGCGGATGTTTGTCTCTGTGTGCCCTGCGATTGGCTGGCAACCAATTCAGGGTGTCCCCCGCCTACTGCCCAAAGACAGCTGGGATAGGCTCCAGCACGCCCTGCGACCCTTGTGAGGATAAGCGGTACAGATACATACATATATATATATGTATTTTAATATATTTTCACATTGCTTTCCACCTTTATAACTAAAATCAGATTTTTTTTTCTCTGAAAACTCAGAATTTTTTTCACAAAATTTACTACTTTATACTAGGGGTGTAACGGTACGCTAAATTACATTTCAGTATGGTGCGTTTTTTTGGAAACTTCGGTTCGGTATATTTTTGGTAAAAAAAATGTTTTTTTTTTAAATATGTTTATTTCGAAAAGATGACAAGTAAATGGTATATTTTTTAGAAAAAATAAGTAAAAGCGAAAAGAAGAACGGTTTTCTTTGGGGGGAAGGGGCGTATAGTGGCCATTGAGAATTTCGGGATACCCCCAAACGAAATTAACACCCCTTCCCCCGACAGCGACATGTCATCGTCGTTATGTTTTATTTTTGGTAAATAAAATCATTTTAAGACCAATTAAGTGAAATTGGATAATTTCCTGTGTCATACCCAATCATCTCTGGCTGGGAATCACTGATCTATGTCTGTAAACACATTTATTACACAACAAAAAATATATATATAAATTCATAAGTTTCTCCAGTGTGGTCCGACACATCCCTCACAGACATATTGAGGATCAACTTATCGAGGTGTACCCAAAGCGCCTGCTTCTCTCAAGCACTAATGTGCTGCAGCTTGTCGTGTCACATCTGATCAGATCAGCTTCAGCCGTCGCCCGCCACTGTTTGCGGCCCCCCTGAACTCCACAAGTGTTTTAGAGCTCCGCCGAGCGTTAAATCAGCGCTGCCGCCGCGACTCCGCATTCACGCTCTGAAGTGTCATTTAACAGCCAGTGATATATCGCTGTGAGCAGCCTCGGACCACCGCACGCATTCATCACTCGCTATTAGAACGGCGGCCATTCCGCGTACTGTGTTTGCGGAAGGCGGCTGACTTTTTTCTTGTCTGCGTTACTATGTTGGTCGTTTAAGGTGAGCTGGAATTGGGACTGAGAGGTCGACTACAGCACGGCGCGGTGTGATTTTTCAATAAAAAGACTCAGACCTAGAAAAACTAATTCATTTAGAATTGTGATTTTATGATTGTAGGAATATGATAATTTATTCCCATGACATTACTTTTTTTTAATGCTTTTTTCTTGACTTGAATCTTGCTCTTAAAAGTTATGAATTATTTTTTTCTAAACTATATTTTAAAGATCGTTAAAAACTTTTTGACTTTTTATTTTAAAAAGGTTTTTTCTCATAAAAATAAAATAATTTTTAAAAAAAATCCTTTTCTCATAAAACGACTCCATTTTTATGAAACTACAATTCCAACTATATAAGACTACTTTTCAATATTCCAGTTTTCCTAATACAATTCTTTTTTTCCCTCTAAAAAAGATCTTATGGTTATCATATCTCTTCCACAGAGATTCCAGGTTCTCAGATTCTTCCTGTGCTTGCATGAATTTTATACGGCTACTATCCTCCCTCGCCTAATTTGTCTCTATGATCTCTGCAAATGGGTGGCGACCAGTCCTGTGTGTGCTCCGCCTCTCACTAAAAGTCGGCTGTGATAAGCTGCAGCTAACCAGTAACCCTAATGAGGACAAGTTCTAAACACGGCTGGGACTTTCATGGACAAGATGGTTGAGCATTGATGATGTAATTATGTAGAAAATTTATTTGTGACATATCCCCAAGACTAGCAACACAAATTCCAGGTCTTGATGAGAGCTTACCAAATGTGCCGTTTTTTCTGATACCATGCCGCACATGAGTACGCAAAGACCAAAAAAGTTGATTTGGTGAGATCACATTATAGGTTTCTAGTTTTGTTGTATGGGTGAAATAGTCAGCATGGTTTATTTTCTTGTCATTCTACTTGACTTTTATTATGGGGTGCAGGTGTACCTAATCAAATAAACGGAGTCCGAGCTCACCTTCTTGCCCTCCTTGTCCGACATGGGGTTGTCTGTGATCTTGAAGACGTTGAGGTCGAGCACGTCCTTCATCTCGTAGTTGTCGCCACGTCGTTTGCACACCACGGCGGCCACGTCAAACAAGAATAGGTGTCTGAAAACGAGGTCACCGCAATTAAGTCGGCCGTAGTGTTGAGATGAAAACAAAATGTGCGCTCCCCAAACCTGTCCAGTTTCCTCCGGTCAAAGTTGGACACCATGCGCACTTCTCCATCTCCTCTGGGGCGACCGTAGCGGATTAGAGGCTGGTTCTTTCACGTAAAACAGAAGATTATTCTGGTTATTATCAGAAAATATCAATACAAATAAATAACAGTCTTATTTATAAACGGTTGCTTCTGTTGCAAATGCTATGGCTTCAGAAATTCATAACGTACAGCCACGTATTGTAACTCAATACAGCACTTTTAAAAAAAGGAAGAAAAACCAGAGCTGGGCATCGCCAGACTGTCTCAAAGTTCCTATCTGCATATTTAGCCGATGTTACTGCAAGGAATGCACATGAAGAAGAGCACTCTCCTGTGATGTGCAGGCTGTAGTGATGGCGGCTCCGTGGCATCGCAGAAGAGAACAGTGGTCTTTCTTTTTAAAAGAACCCAACACAAGACGTCAATTGGTACTCGAGCCAATTAGGGACAATTACAGGAACGGACGAAAACCCACTTCCGTCCTTGCTTAGTCCGTCCTTTTAAAAAAATTTCCCATCCTCTGTCTTATGTCCCCAAAATGGGCATCTGTCCGGGACGGGACGGACGTCCCTTGAATGGAATGCCCATCTCTGGTATTTATCCACTAAACAAACGTGATGTTTTGAAAATGTTACGTGTGTGTGGCGCACCAGGTTCTCGATAGAGCGCTGGTACTGGTCCATCTCCCGGAGAGTCTCATTGTCTCTCTTAACCTCGTTGACAAATTGAGCCAGGTCCTGACACACACGTACAAAGGGCACTCATTAGATACACAGAATAGTGTGCCTTAACTGCAGACGAAGTTGGATGGATGCAAAAATAATGACATTCATTGCCTGTCACAAAATAGTGAAAATCTGTGAGTATTTCATGCCCACCCAAAAAGGTTTGTTGTTGCCTACAGATGCCACAAGATGGTGGTGAAGCACTATTTCTCTGTTAGACAAGGTTAAGTCCTGCCTAAATGAAGCTCCTCCCCTCACTTCAACATAGTTGCTTGACATCAAGATGTCACCAGATGGTGCCAAAGCAATATTTTTATGGAAAACATGTCTTAGGCCTGAGTGCCAAAAAAGTAAATACTGTAGGTGAGTTTTACAGAAAACAACACGATAGCTTATTTGAAATAAAAATCTGCGAACTGTAAATCTGCAGGGATTTCCTGTTCATTTTTCTACTTACTTTCATGGCATCCAGCGCCACCTTCAGGTTGTTCTTGTCTGAGGCATCGTGAGTGTGCTTGAGAAGCTCCTGAGGGAGGAAGAAAAGAATCCATTTGCTCTATATGTATAAATATACACACAAATATATATATATATATATATATATATATATATATATATATACACATACATATGATATATACATATTATATATATATATATATATATATATATATATATATATATATATATATATATATATATATATATATATATATATATATATATACACATCCATCCATTATCTTTTTCAAATCAAACATTATGAAGTTAAAAGACATATATTATTATAAAATCATGCAAATAATGTTTAAAGCAAAAACTCTATCTCTTCCTCACTGTATACAAAAGCTCTTTGAAATCCGGGAGTCTCAATACTGCTTAAGAGGTGTTTGTAAGTTCAGTGTTCAAAAAGCAGTTAAGGGAATTAAAAGAAGATGTGTTTCTATTGTCGAGGTGAAATTTTGGAATAATGCAAATATACATTGGAAAACCTGTGAGTCACTATTATTATTTTTTTTAATTGTTCGCAAAGCTATTTTGGAAAGTCGCAGAGAATGATTTAGATAATGAGTTATTTATTGCTATTTTTTGTGTTTTGTCTTTGTGTTTGCATAAAATGTAAATAGGTAAATGTAGTTTTTTATTGCCTTCAGGGGGAGAAAAGGCCAGGCTTAAATAAGCATTAGCTTCTACCTGTGCCATTCTGTCATGGGACATATGATTGGAACTGATATGTTGTGTATACATTATGGATTGTAATGATGACTGATGACAGAATAAACAATCAATCAATCAATCTATACCGCTTCTCCTCACAAGGGTCGCGGGGCGTGCTGGAGCCTATCCCAGCTGTCTTCGGGCAGTAGGCTGGGGACACGCTGAATTGGTTGCCAGCCAATCGCAGGGCACACAGAGACAAACAAACATCCGCACTCACAATCACACCTAGGGGCAATTTAGAGTGTCCAATCAACCCACCATGCATGTTTTTTGAATGTAGGAGGAAACCTGAGTTCCCGGAGAAAACCCCCGCAGGCACGGGGAGAACATGCAAACCCCACACAGTTCTTTTTTATGTTTTTACATTTTATTTATCCTAAAATTCAACTTTATTCTTCTTGGCATATGTTTTTTTTTTTTTTATATCAATATTCTCATAAAATGACAACTTTCTTTTTGCATGCAACACTATCACATTTGTATATTATTTACTTATAACTATACACTTGTAGGGTTATGATTATTTTAATTTAAAACATATATATAAATAGTCTCATAAATATGGAAGCCCATTTCTGTTAGTAAGAAAATAAAGCAAGAGAATGCTTAAATTGGGGCAATTCATATTGCAGTTAATACTAAAAGATACTATGTTATAATTCTGATATAATATAAAGATTAGGTCCCATGTAGGAATCAGGTCAAGTACCAATAACAATTTCCAAGACAGTTTTTTACTAGCAGAAACAGGTTTTCAACTTTCATCTCGTAAAATTACAACTTTTTTCAGCCAAAAAATAAAACACTCAACTTTTTTAAATTTGATACTCATAAATCTAAAGTGAAAAAACTCCCTACAGAAAAGTCAAATACCCAAAACACAGTTGTGGAGTTAATCCTTAAAATGCTGAGGGAATTTGCATTTAAAAGAGCATTTATATTTCAATCGCCATCTTCTCGAACAATCAGCACTGGGATTGATGGCAGGAGAAGGCGTGTGCACGGTCGGCCATCTGTTGACAACACCTGAGGACGACTTTGTGAAGGTCAAGGCAAATGAATGAGCCTACCGGGGAAGAATTTACTCTATTTACTTATATTGTAAAAGATCCTCCTTGGACTATGTTTGTTTTTTTGTTTGTTTGTTTTATACATAAAACAATCAGGATATAAAAAATTGCAGATAAATTAACAAGTGATGACATTAAATTATGGCATTTAACTTACTTAGGGACATATTTAATATTAGTACAGTTGCATATTTTTGTGGTCTTACTGAAAATGTAAGCCAAAATGTGGAGAAAGTCTCCCCCCAGTGGTTACATGTGGAACAGTAACCTGTATAAGTCCATACCTGTAGCAAAAGGTGGTACTTGAGGACCCTCTGCATGGGGACCACCAGCAGGTCCCTTAGGGTAAACTTGCCATTATTGGCCCTCTTGGAACACTCCTGCAAGTGCAAATGTGATGATAACCTCTGGAACATTTTTCTTTTAGTGAACATTACATGCCGCCTTGATGAGTAGTGCTTGGGTAGTAGATTTGGAGAGCTTGTGAAATTCTGACCTCCAGTTTGAGCCGGACATCCTCCCTCTCTTTGCAGATGAGGTCCAGCACAGCGATGGCGATCTCCACGCGGCTGCAGTAGATGCCATAGATGAGAAGTCTGTGACACCAGCGATACAACCCACTGTTAAAGGGCACTTATAAGGGGAAATTGACTTCTTAAGGGCTTGCGTCCAAATAGTTGGGGCTCTGGAGTGCCTTTCTATTCATCAAATGTGAAATTAACTCTTTCAAAGAGTGAGAGAGAGAGAGATAGAACCTATTGAGTGCTAGAAAATTTAGAGCATTCTTATTGAACTTTCAAGGCTCTCAGAATATTGTGTTTTACAGAAACTACTAAATGAAAGATGAGACTCTCTTTCATCGCAAAAAAGTTTATTTCTACATTTATTATACTTTTTAGTAATCAGCAGGAGAAAGTGGGTTGTTTCCACGCTAACCACCTATTTTGAACCAAAAAAGGCAGAAAACAAGCTTGTTGAGAAAAGATATCGTTAATACAACATGGTGACTTATGCTAAAAAAAAGTATTTTAGTGATGCCTCAAAACCCTGAACAGTCCTTTTCTTCTCTGAAATGCCAACAATAACCATGAAAATGTACTTTTAATGGCAAAATGAAAATTAATGTATTTACAAATATCACCAGTGTAATAATTTTACATTTGACAAACTTTACAAACTATTTGCACGTTATTTAGTAGTAGTATTTAGTAGCGTGTGTGGGAACGTGTGTTTGTGCGTGTACTTTATGTACATTACATCACCACTTCTACTCCTAAATATAAAAAATCTCCATAATTTTTCTGTCTTTCGTGACACTCCTTGTACTAGATTTAATGCAATAAACACAATCACAAGCTGTCATTAACAGTCAAATTTCCTTCGAACCGCCATGTTCACAAGCGTCCACATTGCTTTCATGCTCAGGGATCTCAGCTAAAAGAGACCCAATGCTATTCATCTGCTGGCCACAGAGTATTTTTCACCTTAATGATCAAGACATTAATGTTGGCCAATACTTTTCTCCACTCATTCCCACTAAAAAACATAGTTGACAGCAATTGACGTCAACGGCGCTCCTCGTTGGGATTTCCGTTGAAGGCAATTGTCATTGACAGCGTTCAACAACCAAGTAAATCTTCAAATTAACGGTCTCGTTCTGAAAATGTGTCTGTGAGGGAGCCATTCTGCACTTTCACCCCACTGTTATGTAACAATAATGCATAATAATTCCCCACGCAGAGTTTCTCCACTCATTACTTGATCAGCAAGGCTGGATGAAGAGCCAGAACCACTTTCAAGTGACAGCTGGAGTCCAGCCACTGCCACAGGTGCTACGCCTCAGCAGAACTACAATAAATTTTGTTGGATGCACAGACTACCATTAGCTAATAGCGTTAATTTCTGATAACCGGCATGTGCTTGTTTTCTCAGTAAAGTTGTTGGCGTGGTGACAGTGGCACATACACACAGTACAGTGTATAAACTGCTGCCTCCATGAGTTAAAGTGATTGTATTGTCTTAACAGGTGCTCACTATTTTCACCTACAGCTTTAGCCTTTAGCCCCACTCGTCAAGGTAACAAGTCATACTCCCCATTGGCCCACCAGTTTATGAGCCAGTGTTAATAGTCACTTGCAAAAGACTGCCTCTGAAAAACAGGCTGATTTTAACAAGAAAAACGGTGTGTAAATTGTTACGCATTTCTTGATTCTTGGGTATTCTGGCAAAAAAGATAAAAGATTAGGACACCTGGAAACTCATTTAAATTAATGTCAAATACTTTTCTTTGTAGCTGATGAAGATCTGGTACAGATTCAAAGCATTCTTGTTCAGGATGGAATCCTGAACGTCAGCCATCAAGCTCTTGTGAACCTTCACCAAATCCTGTGGCGAGTATGAAGACAACGAAATGCTTAAAAAGATCATAACAATAATAATAATAATAATAATACATTCATTCATTCTCCCAAAACATGATAAGAGGAAAACTCACTGGTATGTTGACAAACACTTGGTCGATTTCAGCCATGGAGAAAAACTTCTTGAGCGGGTTGAGGAAATGCTGCGAGAAGACACACACATACAAACACACATGAGTATCATTATGCAACCTGCTGGTAACAATATGAATGTGAATGCGTATTAATTCATAACAGCATTCAAACATAAGCTGGTGGCATTGCAAATTAGGGCCGCACGAAAGGGAAATTTACATAAAAAGACATAGAAAGTGGAACGAGTGACAGATAAACAAGAAAGGAACACTTATAGGGGACCACAAATCATCCCACTGGAATCCACTCATATCAAAAGTGTATAACCACACAGTACTTCATTGAAACGTAATATTTTAACAACAAAAACACAGTACCACCTTTCCTCAAAAATGGTTTGTTCCACCCAACCTCTCCCACTGCTTCAATGCATTTTTTTCCACCTTGCACTACTTTTACTTTTATACTTTAGGTAGTTTTAAAACCACTACTTGTATACTTTTACATAAGTAAAAAGGTGGAGTTGATACTTCAACTTCTACGAAAGTATTTTTAAATCCCAATATCCACACTTCTACTTGAGTAATCAACGTGACAACTTCTGACACCTCTGTCAATAATAAATGACAACACAGAAAAAATTGCACGTTTGTGCTTTTGCAAGATCAGAGGGCAGTGCGGGTACCTTCTCGATGGATTCCAGCGTCTCAGTGTACTTCTCCTCCGTCTGCTTGATCTCGGTGAGGCAGCAGCTGCGAACGTCTGACATCTCAACCTGCTTCTGGAAAGAAACGCGACTCGCTGTGAATCTTAACAAGGTAAAAAGATAAAAAAGTACATTCAGCAAGCTGCTAACGGCAATACAGTATACTAATTTGTAATTGTATGTGTGGGACTGTGAGTGTATGTACCTGCTGCTCAGTCCTCATGAGGTCCTCGTAAATCTCTCCCCCTGCATAGTCTTCTTCCAGGCTGTATACTGCCGCGTACAAATCCTCCTCATCTCCCATGGCATGTTCACTATGACCCAACAAAAAAAGTCTCAAACTTACAAAATTAAGCCCTGAGCCAGTTTCACAACCAAAAAATTGCCAGGCATGTCAATCATGAGTAGATCCACAAGATGCCATACCCAAAAAAGAGAAAGGATGTCTGCCATTTTGGTTCAAAGCGCCCATTTTAAGGTCCTTTTGTGTGGAAATTTACATTGTGGTATCTCCGCATTTTCGGGGAAATCTAGATTCTAGTTTCAGTGAGCAACATGAAATGTGGTAGCCACCTTTATCATGAAGAAATTCACAAAAGGTCTCAAGAAGCCATACCCAAAAAGAACAAATCTGTGATTTCAGTTCAAAGCACCCATTTTTGGATTCTTTTGGTGAAAATATACACTCTGTAATGTATCCACATTTTTTAAAACTAGACCTGAAGCCAATTTCCCTATCAACTTGAAATGTAGTGGCCACCTTTATTATGAGAAAATTCACAAAACATCTCAAAAAGCCATGCGCAAGAGAACACACAGGTAGTCTGCCATTTTAGTTCTTGGGAGTCTATAGGAATTTTTCTAAAAAATCTTGCTTGCTAAGGCAGATTTTGTTTTGAAGCAGCCTATTTAGGATCCATCCATCCATTATCTATACCGCTTATCGTCACAAGGGTCGCGGGGCGTGCTGGAGCCTATCCCAGCTGTCTTCGGGCAGTGGGCGGGGGACACCCTGAATTGGTTGCCAGCCAATCGCAGGGCACACAGAGACAAACATCCGCACTCACAATCACACCTAGGGGCAATTTAGAGAGTCCAATCAACTTACCATGCGTGTTTTGGGAATGTGGGAGGAAACCGGAGTACCCGGAGAAAACCCACGCAGGCACGGGGAGAACATGCAAACTCCACACAGGGAGGCCGGGGCCGGGATCGAGCCCATGACCTCTGAACTGTGAGGCGGACGTGCTAACCTGTCGACCACCGTGCCGCCCTATTTAGGATCATTTTGGTGAATACTGACATTTAGTGAAATCCGCTTGAATGTTGATATTTCAGCCCCTGGAGCCACTTTCACTAAGCAACGTGAAATTTCATAGGCATATCTATCAGGAATAGACCCACAGGAAAGTCTCAAGAAGACAAGCATTAAAAAAATGTTTAAAAAACACAGGGAGTCTGCCATTTTGGTTTGTGGTGGCCATTAGGCAAACTTACCCTTGAGATTTTGTTCAATTGCTACCAAGTTTGAGCTTTACTGTATATTTGAGAGTTCCATTGTGTGTGGGCAAAGTTTCATGACTCACCATTAAACATAAAACTAAAAACCCAGCTGCACAAGGTCGGAGGTTGACAAAACTTGTGTGATGAAGGACTAACCATAAAGCAATTCATTTGCGCCCCCTACTGCCATAACTGACCATTATGCATCAAATTCTGTAGTGGAATCTAAGTTGCCCACCCCCGATCAAGAATTGTTAATAGGCATGTCATGCAAACTCATTCATTTCCTTTGATAATAGCAAACAAACAGAGCAGAGCCCCGGAGAGCCTAGATGATGGGCCGAGCCGGTTCTGACACTCGCTGACATAATTATGTTCCAGCAACAGCAATAATAGACCCTCAGAGAGAAGAGGGGGTGGGGGGGGGGGCGGGGGGGCTAGGGCTACACCTCATACATACTCAATCAGGTCTTCCAGGTGATTGTAAATGTCCTTGTCTTTTAGACTCTCCTCTGTGGGGAAAGGCCTGTAAATGACAAAGAAAACATTTAAACACTACATTGGCTCCTAGTCAGCTGTAGAACATATTTGAAAATGCTGATACTGGTCTATAAATCACTGAATGGTTTGGGTCCTGAATAAATTAAAGAAATTCTGATTGATTAGAAACCCAGCAGGGCTCTGAGATCTGCAGACAGGTCAATTAGTGGAGCCCAGAGTTGATGGGGGTGGCATGGCTCAGTGGTAGAGTTTCCGGTTCAATCGTAGTTTCCTTGAGCAAGATATTGAACCCCCAGTTGCTACTAATGCTGTGTCATCAGTAGGTGAATGAGGAAACAGTGTTAAAGCACTTTGAATACCTATATAAAAGTGTTACACAAGTGAAAGCCCATTTACCATTCGAAATTAAACATGGTGAAGTTGCATTTAGCTGTTACGATGCACACAAATGGAATAAGCTGCCAACAGAAGTTGAATCAGACCTGAATGTAAATACTTTTAAATCCAGGTTAAAAACGTTTGATTAAGGTTTTTTAAACATGTTTTAAATCTTTTCTTTTAGAATGTAAGAAACCTATTTTTATTTATTTTCTTTTTTTACTTTTAACTCATATACTGCCATTGATGAATTTACTTGTCTTTTGATAGTCCTGCCATTTATTCCCTGGAATTTATTTATATTTTTTGTAAAAAAAAAAAATTCAAACGTTAGGGTAAAATACGGTCTGAAAATGTCTGGGAGTGAATGAGTTAAAATGTTTTCAATATTTTTTAAAGTTTTTTGTTAATGTGTTAATTTTTTTGTTAGCCGCTTTTGTTGTCTCTGCTTTGCTTCTGAATGTTGTGAACTGTTATGTTTGTAAATGCTCTTATGCGTTGTCTTTGCTTGTGTGAAGCACATTGAGTTGTCTTGTGTATGTAATGTTCTACATAAATAAAGCTGCTGTGCTTTGCCTTCAGGCAGGAGAGTGTTTATTTATTCAAATATGTGAGAACCATGAAAAAGCGAACATGTGTGTAAGGATGGAGACTTCCAAGCCATATGCGGTGTGGACATAAGAGGGAAAATAACGGCCTGGACGACAACAACTTACTTGAATCCTCCTTGCTGGGCTATTGCTGTGTATGAGAGTTTGGATAGACTGTCCATTACCTGGTGAAACATATCGATTTTTATGTTAGAGCATATAATGTAGATTACATTGACATTAAAGCAATATCCATGCAAGTTGAAATAAGATCTGGTTTTAGTCCGTGCTTGAAAACCACAAAACTCTGCTCCAAAGTTCCGGGAAATATGTTAGTTGCACAGTGCACTACCGTAAAACGATGATTGTTATCATCAGTGCAAATGATAAAGAGGGGGAAAAGACACAGCAATATTACTTTAATGTTATAAACAAGCAAGCTCTCATTGGGATTAGTAGGATTTGATGGAAAAAAACAGAACATGAATTGGTAAACATGTTCACATTTGTACAGGTAGTGAAAGTTTATCGGACTCACCAAGAGGACGGCCATTTAAAATTCGAGGCGGACCGGCCTATAGACGGGGACTATTTTTATATATATATTTTTGCTTTCGCTATGTATGGGGGTGGTCGGTGGATGGGTAATCGACTAAAGTAAATACACAAGTTGTTTAAATAGATATGTTACTCCTTCTCCTGATCGAATCTGTGATATATATACGTACACACATATACCGGTAAAATCTATTTAAATGCTAGTAGTAGTAGTAATAGTAGTTGTAGTAGTAACAGTAGTAGTAGTAGCATGAATCATGTTTTTCAGTGGTCAGTGTAATGTAGGTTAGTCATGTTGTCATCAGTGTTCTAATGCTGCATCTTCTCATCCTCCAATTGGCACCACTGACAAAAAGTGGATTATCCTGGTTCAGATTTTTCACATGTTCCCTTCTGGAGAAAAAAAAACAGCAACACTCTTTTTCCACTTGTTTAAATTGTAAACACCCCACTTGGATCTCAACCATTCAGGAGCAACTTGACACACTGAATGGTGACGGTGTTGTTGACACCTTGCCAGAAGCTTGTTTGACTGAGATTATACAGTACTGTACAAGATGTCTGGTACAGTACATATTTGCGGTGTGTGGGATTATCAGATTAACTGGAAGCTTCTTTGGACCTCAACTCAACTAAAAGAAAATAGCATAGGAAACACATGGAAACATCCATCTTTAAACCTGTTATCACACTTTGGAGATTCAGTATATACGGAAAAACATGTTTTGTTATATAATGAGGGGATTAAATAAATCTGAATCCTACCTTTCCAAAATCACGCACGTCAAACAGGTCAAAGGCGTCGAACAGGTCACTTTTCTTCATGCCGAACACGTCATAGCAGCACATCAGGAAGGTGCGAATGTTCTTCATGCACAAAAACTGTAGCAGTGAAAGACGGGAGATTAAAAAACTAAATTAATCACATCCACAAAAAAACTGTGTAATTACGACCGGGGATTGTACTTGTTTACTCCATTTTGTAATGTGAGTAATGTGGGTAAATTTAAGTCTAGAGAATTACATTTTTATAAGAGGCTACACTAAGTATAAAAAATACAATATAATATACTACATTATGTAATAAATGCAGATCATGTGACACCATTATAGCGCCCGTATTTGTATTCAAAATTCGGTCTTTTGTGCAAGGCAGAGCAACAAGTTGATCTTGTGATTTGACCTGTAATTTGATTATGTGTTTTTTTTCTGTAACTGTAACGGAATAAAGTTACATTTTGACTACGTAATGCCGGTACATGTATCCTGTGACTCCCCAAACCTGGTAGTGGAAGTAAGTAGTGGTAGTTAGACCATTTGGTGTAGGAATAGTTAGTAGCTGCAGCAGTAGTTGTAAGAGTAGCAGGGGCGGAGCCATGAGTGGGCCTTGGTGTGCCTCTGTGCCTGTGATTGACAGACTTCCCACCCAGTGAGATTCATGGAAAAATATATACTTTAATTTTTTTGTAAATTATTATAAAATTATTTTTCAATTTGTGTTTTGTTGTGTTTTTTATTTTATTGAATATTAAGAATGGCAAGTGGTTGTCTAACAAAGATCTGAACTTTTTATTATTCAGTGTGTCATGTTATTTGAATATACAATATGTCGGGACAGGAGGGTTGTGCTCAGTGAGAGAAATATTCAGGCCCACCCTGATTTTTCAAGGCACGTTCTGGCTCCGCCCCTGAGTAGTAGTAGTAGTAGTAGTAGTAGTAGGAGTAATAGTCGTAGTAGTAGACTGAACGAACTGTATTCACGCTATTCACAGACGTGTGTGCCACTGCGCATGCGCAAAAATACATTAAATTAAAATACATTGCTGCTTAATTTATATTCTACAAACGCTAAATTAATCAGAATGCTGCGTTTCAACAAGTGGGCCTGCTGGGAACATATTCTTGAAAAAAATATGTTTGGTTTGACTTCCACTTTAACTAAACTTCTCACACAAGGACATCATACAAATTGTATGCCAGTTAGTCAATGGTTAATACACTTAAAAAAGATAAGTGTAATTCTCTTAAAGAATACATCACTTTGGGCCTTTTCTAAAGTGTTATTAGTTTTTGTGTCATCGTCACAACACAATACATTATTACTAGTAAATTCCCAACATGATTTGTTGAAATTACAATGAACACTTGTGACTGTGTTTAGTGTGTTATATTATACAGACAGGATGTAATAGTCATAAATTAAATTGCTTCTACTTTTCAAATTCAATTCTCCATATTGTGACTTTTGGTGACACCCTTATCAACAATGGTAGTACATTGCTACAGTATATATATATTACAATAGCCTGCTCACTGTATTCAATGAGGAAGTGTAGTTGTAATGGAAAGGAGTTATCATAGTTAGGAATACCAAAGGCTTTCTTTGTGGATTTCAGAATGAACATGTGGGTTTATATAGCGGCTCTCAGCAGCCCGTACACCAGTGTGACCCACTGGGAATTTCCCAGAACTCCAGATGAAGAAGTAGTAGTGGAAGTAGTAGCAACAGCAGTTGGAGTTGCAACAGGAGCGTTTGCAATAGCAGTAGCATCCGTAGTACAAGGTAGCATAAATTAAAGAATTGATTCTATACTTTGGTAATCTGACATCAATATTAGGGTCAATGCACTAGTATGCTCTTTGCCCTCAGAAGTAAGACCATTCAGCAGCAGCAGACTATTAGGATAAATGTTGAAACGGCTTGCCATAGTTGTGTGCATGTTTGGACTCCTACAAATAAACATCCCAGTGTGCATCCGGCAAAAGCAGAGCTGGTGGGAGCCTTGTTTGTCCTGCAATACTCTGCTCCATTGACCCTGATGCCATGCTTTCCACACAGGCAGATAGCGGGTCACTGTGAAAGCGGGTCGTACACGTATGCTTTCTTCGCTCGTATGCGGCCTATATCTGCGGGCCATCCCACTGTTTTGCTATCACAGTCTAGTGAATACACACAAGAGAGCCGCGCTAAAAACCATTCCGTATATCTTAGGGCTATTCAACTGACACACAATTTCACATCATCTCCCGACATTAATCATTGCACAACTATTCATTTGCCATTTAACACGGCCTGATAAGAGGAAGGATTACTCTTGAAGACGTTTTTAAGAGCTCCCGCCGAATGGGCGGATCAAAGTTAGGATGTTATCTGCCCCCCCTGAGGCCCCCTCGAAGGGATCCAGTCACCAAACTGGGCTTTTTTAAGTCGCTTTATTGAGATTTATTCCGCTACATGTGCTTACAGTGAGGTCTTGAATGTGGAATCATCCCCAAAAATACTCTCTCCAGTGGAACACATAAGGCAATTTTTTTGGTTGTGACTTGTTTATATGTTGTGAATGTTTCTACAGTGATGCCTTGAGTTTTGGGTTTTTTTGAGATGTGAGATGTCCTTCTGCCATTTTTCTTTTTATTTGACTTACGGACAAAAATTTAAGAAGTGGAAGTTTACTGCCAAACTAAACACAAAACAAAGTTTATAAATGAAAAATTATGCTTTGTGTATTTAAAACAACTACCGGTATATAGATTTTGCTTAGAAAATGCCTGCTCATCTTAATCCAACAAACAATGCAAAATGCCACGCGCTAACAAATAGAATCTGTGGTTATACTGCAGGGCAAGATGCCCAATTTGGATTCTTTTGTCAAATCAGATTTTTTTTTTTTTAGTGTACTCATTTGCATTACAAAAACAAATGCAACTTCTAATATGAACATCTGTGAAGTGACACGTATGCGCACATATTGCAGTATCATTTTTTTTTTTACAATAACAATACAATTATAAGATGATGTACTGTATCATTCTTGCAATGTACAGTATCATTTATCATTCAATCGCTGTATGATGATACAATGCAAATAATTAGAAAACACTGTTGTAACCTACAGATTTAATAACACATAATACACAGTACATCAGGATTTTCAGTATGATACTATGGTTTTCTTGCAATATATTGACAATCACACAATAGTTGTATTATGATACTATCAATATTGGAAAAACACGTCGATAGAATTTTGTTTTATAATCGATTCAAATGGATCATTACAATTGTCATGTATGGTGCAGTATTACGGTTTTCTTGTAATAGCCTACATCGATTATCATGTAATCGCTGTATCGCGATACTATCAATATTGTTGGGAAAATGTCACAAATCATATTTTATGATATCAATATCTACAGTACAGCTATATATTGTTGGAAAAACAACAATAATATTGTTTTGTATCATACAGTGATGCTATACAACTGGTTTTCTGCACTACTGCCCAATTTCTGCTATGTGATACTATTGATACTGTTGAGAAAATACCATAATAAGAACACATACCAGCAATAGTTGGTAGTTCGATCCATATAGACTATAGTGGAATGGTGTACCGTGTTATATTGGTACCTGGGACATCTGCGGCCTGAGGTTGATGTGCTTCAGGTCGATACTGCAAGCCCTCAGGTTGTTGAGCAGCTGACACAGCAGCACGCCGTCGCGCAGCGTCTGCGCCAGGTCGAACACCTGCGCCGTGTCCGCTGTGACGCGATGGTTGACCGGCAGCACCTTGCAGCCGATGAGCCACGCTGCGCACTGCCTCCAATACTCCATGACAGACGGACGGTGCGTGAACTAGTTTGAAAAAAGACGAAGTTTACACACAGAAAAGCACCGCATGACTACAACTGTGTCACTCGCAGCAGCGCAAGTGAAGGAGGCGAACGACAGGCGCAACTTGAGTGATGTGGGTCAAAAGTGGGCAAAGCTCCCCCCTCCTCGTTCTTCCGCCTTCAAGTGACATTTCCATGGAGGTGGTCGTCTCAACTGGAAGAACACAAGCAACTATTGCTATTATTATTTTGTTGCTGTTGTTGATGTGGTTGTTGTTTTGTTCACGTTTGTGTCCCTAAGAATAAATGAACTTTGTGTATTTCCTCGTTTCTGCTGTTTTATTTTAAACTTTTATTCTACTTTTTTTTTTTAAACACTGAGCGGGAACCGATCCCACGCTGCCCGCACACAACTCAGGCGTGTGTACCACTGCACCATCAGTGACACTTGTATTGTACAATGAAAATGTTTTAAATTGTTTTGATTTTTAATAGTTTTCATTTTAAATTTACATTAAATTTTAAAGAACAACTGTATTTGTATTCAGTCATTCTACTTCAACATTGAAAATGTTTAATATTTTAAATTGAATTTTTTTGTTTATATTTTTAATTTACATTTTTATTTGTATGTATATGTTATATGTATTTTGCATTTTCTTTGACTTTGTTAATTTCTACTTTTAAAAGAATACAAGCTATAATATACTATGACTGTAAAACAACAATGCATTAAATCAAATGAACGCAGACTTAAAATGCATGTAAACACCTTACTCTGACCACTTTAATCCTGACCAATAACCACGCGTAAAGATGGGTAGAATAAGATATGTAAACCGGCCAATGACTCTCAAGCAAGAAGCACAGGTCCATTTTCAAACTTTCAACATACTGTTTACATTTACACATATTTGATTGTGAGATAAAAGCTGGACTCTCGTCAGCATGCAGGAAAGAAAGCGAGATCCCCATGCAATAGGATCATTAGGGCCCAGACACAGGAGCACAGGAAGGAAACCATCTTGTTTCAGACCGGATGTTTTAGTATTCTTCACTGCACTGGACTGGATGACTTGTGCAGTCATTGCAGTTATGTGCAATTAATGCAAATATTTAAGAAACATTAATTATTTTGACTGGAAAGTGTGGAAAGTAATGGTCAAATTTGCCCTGACTGTCGGCATGTGTATGCTGGGACGAGAAATAAAAGAGAATTAAGAGGGGCATGAGCTTGAATGGGGCAGAAGCTTTTACCATTTCCTTTTATTGATCATGAGGGGGAATGTGAGATTGCGGTTGTCAGTTGTGTGTTTACATTCAAGAATTAGCTGCATCTGACAACATGGTGACATCATTCATGCTGTGATTGCGAGATTACAATAGCAGCATGTCAGTGCCTTCATACTGGTTAGTGGAGACTTCGCTCATATTCCTCTCTCGTATCCACGGTAATGTCACACGTAGACAGGGGCGTGGCCAGTTGTTTGCTTGCAATGGTGTGAAAGTAATGATTTTGATTGATGTTGACTAATTGAATGTCCTTAATTTAGGACAGATTATTTTAGAGTTTGCATTCAGATCGATTGTGCATTTATTCTTTAAATATGTGGTTAATATTAAAAAAAAATTTTTGCGTAGTATCAAGGGATCTAAGAATATTGTATCAATGTAAAAATGGCAGTAAAATCACAGATATAAATATTTACCCTTAGGTGTGGCCAGGGGTTAGCACCATGTAGCTCCATCCATGCATGTAGATGGTGAAACAAGAGGGAATAAATCTCTGGACCTCCTTTCAATTTCAAAGGAGCATATGACAGGCGTTATTCTGTCCATCCTCTGGGGAATCTGACCACAACGATAGACACTGGAACCATCAACAGGCCGCTGATGAAACAGCAGACAGTCACATGACTGTGACACAAAAGAAGCAGCGCAACAGCGTTTACGTTGTCTGACGACTGTTTTTTTTTGTTGGTAAAGAGTGTATTTTAATATATTTATTATAAAGGAATAGTTTCTTACTTTAATAGTTTATTAGTTAGTATTATTTGCGTTTTATGTTTGTGCTCTATACATACATTTAGTTGAGATTATCATGTGGTATGGGGTGTGATATGTTTGATATTTCCTCTATCGGGGCAGTCTGTCACGATATGTATTGACATTGGTAAAACATTCATGCATGCACGCACACACACTCACACACAAACACTTTAATCCCCCATGAGTTACTGATAAGCTTTTTTGTGTATACTTTTATACTTTTAAATTATCATTTAAATATACATGAGGTTGTTTTGGAATTATGTCAGTGCAGGGATGGCGCTACATTGGGGCTTGAGGGGGCTATAGCCCCTTTAAAAATCTGTGTGGTTGGGGATTTATGTTCCTCAGTTAGAGTTTAGACTGGGTTGATGGCACTTCTGTCTTCGCGGCTGAGTTGATTGGGATTCTTTGGGCACTGTGGTGGGTAAAGGTGGGGCTAAAAGTTCTTTAATTTGCACTGATTCACTGTCGTCGCTGGTGGCGTTGGGAGCAAGTGTAGGTGGTGGGGCTCGATGTTCAAATTTCAAATACTGATTTACAGGTTGGAGGTGATTAGTTATATAGTGGGGTTAGTGTGGGTGCCAGCACGTGTGGGTGTCATAGGCAATGAAATAGCAGATGGTATTGCCAAATCCAGTGTGAACCATTTGGGAGTACAAATCAAAGTGGCCGTGCATGGGAATAATGGAATGTTGTGCCAAAATTAGGGAAGTAGTACATCAAGAATGGCAACAAATTTGGAATACTGAGGGGAGAGGGAGGAATTTTTATCACATTAATCCATTAGCGCGGTGTACTACCACGTTTTACAAGGCGAGAAGAAATAAAACTGACACGGCTTCGACTGGGATGGCTAGTGGGCTTCACTTATTAGAAAAGAAAATCTAACGCCTACACACACACGCGATCGCGCGCGCACTGTCCCAAATATAGAAAGTGAACTGTCAAAACACAAACAGAAGTGGGCGTTTTACATGTTAAATAATACAAAACACAGACGAAAACAATGTATTCGGATAACCACGGGATCTTTATTTTATGTCGCCTTTTCTTTCGCGGCTGCTCCTTCCTGTTTTTTAAACAAACGTCATGGACTACGTAACCGGAAGTCCACCCCTCTGCCCCCCCACCCCCCCCAAAATAGAAGCTGAACCGTCAAAACATAAACAGAGCAGTCGACCTTGTTTGAACGCTGTAAAGTTCGTTTTCTTCTAGAAACTTGACGCAAAATGCGGCGTCTCTTCTGTCTAAGCCTGGCCAGTAGAGGCGCGGTGTAACGATCGCTAAGCTGCCGTATAAAAGGACTGAGCTTTAAGAAAGAGAAAAAAACGAAGTGCGCTGAGAAGGGCCTGCGAGTTGAGGTAAAAAAAAATGCTAAGGCTAATTTACATGCTGTGTGTGTGTGTGACCAAACAGGTGTTTGCAACATAAAAAATGACAGCTGCGTATTTGTCGATATTTTGCCAACCGCGCCGTGGATAGCTTCATGCTAATGTCAGCGGGCCTGTAAACGTCAAACCCGAGTTTTAACGATGCCGTCACAAAGAGTGCGCGGATAAAATCGGACAGCATTAGCCCGCTGGCTAACCAGGCTAGTAGGTTGCATACGCCTCTCACGCTCACACTAAACATGACAATGCTAAAGTTTTACAGTCAACTTGACTACTCTGAGACACCTGTATGACTTCCCCCCCTTCTTATGTGTGTGGCAGACTCGCCTTCACGGACGTCATGGCAGAAACCGAAAGCAAATGCACCTCGCTCAACGGTAACTCTGTTGCAAAACCACCTGTGGTAGCCATTAAGATTCGTTATTGACCGCTGCTGGGTTCTTTTCAAGGGGCCTCTGGGGAGGAAGAAGCCGGGGGCGATCAACACAAAGACGGGGACGCCAGTGGGAGCAAAGATGAAGCCAAACACAGTGGTAAACCATTTTTTTAACTCTTATTTTTCTGTAAATTATGCACTAGAAGTTTGGAACGTTATAAGTGGAAGGTAAATAGGCACAGATCTCACTGGATGTTATGTCACGTGGATTTCAGGTCAGTGATCGTCTGCACGGGTTTTTAAGTTTGCATTGGGGTTCCGCTCCAATGATGTCGATATGGTCATCCGAGTTTGCATACAAGTTGGAACGAGCATATAGTCTAAAATCACAATTACAATAAATACTTATAAGAAAAAAAATTCTCAACCATATCTGAAAAGAAAGAAAAAAAACACAACTAATTCAGTAAACAGAGGACCCCGTGTATTATGAGAAGTATCTGCCCACAGGTTGGCATGAATGAAATCAAGTTTAGATGTTACAGTAAGATTTTTCTGACATTTTTTGCTTCATAGCAGAAGCCTTAAGAACCTGGTATTAAACTCATTGGCTTGCCACGTCATTTTATCTGGCCTTCGAAAGCAAATAAAGCATGCTAACTTGGATGATTCTTGCTAAAATCTGTACCAAAATTTCACTTAGTAAATAATAACATTGAGATTGTGCAAACAATTCCTTGTTACGTTATTACAGTGCCTTGAAGGATACTTGAGTGAGTGTGAATGTTTGTTTGTCCCTGTGTGCCCTGCGATTGGCTGGCAACCAATTCGGGGTTTCCCCCGCCTACTGCCCGAAGTCAGCTGGGATAGGCTCCAGCACGCCCGCGACCCTTGTGAGGATAAGCGGTATGGATAATGGATGGATGGATGGATGGATGGATTGTCTAGTTTTTTAATATCATAAATACTTGGCATTTTGAACAGGTTTGTAGACTTTTGTATCTACTCTATGGACAATTTAGTCTTTAATGAACCAAACATAAATATGTTTGGAATGTGGGAGGAAGCCGGAGTACTTGGAGAAAATGACCGTTGTGATTTTTTTTTTTCTTATCTACAATATAAAGAATATTATTTTTTGTTGTGATAGTAATTTGTTTTTAAATCACAAAATTTAGAGATGCATGTATTTCATTTTTAATCAAATGGGCAAACTTTACATCGCTAGATCAGCCATGTTTTGTGCACATGTAAAGAGACACACAATTATCTTCCTACTTTTTTTGGTCAAACACTGAACTGGCTCCCTTTCCTGAATGCAACGCTAACTTCAATGTTTGTTGCTCTACTTCAAGACAATGGAGAGGCATCTGGTGACAAGAATGTGCCCGAAGGTGAGCTGAATGAGGAGGAGGATGAAGATGAGGAAGACACTGACAGCATGGATGGCAGCGGCCTCTTCTCTCTGACTGAGGATGGTGAAAGAGAGAGCGAGGGAGGCAGACAGGAGAGGGCGAAAGATGGCGGGAGAAGGGCCGCCCGGAAGCGGAACAGACCCTGCGGCGGCGGCGGCAATAACAACCGTTCCTCCAGCTCGGATGAGGATGACGAAGAGGAGACGAAAGACGATGACGATGAGGAAGATGAAGAAGGTGACGACGAGGCGATGGAGGCGTGGTTGGGCGCCGAGCTGCAGGACCTGCGCGGGCCGGCGTGGCGCGCCATCCCCTCGCTGCGCTGTCGAGAGATCGGCCGGGACACGCAGCAATTTGTGAGGCGCGTGTGCGGCGCCCGCGGCCTGGTGCAGAGGCTGGAGCTACAGGGTCGGCTGGAGAGACACTCCGGCTGCGTCAACACGCTGCACTTTAACCCGTCGGGCACGCGCCTGGCGTCCGGCAGCGACGACCTCCGCGTGGTCATCTGGGACTGGGCCATCCGGCGTGCCGAGCTAGAGTTCGACAGCGGGCACAAGAGCAACGTCTTTCAGGTGAGGGGCGCAACACAAGTGCTGTACATAAAACATAAAAGACAATTATTAAAATGAATACAATAATAAATAACCTGATCAAATATACATTTTTAAACTAAAATATACAAGGGCTCACTTTACATTTTCTGTGAAGCTGTTAATACATAAGAGAAGAGCAAGATTGAAGTCTGTGATGAGCAGTATCGAGGTTTTGGGATTCGAGATGCAAATGGCTAGGATACTGAAATTGTAATCTCGCATGACGTCACTTATGTTGGCTGCAAGCGGAATTCAAACAAACTGCATTTTTCTAAAAGCTGATAGTTCGCGCGTTGCTGCGTGCCACACAATGGAGAAGGATTCAGTTTTCCTGCTCATTTCTTTTCATGCTCACTCTAGTCTCATTAGATTTCGCCATTACACATGGTGAAATTTGTTTTGGCCCACTAGGCCAAGTTCCTACCTCACAGCGGCGACTCCACCTTGGCCATGTGCGCCCGTGATGGTCAGATTCGTGTGGCGGAGCTCTCCGCCACCCAACGCTGCAAGAACACCAAGAGGGTGGCACAGCACAAAGGGGCCGCACACAAGGTCTAGTAACACACACACACACACACACACACAGACACACACTTCCAAATGTGTCAGCAAGACGCTGACGTTGTCACTTCCTGTTTCTTTTTTCGTATCAGTTGGCCCTGGAGCCTGACTCTCCGTGCTCCTTTCTGTCAGCGGGAGAGGACGCCATGGTGTTTGGAATCGACTTGCGGCTCGACCGTCCTGCTAAGTGAGTGCTAGTGTGTCATCGAAACAATGCTGGTCTTGTGCCATGAGCAAAAGAGCTATATCGTAATACTTTTGAGCACGGCATATACTGTCTGGAACATAATATTGAAGCATTCCTCAAAACCACCCCTTTTGTTGGCACCACAGTGCCCCCAAATCCCAAATATTCATTGTCAATATAACAATAATACAAAGACAGACATCTCTATTTTTATTTTGTGAAATTAGTAAAAATGAGTTTTTATTAATCTTTTATTTCTGGTTTCCAGGTTAAAGCTGATAAATGTTATTTTGGGTATTCCAAGTCAATATGAATTAAGCACTTCTTAGGCTAATTTGGAAACAAACAAAATCTTTGAAAAACTCTTTCAAGGAGGTAACTCCAAGAAAACAATTAGTCAGGCCCCAAATTTTTAAACAACTATAAAATTCTATTGAAATAGTTGGTTAATAAAAATTAATGACAGTTAGGTGTACTAGAATTACGGTCTCTTGGATTTACCTTGAACCTCAACCTAAATGTGCCCTTAATTCGAGTCAGTTATCTTTGTCGTATGACCCATCAACCGGCCAGTTGCTTTGCTTTGACTTGTGACTCTAATTTCACCTAACAATTAGCGGTTGCTTGGCAGATGTAGTTAGTGAATATTCTTCAAAAAGAGACTTCAAGCTGTTTGTCACTCTCAGCTGAAGGTTACTGTCAAACACAACATAAAAGTAGTAGTAGACATTGTGTATTTAAAACAACTAAATGGGCTGCGCTAGCTTAATGCTAACATAGTGTGGGAAACTCCATAGGCACATGGGCTAACAATTAGCATCGAAATGGTGAAGAAACACATGTAGACAGATAATATAACAATACTCACAGGCATATATTCTTTATTCTTTGTTAATATTACTGCCGTACTTAGAAGCCGAGAGAGGAGCTGAGGCTCTTGTAAAGTCTATCTCTGTATGTTTGTGTTATAATGCCCCCAAGTGGCAAAGACGTGCACAACAGTATGAGCAGCACAATGCACATTGAAGGGGGATTTAGATCAGGGAATGTCAATAATATGTGACAGTTGTGGGCTTGTGAAGCCCTTTCAGATTCTTTTTGTGTTTAAGTGCTATATAAATTGACTTGACATCGACTAGATGAAAGTGTGAAAAAAGTGTCTGGAAAAACAAAATCCTACTTGGGGACAGAAAAAAACATGTTAATGTATAATTATTACACCAGATGGCTATTCCAACCCCCCCAAAGGTCACTCACACACCGCCATATGTGCATGTACCATTATCTCGCCCCCAACCCCCACGCTTGGATGAGTTTGGGGCGTTTAGCCCATGAAACACCTTTTAAAACTTCCCCTTGTTCTGCAGCAAACTGGTGATGGTGAAGGAGGGCGACAAAAAAGTGGGCCTCTACACCATCTTCGTCAACCCGGCCAAGACACAGCACTTTGCGGTCGGCGGGAGGGATCAGTTCATCAGGTACGTACGCATATGTGGATGCACATTAATTGTACCTTCTCCCATCTAGTGGAAGGGAGTTTAATTGCTTTGCCTGTCTCAATATGGTGCAGGCATAGATAAATAAGTATAGATAAGTAAATAAATAATTTTGAAACTTATCAAGTGAAAGTGGATTATTCCACACACGTGGTCAGGAATCACTGCTCTAAACATTTTTGTTCCATAGGATTTACGACCAGAGGAAGATCAATGAGAACGACAATAACGGCGTGCTCAAGAAGTTCTGCCCCTCGCATCTGGTGTCCAGCGAGTCCAAAACCAACATCACCTGCCTGGTGTACAGTCACGATGGCACAGGTAGGCGTACGCATTACTTCAAAAATGCATGTAAATAGCATGACAATGCTTTACAGAAAACCTCCACTGTTCGCAGGGGTTAGGCAACAAGCCTTGCATAATCTGCAAATAACTGACCCCACCAAAAATCACATGTAATTACCTATCCATGCCTCTGGATGGCGGCAAATCCTAAAACTGAGACTGGTATTCCAGATGAATTGATTTACAGTCAGGACCATAAATATTTGGACATTGACAACGTTGTCAGCATTCTAGCTCTGTACAACACCACAATGGATTTGGAATGAAACAATCACAATGTACTTTAAGTGCAGACTCTGAGCTGTAATTTGAGGGTATTTACATCCAAATTAGGTTAGTGGTGCACTAATTACAACACACTTTATATGTGCCTTCACCTTTTTAAGGGACCAAAAGAAATTGGACAAACTAACATAATCATAAATCTGACTATGACTTTTCAGTTCTTTGTTTGAAACGCACCACCACCGTGCTTCACAGATGAGGTGCGTCACGCTCAATGTTTTCGCTATCTCTCTGATGGGTTTCTTTTGGTTTTTCAGCCAAATGATAGCTTGCGTCACTGAAAGTGACTGCTCTTTGGACCTCATGTTGAGGGACGACCTCACCGGATTCCATATTTATATACAACACTTGAAATGAACTCTAGGCCTTCTATCTGCTCTTTGTAAGTGAAATAATGACGGAATGACACATACGCGGTAATGGAACAGCTGAGTAGCCTATTGTCCAATTACTTTTGGTCCCTTAAAAATGTGTTGTATGCTAATTCTTACGTCGTTCACCTGATTTGGATGAAAATACCCTCAAATTAAAGCCCAGAATATGCAGTTAACGCACCTCTTGATTGTGTTCAAATCCATTGTGGTGTTGTAGAAAGCTGGAATACTGAAAATTATGTCAATGTCCAAATATTTATGGACCTGACTGTATTTACTGTGGCCTGCAGTGGATCAGCACCACGCATCCGGCATGTTCACAATCATGAACCCATATTACATAAACGACTGTATTCAGTTGTTAAACGACTCAACTCGAGCAACCACAATTAACCAGCAAATCTGAAAATGTATGTTGTGTGAAAATGTGTCTCACTGTATTGTTATGATTGTGATCTAGAGCTACTAGCCAGTTACAATGACGAGGACATCTACCTGTTTGACTCCAACCACAGCGACGGCGCCGACTACTGCAGAAGATACAAGGGACACCGCAACAATGCCACAGGTGGGACGACACGTCGGACCAAACGCGTATCAGCTGCCCCCAAATCGCCATCCCAATTTGGCTTTTTTTTTTTTTTTCCTGCCGTCAGTGAAGGGTGTCAACTTCTACGGGCCGTGCAGTGAGTTTGTGGTGAGCGGTAGCGATTGCGGACACATCTACCTGTGGGACAAACACTCAGCCCGCATCGTCCAGTTCATGGAGGGCGACAGAGGCGGAGTGGTGAGTATGGGCTGTTGGATTAATGCAAGGCACTATGGGTAAAAGTGGCATCGTGTCATTCATCATGAAATAACGCCAGAGGGTTCTTGGGTGAGCCCGTCCTGATGCAACACACCCGTTTATCCGGGATTGGGACGCACGCCGTCTGATTGAAAGGGAGCACAATGAACCACTACATTACCTCAGCATTTAATCTAGTTTTGATTGTTAAATTACTTTAAAAAAAAAAAAAAAATTTCAATCCATTTTACTTGTGTGAAACTGCTTCTCTTTAATTAGGGTTGGGTGGTTTGATTTCATATATTTGAGTTTAATAGTTATAGTTTACTTTTATGGTTTAATATTGTTAAGCAGAGTCATCCAGTTCATCCCTTTCAAATATTTGTAATTGATATATTTAGTCCAAATGGTTTATATTTTTATTTACTTTTAAATATTTTTCTAAATTTGATATAAATGGTATCTTTAAATGCTAAATATTTTAAATGTATTTATGTTTTTTATTCCTTTTGAATTTACAGGAGTACATTTAATTGTATTTTAATTTAAAATGTATTTAATATGAATATGCATCTTAGAGTTGTAGTGCTTCTACAATTAATGATTGTAAAACAATTATTTGAATGAATTTAAAAACCCAACAACCAAGTCATCCCATTCAGATTAAATACACATGTAATATTAATGATGTATTTGTACTAAATAAATATACATATATATGGGTGTATTAATACGTTTCGGTATGGCATGTTCGGTTCGGTCCACTTGCGTTGAGTTCGGTCCACTTATTAGCGCGAGCTTACGCACGGGCGCTGACTGTTGCGTGCGGGAGACGAGAGTGGCGGCACAACAGTGAGAGCCAGAAAAGTCCCCCCGGACACTGCGGTCTCCTGTTTGGGAACATTCTGGCTGTCCTGTTAAAATCGCAGGTGGGGAAAGGTACGTGGTTAAGTCCGAAAGTTGTGTGTCGACATTGCTACATGAGATGGGCAGCAGGTAGCATGTCTAACATGCACGGCATCATCCAACTGTGAATGTTTCTTAGACAAGGGAGCAAAAACGTCAAACTTAAATAGCGAGATTTATCATATTGTAGCGTCTTCCGGGAAGGCGTAGTTTAATTATCACGTTTTTATTAATCCAAGTACAACTGCTCGCGCTCTTCTTTCTCCGCTGCTCCACTCGCTTGCCGTACGATGCATTCATGAACCTCGGAAACATCACAACTCAGCAACACACAAATCCGACCACAACATAGATAACCCAATTCGTTACAATATGCTGTTGAACATTCAAAGATTTCTATGCCTAAAAAGTGTACACAATTTCATAAAGACTTTTTAAATTTGTTTCATTATAAAGAGTTTTAATATAGTTAGCAATAATTGTAACTGTTATTATGTATTTTTTTCATCACAAAAAGTGTATATATGTACTGTCATGACAACTTGGCTTTAACTTGAATACTTAGATGTGTCATAGGCTGTTGCTGCTGAGTATTTAAAGATTTCAGTGTCTTAATAATTTACAAAATTAAGAGATCTTTATTGTTAATGTATTTTTTATTATGGTGTAATTTCTTGGAATATCTCCTGAATGGTTCGCTTTTATTTATTTTTTTGAAAAAAAGTACAATTTACTTGACATCTTTTCAAAATATTAAAAAAAAAAAAAAAAATCTGTTTTTCTGTACCGAAAATATACTGAACTGAAGTTTCCAAAAAAACGAACCGAACCGAAGCGTACCGTAGCACCCTAATATATATATGTTCAAAAAGAACATACATGTTTGGGACATTAATGATTAATGAAAAGAGAAAAGCAGCAAAAATGTTTCATACATTTCATATAATGAAAAACGACACATTTTTTGTTGGCCTGATGTCGCACAGGTGAACTGCTTGGAGCCGCACCCCCATCTGCCAGGCATGGCCACTAGCGGCCTGGACCACGACATCAAGCTGTGGGCCCCCACCGCCGAGGTTCCCACTGGACTCAAGGGCCTCAAAGAGGTATCTGCTTCTAACTTGAGGGTCATCTAGCGACCGCACTTGAAGACAAATGGGGATTTGTTTGTGGTCTACCTGAAGGTGATGAAGAAGAACAAGCGGGATCGCGATGAGGACAGCGTGCGGCACGGCAACCAGTACGAAACCCAGCTGCTGTGGTTCCTGATGAGACACATGAGGAACCGACGGCCCCCGAGGGTGAGCCTAGGGAGACTTTGCTACATTGTTCTGGTGTACCTAATGAAGTGTCCATGTATTGTACTGTTCAGTGGTGCCTTGAGATACAAGTGACCCATCTTACGAGGTTTTCAATATACGTGTTGTTCGGATAATGATTTTTTTTTTTTTTTTTTTTTTTTTGGTGCTCTCTTCAAATCATCAAAAAAGACACTTTAGCTGTTTATTGCCACTCCCGCTTGAATCTTACTGTCAAACTAAACTAAAGATAAATTACCCTTTGTGTATTCAAAGCATTGCTTTGATTAAGAATGACTCGCTAGCCTAATGCTAACATAATGGAAGCAGCCATTGACATGCTAACGGTTAACATGGATAGTTGCGGTGTTAGAACAGCAAATTAAGCAACAAATAATCGAACACAATGTCGGCGCAGCAAAATGCAGATAATACAATACTCATAGCCTTACTGTATAGTCTGTATTCTTTACATAAAATGACTAATATTACAGCATCTTAATATGTCACTTATAGTAGTAGTACAATATGTACTATTTTAATTCATTTTTGTCTGCATGACCACTGCCTCGTATTTTCTTGTTTGAGTTAATTCATTTCAATGGGAAAAGATGATTAGAGATAGGTGTTTTCAGCTGCGAGCATGGTCATGGAACAAATTCAACTTGTATCTCAAGGCACCAATGTACTGTATATAAATGAGTTCACCCTGCTCACTTCCTCTTTTGTTATCCATCCAGACCCGACGTGAGGGAGCTGACGCCGACACCGATGAGTCCTGGAGTTCACCAGACACCTCTGACGAAGAGGAGGGGGGTCCGGATCATGTTCAGTGCATGTCGTCCTGAGCCACGCACGCACACACACGTATACAGAAAATGTCCAGTAAAAAGCAGGTATTATGTGTCCATAAAAGCCAACGGCAATGTTTGTGAAAAAAAAACCAACACCATGTATATTGTCCTAAATTTCTAAATTTGGACAATGAGAGGAAAACAATTAAAAATGTTAAAAATTATTTGGATAATGAGGGAAAAATACAGCATTTGCAATTTTGGGTCCCATTGTAAGATAAATGTTGGGCTGCAACTAATGATTATTTTAATAATCTATTTATCAGAGTTAAAAATCAAACAAACAAACAAAACAAGTTTTAATTTACATCCCGTTATTTAAAACAGGGCATTCTTTCAAATTGGGAAAAATATATACCAAATTATGCAAACTTTGTGATCGTTTTGGTCCAAAAACAACCCCAAAATGTTTCTGATAAAAGGGACTAGCGCTTTGTTTTTTGTGCCCGTTTGTGAAAGTAATGAAAAACTTACCAATATGTGTAGACATTGTCATTTCTGTGTCCAGAAATCCCCAATAATGTTGAAAGTAAACCCATCAGAAAATTTGATTTCCAAATGCAGTGATTTTTGCGCCCAAAAATAACACAAATGTTGCAGACGATATTGGGGAAAACAAACAGAAAAGTACAATAAGGGGGTGTTTTTGCCCCCACACACACACATATATACAAAAATTGTTTTGTACATTATTTGGGGTTGGGTGAATTCACCAAATTTATTGTGCAAAGTTTGTGATTTTTGTGTCCGGAAAAACAACTTAAAAATATATATTTACTGTGTATGTGTGTCCTCAGAAACAACAAAAATGTTTCTGATAAAAACGAACAAACAAAAAATGTATTTTGTTTTTTTTGTGTCCAAACAAAAATGCTTTGGACAACAATGGAAAAAAACCAACTACATTTTATGTCAAAAATAACAAAATATTTCTCACAATAATGAAAAACTAACAATGGAAAAACAATGAAAATGTTGTCTTTTTTTTTTTTTTTGTACAAAAGTTTTGAACAAAAAAAATCTTTGGGGTCAATTGTTGCTGATTTTTATTTCAAAAAATAAAAGTATTAAAAAAAAAAAAAAAAAAAACTTACCACAAAATTGGAGGTGCAAGCTTTTCATTGGACATCCGTGATGCATACGTGCATATACAGGAAATACACTTCAGTACTCTTTGGACACAAATGCACACAGAGAGCCATTGATCAATAAAAGGCATACATCTCAAATTTTAGAGTAAAAACAATGGTGATACCTGCTTTTCACTGGACGACAATGGTGCATTCATGCACTCTTGACCATTATTGACACACACACAAATCAGACATCGTGATGGTGCAGAATGCTGGCCACTGTACAAAGACGTCAAGTTATGCCCCATTTTTGACTGCTGCCTCCAAACGTACACCAGCACGTAGCCACACTCCTTCCATCGTAGCGACGAGCTCCTCCGCTGGGTTGCTGACCCAACCGCCCCCCCCCCCCCCCAAACTACTGAGTGCACTTTGAATCAGGGATGTTGCAGTTTGACACATGCACTATCAAGAGTGATTTTTCTTTTTTGTCGGGGGGATTTTTTCACTTGTAGGTCTTCTCACTTAAGCGTCTTTCTTTTGACTCCATCTTTGACAGGAAGCGTTTAGCTCAACTTCACTGCATGCGCCACAAACGGTAACTTTTTTTTTTCCCCTCCCCCCTGATTGGACTCAGCGCGAAGAGCAATTTCTTTACCATGCAACTTTTTAACTAGTATGGACCTTGGAGGGAAAACCAAATGGCACCCGACTGGAAAGGAAAAAATTTCCCCACCCCCGTTTGGAAGCTCTCCGATCCGTATCTGAAGTAGAAGCTGGAATAGGTATAGGGGGATTTTTTTCTGAGGAAGGTGATGGTTTCGTTGGACATTGTGCTTGACCATTGTGGTGTGAGAGCAATTGAAGCCTGGCTTTTTTTCTCATTTTCTGAGAAGTCTTAGTCAAATTGTATATATATAAATATGAAAACTGTAAAAAAAAAAAAAAACGTCAACATTTAGAAGATGCTGTTTGATGTCACACAACACGTTTGATTGGTTAAAGATGCAGAGGTTTATATTGGATACAGATGAGCACCTTTTTCTTCTGTTCGCCTGAGACTGTCCTTTACAGTATTAAATTTCCATTGTCCACAGTACTGTATTTCATTTTGAGAACTGAATTCAAATTTTCCCTCCCACAGGCTTAAAATTTATGAAACGTCTACTGGTTGTGTTGGAAATCTGTTGAAGAATTTGTGCAATAAAACAGACAGTACTCTTGAAGCTTTGTCCTGTTTACACAAATGTCTCCTGATTTGAAAGCAATTGATGTCCAGGCAGGGGCACGAGGGGGCCTGGAACCAACAAATAAATGTGCCCCCCTAAATTAAATCCCCCAAAATATATTTCACATATTTTCATTTATCTCATGCCTCTCTACTCTCCACTTTATATTCTTAATGCCTTGCTTGCCCCCTCAAATATAAAATATCTCAACTTGTTTCTCGACTCTGCTCCATCTCCCTTTTTCACTCTGCTCAGAGTATCGGCCTGCTGCCGGCTCGCTGTGTGGGATAACTGTCTGTAGCGAGCTGAAACCCAACTTCCCATCACCCTTCAGTTTGCAAATGAGCCAGTGTTGTCAGTTAGACATGGTAAAACAAAGGTGCTGGAGCACCTATCTAATATTTATCAGATGCATCCAGATTTAGAAGAGGCTTGATTCCAGTCTTAAGGTATCCAATTCCATGTTTTGTTTTGTTTTTTTGAAACTTTTAATTTTACACTGCCATCACACAGGCCTACAGACAGTGGTACTCTGGAATACGAGTGACCTGAAATATGACCCCCGCCAAATTGACAAAATACTTTTTTGCTTAGACTTGCAAGTGCAAACTTCATGTACGAGCGCTGTATGGTGGATCTCAAGTGAATTTCAATTTCACAGTAGCATACTGTCAAAGAGTGAGGAATGATTGTTGTTGTTTTTTTTCTTTTTAAATGGGATGGGGGGGGGGTGCTTGAAGATATTGTCACTCCCATCTTATTTACGGTCAAATTAAACAAGAGCATTACACGTATTAGATCTAGATAAGATTAGATGAGTCTGTTTATCTTAATGCTAACAAACAACGTAGAACATTAAGTGCTAACGGTTAGCGTCGTCATGATTTTTAAACCCTTCAACGCAACGGATATTTGAACATATAGTATGTAGACAGATAATACAGCATTATTCACACGAATAACGAATATTAAAGCACCTTAACGAGTTACAGTATAAGTACTGTACGGTACAATATTGTATTTTTACATTTTTTGTTGTTTGTGTCTCAGAATTATAGTGCCTCCTGGTGGTCAATGTGGGCACACCAGAAGTGCGGCACACTCAGTGCAGTATAAAAAAAACATGAAAATGTGCAGCACACTAAATGCAGCATAAAAACATGAAACTGTTCAAATTTTTATATCCTATTTAATTGTGTTATCTGTTTTATAATGTATACTATAGTACTATTAATAGCATTTCCATTCATTTCAATGGAGTAAAGTGGAGCGTGGTCATGGGGACAAATAAAAGTTGTATCTCAAGGCACCACAGCACCCCAATTATGCCACTTGAGAACAAAAAAATCTGAACACCGTCATTTGAACCAAGCAGTTTGCATCAAGCGTTGGAAGCTTGCAGCTATTTTGTTTCTTTGAATTGTTCCTCGCAGAAAAGACCCTGGGTGGCACTGTGCGTGAATGGTTAGCACATCCGTCTCACAGTGCAGAGGTCGTGGGTTCGAATCCAGCCCAGGCCTTCCTGTGTGGAGTTTGCATGTTCTCCCCGTGCCTGTGTGTTTTTTCTCCGGGTACTCTGGTTTCCTCCTACATTCCAAAAACACGCATGGTAGGTTGATTGGACAGTCTAAATTGCCCCTAGGTGTGGTTGTGAGTGCAAATGTGTCTCTGTGTGCTCTGCGATTGTCTGGCAACCGATCCAGGGTGTCCCCCGCAACCCTTGTGACGATAAGTGGTTTGGATAATGGATGGATGGATGGAAAAGACCCTGCTTTGAGACCCAAAAACCCTTTGACCTTTTGGGCCGGACTCTGCATTACCCACTGGAAAACGACTTGCTGCGTTTTAGTATTTCAGTTAGGACAACTTTGCCGGTACAATTTGGGTTCAGGAGACTGTTTTCTGTTGTAGTGTGCTTGGATGGGTTTGGTCCGAAAGAAAAGCCCCATCAAAACATACCTCGTGGATGAACTAGATAGAACTCCTCTCACCTCAATACGCTCTTCATTTGTGATGAATGTACACATGCGTCCCTGCACTGCGACACCCTGAAACATTTGCCTGGTTTTTCCCCTAGTGAGATTAATATTTGGAATGAAACTTGGAGGTGTTCTTTTTTTTTTTTCCACATCATAATTTTATTTACCAAACAAACTAGTATGTACAAACAGGCGTCTGACCTGTGAATGTTGTAGTCCTTGCTCTCTCGCAAAATTAAAAGCATCCAACATGAACTCTGTATCAGCATAATGCTGAGATGTGAATATTAAAGTTATTCCTTGTAGTGCAGGAAGAGCTGCAGCCTCTTGCGGTGCTCTGCGGACATGTGCACGGCACTGTAGGGGCACAAGAATAAAACGTTAGTATGTATGCGCGTAGACTGTAGCATTGACATAATAGCAACTCACTTCAGGTGATCTCCAAAGGTGGTTGTGATTCGGTAGATGGCCGTCTTGAGTGCGGCCCTGAGAGCGAAGCGCAGCGTCTTGTAGGCCGGTTCGCCCATGTCGCACGCCGCCCGCATTGGCTTGGTAGAGGCGTGAGGCAGCTTGAAGTGTCGGTCCACCGCCTGCAACAAACCGCATTTGTTTACTTTCTTTTTTTTTTTTTTTTAAATGAATAAATACTTTTTCTCTCTTTACACTTGTATTGCAGTTAGGAATGTTGAAATAGTAATGCAGAGCTTCTCAAGTGCCCTTCTTGAGAGGGAGAGAGGTACCGCCCCAGATCTTGAAACAAGACGACATTTTAACACTGATAACCTCTCACTTTGTTTATTAGTGAAGTCCTTGAGAGCATTCAATGTCTCCACAAATTTCCCATACAAATGCCTATGATTTAAAGTTCATGATGCCGATAGAAAATCAATTTACATACCTACCATTTTTCAAAGGGTAAATAGTTGTATTTTACTTTAACTACAAGCAGTTACAAAAGTAAATTTGTCTATTTTCCAATGGTTTTTTGGGGTTTTAAAGTGCTCTTTAAATTGTTACACACCATAAACTAACCAATTACTTAATAAAAATGAATTACTAAATGTTTATGTTAAATTGGTTATTTGACTTACATTTCTTTTTAAAGTAATAAGATGTTCATCATTTAAAATGGATTAATGAATTGAAATGAATCAATTCATTTTCAATGCCAGCCATTAAAATACACACACAAAAGAACTTAGTGAGTGCCAGAAAATTTAGAACATTCAAAGGCTAGGTTTACACTGTAGGCAAATGCGACTCAGATCGGATTTTTTTGCCCATATGCGACCTGTATCTGATTTTTTTTATGACATTCTGAACGGCTCAATTCCGATTTTTTCAAATGCGACCTAGGTCGCTTTCATTATGTGGTCCTAGATCGAATGCGTTCACGGTCTGAACGGCCAGGTCACATACATCCGACATTGACGTCATCCGGAGCCCAAGATGCGCTTCCGCGCAGGCGGAGGGAAAGTACTGGCAGCAGGGGGATCAAATCTGCAAAGTTGTTTTGACTTTCACTATTAACTTAATATTTTACTTTAATTTAATCCCATTTGAAACATGAAGCATAAACATTTATGGCGATCGTAGTAATTCAGCCACAGCTCAGATAGATTCATTTTTGACGCACAGTTTGGACGTGACGTCATCGTTAGTGATGTCTCCATGAAATGAGATTATTAAAGCCTCGCCTCATAATTTCCCCCAAATACTGTATTTATTTCTACCTGCGACCTAATCGCTTGACTGTATAAATGCCCCGACACGCTGGACCACATTTGAAAGATGACTCTTTCATCACACACAAAGTAGTTTATTGTAACTTTTTCCATTATTTAGTACTGGTAATCAAATGTAGGATTTCACCCAAATCACCAAATTCAGACCAAAGTATGCAGACGCCTCAAACACCTGACCAGTCCTTGGTCCTTGAAAATGGGCTTTCCTTGGCAAGATCTATTTAAAAATGCCCACTAGTGTAACAATTTTACATTCGACAAACTTTACCAACTGTTTTAAGGCTATTTAGTAGTAGTAGTAGTAGTAGTAGTAGTATTAAGTGGTGTGTGTGTGCGCATCATGCCATGCAGGTGCGAGTGTATATGTTTGTACATTATGTCATTGCTTGAAATTCTAAATTTAAATAATCGCCTTCATCTTTTGTGACACTCTGTCGATTTAACGTGACAAACACTTTGAACTATCACAAATTTTAAAGAAGTACGCCATGTTCACAAGCATCAAGCATTATTTTGTTACGCGGTGATTTCATCCAAAAGAGAGCCAATGCTGCCACTGCTGGCCATAGTGGGTTTTTTTTAAAGATGAAACCAAAGTTGGCGAAGACTTTCCTCTGAACATTCTAATTTAAAAAAACACATTTAACGGCAATGGTGCGCCTAGGCAGGATACCCGTTTACGGCATTTCACGCCAACGGAGTTCAAAGTTAAGTAATCAATTTAGAGGGGGGGAAATGACTAAATCAATGTAACAAATATTTTAAGCCTCTTTTGCAATATAATAGCCAGGACAAAAATGTTCCTGGTCTAGTAGATATAGTACAACTCTGACCTCTTGCAGGAGCAGCATACTGCTAAGGATGCTGGGTAAGGCCGTTTGCACCACGCCAAAATGGTCCTCCGAGAAGGAGGCTTGAACCAGGTAGGACAGTCCTGGAAAGGACCTCACATGGTTAACGTCACGGTAACAGGAAATGAAAACGATTTTGTTTACCCTCCAATGCCCAAATGTGGGCCTGGCTGTCGGCAAAGAGCGCTTCACTGGAAGCTTCTGGAAGCTGCAAAACAAGAGAAAACCTTAAGCATTTGCATGAAATGTAGTGTAGTGTTATGTACTGAGCTCACCTTGTTGAACAAATACGCAATCAGCACACGCTTGGACAGGAAGCTTTTAACCTGGATGGGGTGAAGTTAGCGATTAAATGAAGACGTCATGGCTTCTCAAGCATAAAAGGCCGTAACTGCCATTTTGCGTTTTCCACAAAATAACACTTCAAAAACACAGTGCATGCCATTTTTAGGATTATAGTGGCCGTAAACTACATGTCCTAAACTGCATACTCTTCTGCGTTATGTCTCAAATAGTGGCCTGCACTCAAATAGACGCTGGATTGAGTCTGTCACTTCAACAAAAACAAATGACTCTCCTGTAATATTCACAATAATTATTTATTTGTGAACTATTCTAATTCACAGGTATAATATGTACTTGTAATAAACTATAGTGGTACCTTAAGATACAAGTCACTCGACTTAAGTTTTTCAAGATACGAGCTGTCCGGCCAATTTTTTGTTTTTTGCTTTGACTTGTGAGCGCAGATTTGAGATATGAATGTTGTATGGTGGCAGAGAACTCAACTCACTTCACAACAAGCAGCAGATTGTTGGCAAATACAGTCGTGAGCAAACCTTTAAAAAATAGGCTTCAAGCTGTTTATTGCCACTCCATCGTAACGTGGTATATTTGCAGACAGATGTCACACAACGTAATTACCTTAAACACCGGTAAAGGCTTTTTTAACAAAAAAAGCTGAACGCAGCTAGTTACACAGCAGCCTCCCAGAAAAGTCATTGATCTATGATCACTATCTTCATTTTCCTCCTCCTGTGTGTCAAACCCACCAAAGGACTTCTTCAGTGTCAGAATAGAACAGCCCCACAACTCCTTCGTTACATACTTTCGCAGGTTATCTCATTGTCGCTGTCAGTGTGAGGGGCAGCAAATACTTTGTTTTGCATGTCCTGATTGACAAGCCTTTTCATGAAGTTCGTTAAAACCCATATATGAACCACGTCACATTTAAAACCATAGTGTTCGAAGCGTGGGAAAAAAAGTAGCAGTTTGTAAAGGCAGTTTGAAATTGCGGTACATTCACCCTGATCTGAACCCTGATCTCCCATCCCATACAATACAAGGAAGAACTAAAGTACGTACCTGTTCTTTCCTGTTGTGGAGAAACTGGGCCAAAAGACTGGGTTGGTAGCCAACCTGCTTGGGACTGGGCAGAGGGGCGGCGGACAGCAGCGGGCTGCTGCTGGATTGTGAATCTACGGAGACAGTAGCCAAATGACTACAAGTTAAACGCAGGCTCTCACGTCTACATCCCCTTACCTGTGGAGGTGGACCACAGTTTAAGGGCCCTCCTCATTACGTGAGGGCTCTGCACGGTGCCGTGCCATGGCGAGCCCTGATGCACAGATGCAGCGAGCCGCCGCAGGCCGGGTGAGGCGCACAAGTTGTCCTGGTAGGGTGGGGTGAACGGCGCCGTCAGAGGGCTTGGACCCGTTCGGGCAAAGACGGAATCTGGAGTTTTGATCGGGATGTTTCTGGCCATTGGACTCATCAGATCCTCCGCACCAGAGGTTACTTTCAGAGTTTAAAAAGAAGACCGGCACAAATGTTTAAACAGTTTGATATGTCCAGCAGATGGCCTAAAAAAAAAAGACATATCCAACAGCAACAGCACTGAACATACAGTATCTGATAAGAACCCTAGTTCCAGGAACTACAAGTACCAAGAATGAATGGTCCCTGGAACAACACAAAAACCAAGCACAAAAAGTTTCTGCAATTACACGTACAAAAACGTAAAGGTCTGTGGAACTTCATGAATTACGAATGAGACAAGTATCAAGAGCCAAAACCTGGACCTGCAAGAACCAAACAAACAAAAAGGTCCCTGGAACTCTGAGTATCAAGGAGTAAAAGCTCCTGGAACTACACAGAACCTAAAGTTCTTGAAACTACAAAAGAACAAGTTCCTGGAGCTACAAACAAAACAAGTCGTTGGAACTACATACACCAGTAACTAGAAGCCCCTTGAACTACAAGTCTCTTGTCCCCAATTTCACAAGTCTTCAACAATCTGCATTTTAAACTATTTCTATAATAAGTGTTAAAATACCCATAATAAATATTCTAATATGCGGATTTCAGGTTTAAGTAGTTCTTCAGCAAATTAGCTAATTTACCAGATGACGAGTCCGACGAGGACTTCAGTTGGCCGCTTCCCGACGAAAGTGACTTGGCCCTGCCGTTGGTGGCCACGCTGTCGTGATACGTGACCAGTCGCTGGGTCAAGTCAGCCAGAAGCGACTGACACGCCTTGCTGATGGCGTTCCAGTTGTGAGGATGTCCACCTGGTGGAGAGCGGTAAAAAGGACGTCATTTGAATCACTTTAAGTTACGTTTAAAAATAAATACATGATCATGCAGAGACGAACCTGGCTGACTTAGACTGAACACCTCGCCGCGTCGCAATGGCGAGTGCTGAGAGAGCAGAGCCAAGTCCTGCAGGGCTAGGAACTGTTGAGCGGAGAGACTTCAAGTAAACTTCCAAATATCTCAAAGGGCCTTAGGAGGACAGCTGAGAAAGTTACCTTTAATATATTCGACTGTGAGTCAGACAGAACTCTGGGAAGACACTGGTGCACGTCCTCTGTGAAAGATGACTGAACTGGGAAACTGTAGCCCTGCATACATGGAGGGAAAATAAAGTGTGATCCATGTCATTTCAGCCCAATCATGACAGTGATTAAGGCACAACATATAGCGACACTGCCCTATATACACGCAGACGGTCGTCGCAAAGGGCACCATTCGAGATGGGGGCGGGAGTGCTATGCGAATATATGGAGCAAAGTAATCATTTTTTGAGAGGTCCAAGTACCTTTGGGCAAAAGTAAGCAACACTGAAGGAATCCAATTAGAAACCTTCAGCTCCAGGAATCACAAGTATTTAGAACCAAATGTCCCTGAAACTACAATTACCAAAGAAGAAAGATTCCAAGAACTACACGTACCAAAAAGTAAAAGCAGAGCTGGGCATTTTACTAAAATTTCCTGGTCCGTTTATCGCCTCCGCCTGCAGTACCGGTCCGCCGTTCGTCTAGCCACCTTTTTGCATGGCCAGAACAAATAATCGCTGATAGGCCGGTCCGTCTATCATTTTAAACGGGCTTCCATTTGTGTTTCCGTCTACAAACTTCGACCAACTTCCACGCGTGCATGGAGACACATACACACTCACCTCCGTGATAAAGATCCTGAAGAGGAGCAAGGTCATGTACCAGGTGAAGAGCAGGAAAGTGGCACTGGTCCACAAGTGGTAGAGGAGGGACAAGTCCAGAAGTCCGCTGATAGTGTCCAGACGGTGGGCGGAACTGGAAGGGAAAGGGGAAGGGGAATACAGTACTTGTGAATATTAATAGGCCAGTGTGAGGCAGCACGTTCAGAAAATACATTGACCTGTTTAAGTGAAGGTTGAACATTTTACAGATCCACTCTCTTGGGATGTCTCCTGTCAACACAAAGCAAAATAAGTCAGTGTATAAATTCATATGGAGCAGTGGTTCTCAAAACTTTATGGGGTTGTGGATCAACTGCATATTTTTGATCGACCCTATTAAAATAACTGTTTGTTACAAGTTGCAACCCTATATGAATTATAACTTGCGATACAGGAAAACAAAAAGTACTGTTACCCTCTGTAGCTTCAGAAGGCAAAAGGTCTCAGTTACATTTGAGTAAAATAATCCTAAATCTATAAATGTCCTGGATCGTTTTTAGAAAATATATTCTCACAGACCCCTTAATTACACAAAAAACCACGGACCTGTGGCTGAGAAAAATTGGCTACATTTACATGGACAAAATGTCTTGATCAAAGAGTGGATTAAAATTATGATCGGATGCACTGTTTTCATGGACAGTGGACACTAAAAATATTGGTCCGATTAGGACTTGGGTGTCCATGCATGACACTTTTGATCGGAACAAATTATTTTGACATGCGCAGATTGACCAAATATGACGGAAATAATAGAGTAAGAAGAAGCCGTACAGACTTCCGTGTCAACAAAACATCGCTTTGTCCATTTCTACTTCAAACGTTTTACGTATGCTGTAATTAAACATGCATTTCTTTGTTTTGTGTTACTGTTTGACAGTAAACCTGAATTGGGAGTGGCACTAAACAGCTTGAAGCCTCATTTTTTGATTAATCATTTGCTATTTGCCACACTGTTGCTTACTGTCATACAATGAGTTGAGTTCACTGCCACAATACAGCGCTCGCATCTCAAGTTTGTTGTCACATGTCAAAGCAAGAAAATTACTGTAGCTAAACGACTTGTATCTCGAAAAACTCTTAAGCGGACTCTCTTGTATCACATAGCACCACTGTATCTAGATTTTTAAATCGTTTTAGCTGAATTTTAGTATTTAGAGAATTTAATTTGTAAATTCACAAGTAGGAAGAATGATAACATACCCAAAAAGAAATAGACTAGAATGTAGTTCCTGACAGAGTAAAGTGCTTGGGCGGCACTGCACTTCACCACCAGTGGCAAAGACCCCTTAAAGCGAAGGTACTTGTATTGCTGAGGAAAGAAGGGAGGATTCCAACAGTGAATACAAACTCACTCAATGAACACGTGTCCAATGTTACACGTACCTGAACCGTGTGGAAAGACACGTAGTTCATGTTGTGGATGACGCCAAAAAGGTTGTGGGAGAAGCCCACGAAAGCACCCGCCAGCAGGAGGATGAGATTGTACTCATTCAGACACATCTGATGGGGACTGTAAAACAGTTATTAGCGCACGTGTTAGCAATTAGCGACTCGCAAACGCTGCGGTACTTCAAACTTACACGTCTTCGAGGCCGCAAGGGTAGGTGAGTATCTCGTAGCGGCCCCCGATGGTGACGGCGGCACACCAGGCCATGCCGCCGCCCATGACGCAAAAGAGCAGGGAGTTGGTCACATGACACGGGTTCAACAGCTGACCCAACAGAGCGATTTTGGAGCATGCGACGGTGGGAATGACTAACAGAGGCAGAACACAAATCAACAACTGCAGGGACATTTTTGGGGAGTGGTACTTGTCTTGTTTATGAGAAAACAACGCAGCAGGGTAACAGTGACACAATGCATACATAAAATGGGAAATTCTAATATTGTTTTTCCGCCCCGTAAATGATTGAAAAATTATTTTGACTATCATTCTCCTATTACAATAATTATGACTTATTCCTGTAAAATAACTTTGCTGTAAAAAATTAGACTTGACTCTCGTAATGTTATTACTTTGCCATTGTATATACATATGTTTACATCACAACTGCGTGGTAGAATTATGTTGTCATGGTGCAGACTTACCAAACTGCACATCAAAACATTTAGTCAGTTTATACCTCTAATTGTAGTAAACTGTCTTTCATATGAATAAATGCTTCATTTTGCCTTTACCTCAGTATTCTATCATGCATAACAGATCTGATATCGTTTGTTGTAATAAACATTAATTGCTTAAAAATACATTAGAAGACCTTGAAAAAAAATCGCAACTCATATTGCAATTTTTTTCTTGGGGGTGTCACAATGATATTCTTTTTCATAATTCAATTCACACCATCCAATTTGAACACCACTCACCTGTATAATATTCAAATATCAGGACGCCCACCATGGTGGTGATGGCGCACAGCAAGAAAAAGGACAAAAAGCCGCTGGTGCTTGTCATGAGGGTCAAACATTCTGCATAGGGAAAACATTTTCATTTGAAAGAATGTCGAATGATCTGCTCAAATACAAAATGGTAACCAACTGACCTGATAGGGTCTGGATTGGGAAAAGAAGACTAAACTTGCTGAGGATGACAAAAACTGCTGTGGTGGGCGGTAACAACAAGACGGCCCAGGCTACGCTGGCTGCAGCCCTCCAGCAAATCACCTACGTACAGGGTAGGCCAAAGTAAGTATACACTAACATTTTTCCCATTTTATTATCGGTACATTTACATTTATTCTGTGTAATCATTACACTAAAAACATGAACTCTTAAGTTTTAGTGGTATCAAGGGTTAGGGGTGTAAAATAGGTTTTCAATGCAAGTGTTTGGGAATTATAGGTTTTGTCTCAAAGTGAGATTTCATGACAGGATTAATATTTCAAAATAGTGTTTTAAGACAGGTTTGGGGGTTCAAAACAGTGTCAGGTATTTAAACAAGGAATACATGTACAAATCAGGGTTTCAAGGCCACTGTTCAAGCTTTAAATTCGAGTTTGGATATGTGTGCGCGTTGACCTGGTGTGGAGACTAAAATTTAGCCCCTTCATCCTTCCTTTCTGAACAATTCCCATTCTGTATAATTAAAAAAAATACGTGCCAGCTAATTAGCATTAGCATTTAAGGGGAGACTTATGCCAATATCCTAATAGCCAAGCAGCTCTAACAACCATGGCCCACAATTGTTGAACTCTACTTAAGACTTATTCCTACACTCCCACATTTGGTTAAATCACACCTAGTAGGGAAAGTAATCTTTCACCCTGCCTCAGCCATGACATCTGGATTTTGGCCTGTATTACTGTAATTTCTGCTTGCTCTCCTGTTTGAAGAAGGGAACCAGGTGACGGGACCCTGTTGCAGTGGAGGAAACCGACCTGGAAGGTCACTTCACCGTAGATGTATTCCTGAAGTGCTTCATTTCAATAAAGACTCGAATGTTGGTTAAACGTTGAATAGCATCAAATGATCATTAGATTGTTGCCCAGTCAGCAACACTGATGGTGGGACCTACCATCTCCAGACCAGGGGATGGTGATGATTATTTCTACATAATTTACTGTCTGTGATTTCATTTCTGAATTTGTTTTGTGGGTGGTGTAATTACACGACAACATTATGACAGCTGATGCCACATTTAGACGACTCATTCGCTAGCAAAACCGTCATACGTTGTCCTGTTTATATTTCTGTAATGACAGAAGGCGAGGAACTATAGTTAGAAACACAAAAGACTCGTGTTGTCTGGTTTCAACTTGTCTACCTCCCTTATGCACTAGTTGCGGCTACTTGCTAGCATGCTAGCTAAGTATGTATTTATATAAAACATTTTTAAAAACCTGACTTTTATGAGACAGAGACTCACCGTGCGGACAAACCAACAACTTAGATCTGCAGAAAACATAGCGGGGAGCGGAAGTTATTTCTTCTTTCTTCGTCAAAACTTCCAAGTTGCCATCATGCCGCCACTTTCGTTCAAAGGACCTCCAGAAGGACCCACGTTCGACCAGGGTCTCAATATATATGCCTGTTTCAAAATTAAGTTTAAATATTTCGTAGAAAATCTGTCTTTTGAAACCAAGGATTACTTTAAGGTGTGTTAAAAGTGTTCCACAGGAGATTTTGTATTGGTTTACACGCAATGGCACATTTTGTGACATTTCCCCACAATTTACAAAAGGCATCTCGACAACATACACAAATAAAGACTGATGTTTAAATCATGAGGCCATTTACTTATTTCTAATCTGTACAATGACACATAATTATGAATTAGTTGTGAATCCTTTTACTTTTCAAAGCCAGGAGCTTGTGGTTTACAGACAAAATGCATTTGCCACTAATCATTCTTGGATGGGGAATATCTTGCTTCTCTAAATTATTATAGTATATGAATTAGTTGTGAAGTCCTTTACTCTCGTCTCGCATAAAAGACTTGTTATCCTGATGATACGTGGTAAAGCTCGGTCTATCCAATGTGGTCTTTGTATTCTTGGTCTCAAAGGCATTGACTGGTAGCTTTTGGGACACACTGATGGACATGTCCGTCTGAACGGCCTTCTGGGTAAACTGGGTGGGTCTGTGCCCGGGCTTGAAGGCGATGGCAGGCAGGGCTTGCTGCTCCCGCTGGACCCTTTTGTCCTCCCACAGCTTGAGCAGACGCCGCTGGTTGTTGGTCATATCCTTGAGGCTCTGCTGCAGAGACTGGACCTGTTCCTCCAGCAGCGTCTTGGAGGTGACGGCGTTGGCCAGCTCGGATGTCAGTTCGTCCACAGTCAGGCCCAGCTTGGCCGCCTTTTCTATTAGGGCGTCGCACTCGCGCTCCTTCTCGTGCAAGTCGTTGATGACGTCCTTGGTGGTCTTGCCGTGGAACTTGGGGCTGCACTCCAGGCCAATCTCCGTGCGTAGGGCCTTGACTTGCTTCCTCAGCTCCTTGTTGTCTGCCAGCAGGGTCTTGAGCTTCTGTTTCAGAGCCTCGGTGGAGCGTAGCCTGGACTCAAACTGCCGGAGTTTGTCCCGCAGGACGCCCTCTCGGTGGACGGCGTCGTCCCGCTCCCTTCGGCACTTCTCCAGGAGTTTTAAGGTCTCGAACTTGGACGCTCGGTCACCTTTGGCAGTGGCCATCCTACTGCAAATCAAAATCAAGCAACTGCAAATACCCTCTTACAAAGTCATTGTTTCACTCCTTACAAAGACTGCGAGCCCGACAATGAGGCTGGTGACATTGCTCTGACAGGGATTGTGCCGACCTCTCGTGTGTAACTCAAACCTGGTGGCTAGGATGACCTGTAATTAGGCCGCCAGCATCCCCCGCTGACAATGTTTCCAGTGACACACCCCCCCCCCCCGTTTGCCTATTGAAGCCGAAAAACATACAATTATTAAAGTAGGCTGAGGCGCATCATGGATCCTCAGAGGGCTGACATTACATTTTACAATTACATTTTATTCCTCAGAAAATATGAAATTACGACTGGATTCTTGCACAAGAAAAATTTCTAATCTCATAGAATTGATTCATTTTTTTCCAAGTCTAATTTTTCCTCATAAAATAGCAAGTATTGCAATAATATTAGTTACAACCTTTCTCAGTCTCGCTACTTTTTCTTGTAAAAATTATCCTTTCCATCTCATAATAGAACTATAATACAATATTGTTCCTTAGTCTAATAAAATCTACTTTTAAAATACAGCTTCATTCTCATGCTTTTAAAAAATGTATTCAACAGTTCATAATTACAACTGCATTCTCTGGAAAAAAAAAAACTCATAAAATTAAGACTATGCCTAAAATGTCGGATTTTTCTTGTAATATTTCTAATTTATTCTTGTATGAATCACAAAATAAAACAAAATTGAAAAATCATGTAAATGTATGACTTCCCTCTCTTAGAACCCTCGGGGTGCATTGACAGATAAGATGGATGAGCTCCAAGCCGCCAAATGTCATGTTTTATAAGTTATGATTAACAAACACTCAATTAAATATTTAAAACGTTGAAATGTCATGGCGGCCTTAGATTCACTCGGCTGCTGCTAATTAACAATAAAAAAGGAGTCCCATAGCCTGGTGTTCATACGACTTAGTGTTTATTTGATGTGACTGTCCAAAGCACTTGTATCTAAAACAGGAGAAGTCACAATGACAAAAGTTTTCTGTCACTTCTCATCTATAAATTTAACATTTCCATTAGCAAGTCCATGTTTTTTTTAAATCAAACAGTCTGTTAATCAGCAAACATGATTTATTAAATAACGATGCAACATTTTGGAAAATTTACAATGGCTTTTGTACAAACATGTGATGTATTGGTGCCACACTGAGAAGAAAAAAAATTAGAAGAAAAAGTAAGAATGTTGGAAGAATAAAGCTGTAATATTCCAAGAATGAAATTATAATATAGAATAATGGAAGTTGTAATATTTCATGAATGCATCTGTATTATAATAACAAAGTTGTAATGCTAATATCTAATTTATACAATAATAAAGTACAAATATTCCAAGAATGAAATTGTAACATTAAAAAAATTCAGTTGTAAAATTCCAACAATGGAGTTGTATTACAACAAATGTATAATGCTATGGAAATACAATAATGTAATAAATAAACGATATTGTATTTTTAAGAAAAAAAATATAAGAGATGAAATCAGTCATAACATGAGGGAAAAAAAATCTATAATTTTAATGTTGAGAATACCTTTTTTCTTTCAATTATTATAACTTTATTACCATATGACTATTCTTGTCCAATTCATTTTTTTTAATTACAACTTTTCCCTTGTCACACTATGACTTTAGCCTTGTAAAATGATTTGATTTTTGTAAATTACTTAATTCTTGTGAAATTACAACATATTTACTGTACTAGTAATTTTATATCTTTACTCTTGCACAAAAGTAGGACTTAATCCTCATAATTATTCTGACTGTATATAATAGGAATATTACGAGAACTGTACTGTAGTTGACTACAGAGAAAATAAGAAAGTTGCATTTTTCAGAGAAAAAAGTCGTAATATTACTAGAACACAAGTACAGGTATAACATGAGGAGAAAGTTGTCAAAAAATTTGATAATGCAAATTTGTTCTCGGAAAATTATGACTATTCTCTGTAAATTACAACTTCTTTCTCACAGCATTACAACTTTATTCTTATAAATGTACATTTTTATCATAAGACTATTCTCAAAACATTTTTTCCTACAGTACTTTCTCCCTTCATGAAAGTATGACTTACAATGTTAACTGTTTTCCTTTTTATATTGATGTTGCTTCAGTGTGGCACTAATAGCTTCCGTGTTTTGTCAACATTATTATATTATAATAATAGTAAAGAAAATTAAATACATCCATTCCCCCCGCACGCCACTGCTGTGGCGTGCTGGCCAAATCCCCCTACTATAATATTCAATAACAACATCCTAAATGCCTTCAATGCCATTCAAACACCTTTTAGATTGGTCGTGTTTTGGCGATAAGTAGAAATCCACAGTGCAACACCTCTCCTACCCTCTTAGAAAGAACATACTTGGTAGCGGTGCACCAAGTTTACCCCCCACAGTAGGTTATGAGGTGAAATCCAGACGGCCCATGACTTCATCGCCACACCGAAACCCGATTCTCTCTAATAAGGCAACAGGAGATGCTGCAATTTGGGAGAGGGAAAGAAAAATAACACATGGTGAACACTTGCTTTGGCAAGGAGAAATCATGTCGGGGAAGTGCGGTGTCGGATGTTGCCCGTGTTCAAACGCGAGGATGTGAACTTGTAGTCCTCGCGGCATGAATGAAGGGTTAAAAAAAAAAAAAAAAAAAAAAACCCTCAATAATAATGATGTGAAAATGTGTGTGTACCTTTTAAACAACTCCTCATGTCGTGTGCGGGAGGACAATTGCTGTAGTCGACAGATTGGCGGGCGGTGGCACCGGTTCTGCTTTGCTGAAGAAATATGCCTAAAATGGAAGGCAACTGTCAATATCTACACAGAGCTAAACACCCATGCAGAGATTGCGATGAACTGTGTAGACCAATTACAGCGATGCGAGCAGACATGCGACACCCGCCACGTGTGGCCTTGAATGCGGCCGCTTACACGGGAGCAAGCGGACGCTGTCACAGTTTCCTCCTCATCAGCCTGATACCGTCAATTCCCCTCAAGCCAAGTGTAGTCCATAGCTCCAATAAGTCAGTGGCTCGTGTCTACGAATTTTATGTGTGTGTCTGCAAAAGGACTTTGATTTGGATAATCAATTGTCAAATCAATTGTCATTGGCTAGTGTCATACATTTGACTGAAGTACTTTCATGAAGTAGTGCTACACCATAATTTCTGGACTACGGTCTGCTAAAAAAAAATTCCCACGCTTTTCGAACCCAACAGTTTGAGATATAACTCGGTTAATTTATGGATTTTTAATAACTGCAATCTGACCGATGAAAAGGGCACAACAAGGTATTTGCAGCCACTCGACATCAGTGTGAATCATGCATTTAAAGTCGCGCCCTGAATTCAGTGGGAGGCTTAGATGACAAGTGGCGAGAAATCTTTGACCAAAACTGGCCACATGCGAAGCACAACTATTGCGGAAGTCTGCCAATGGATCCTGACAGCCTGAAGCAGTATAAAAAAAATCCACTATTACCAATGAGTATAGAAAGGCTGGACTGCTGTTTCATGAAGAGCATCGGCAAATTTGCTTTGTGATGTAAGTTACACTGACAGCAACAATGAGAGAGAGACTGGGAAAGTGTGTAACGAAGGAGTTCTGGGACTGTTCTATTTTGACCCTGAAGAAGAGAGCATTAGTGTGTTTAGTGCGCAAGAGGAGTTAGAAGAAAATAGTGATCAATGACGTTCTGTTAGCCTACAGTGTAACTAGCCGTGTTCGGCATAGTTTGGAAAAAAGCAATTGCTGGTCTTTACCAATAAGTAATAGTTAAAAAAAGAGGCATCAGTGTGACCCCGTTCTTTGTAAATATCACATTTTATAATGTGGAGACTTGCGGCCAATATAGCAAAGCGGCCAATTAGTGTGATTTTTTTTTCTGGCTATATTTAGCTATCACGACTTTCAATCAGATAGATATCATTAGAGCAGAGTGAGAGAGCGTGTTTACTTTGCACCCGACGGCGAGCAGGACGTTGAGCACCACAATGGTCAACATAACTGCCGCAATCACTTTGGGCTTGTCGTCGCGGACGGCGGGCCAGAAGGTAATGGCCAGGACAGAGCCGGACAGGCAGAGCGCCACCACGATGGAAAGCCACCGCAGCCATTCGAATGGGAAAATCCACAGAACCTTGTGTGGGGAATGAGAACAAGTTAGCAAATGATCGCAGAAAGAAGATGAAGTATAGGGCTGGGCGATAATTCAATCACAATATGGAGCACGATAGACACAGGACTGATATCAATAGAAAAAAACAACAATAAAATGTTCTATAGAAAAAAATAAAATAAAATCATGAACCTCGGCATCACATTGGAGTCACAATAGGGCAAGTAAAATATGAATGGACTACGGCAATACTGTAATGAGCCTGTTAAAAGATAAAGTAGTCCGAGGACAGTTGGTCAACACTAACGCATGCGCTGCAAGAGAGTATAGGTTCACTAAACTTAAACTGAATGAACTTTGAATGAAGGTTAATGTAACTATCAACGATACTGCTTTGGGCTAGCGTCTAACACAAGTAAGCATTTACAGTGCAATGGTTGAGGAACAACTTTGCACATTACAATGTCCCCAAAAACAGTTAATTTTTTTCTTGTTTAAAATAAAAATAAAAAAATCTATAATTACCAATATTGACTGATATGTGTATTGTATTATATTGGGAAAGATTTTCAGCCATATCTCCAAGCCCTACTAAGCACATTATGTTTAAAAAGGCATTTAATCTTCACATTGGTCTATTTATCTGACTTTTTCATAGCTGCATTGAGCTTTCATTAAAGGTTAAGTATGATACGTTAAAATAAAATTACCTAAATTCAGCCTTTTTTCTAAGGGTCTCTATTTTCAATAGCAAATATATATGTATATACATTTCTCTCAAGGAACCTGCATGCACTTAAGACACACATACATGAACTTGTTTGTAGGGTTAGGATAATATTTATTACAATTTACTTTTTTGTAATATTTATCGGTAATGTGAATATAGTGACACCCCTCCGCCAAACGCATTTCATGTTGTCCCCCTGAAGACTGAAAAGTGCTCAATTAAGCTCGATTGGATTGGATTTCATTTGTGATTCATTGCATGTTGTACTCTATCCCCTGCAATATACTGAATCTGTTTCACAGAATATTCAGATGTAAAACTTACCACGGCAGGAATGTATATGGAAAGTGAGTATCCATACACGCAGACAATCTCCGCGAAGGAATAACACACCAAGTTCATGATCTTGTTGTTCCTCCACAATAGGAAACCCCACACAGCGAGAGGTACCAGCCAAGCGTAGCTGAAGATGGCTGTAGCAGCTATGGTGACTGGTGTGGAAAATAACAAACCTTTAAAGCTCAGAGAACATACATTTCAGCAAGTAGGGGCACCTATAAATCTGTTTAGGGTTTGGTCAAACTTTGACCTTGTGGCGCTGCGATAAAACAGTATTTTTTATTTTTATTTTTTTAATGGGGAGTCACAAACTTCGCTGCCATGTCGCCCCACAAGCATTGGGTTTTGGTGAATTTCTCAGTATGGAAAACCCGCAAAAAAATACTGAGGAGCAAGAATTGCAACAAAGGAATTTCCCTCAAATTAATAACAAAGTATCTATCTATCTCTTTACATGTCAGACAAAATAAAGTAAATAATTTCATCTTCAAATGACACATTTTTAGGGTGCTTAGTCTTACCTTTTCCAAACTCGGGTGTATACTTGTAGTCTGGCTTGCCCAGGTTCACCAAGAAAGTGGAGATGTTTCCACTGATGGCGATTGCAAAAACAAGTGTGGTGCAGATCCAGAACGGACCTGAGAGGAGTCATGAGTGCATTAGAATCTCAGCTCGATACTTGCCCAACAAACTGTAAATGTTTAAAGAACTTCTCAGTGGAAAAATAGATGCATGATGACCATAGAGATCAGGATTTCTGCGAAGGTACACATGTATGAAGTTCTTTCCCGGCCAAGGCAGCACCGAGCCAACAATTCTTTCTGTTACCTGAAACAAATGTCACAGCATCATACATCACGTAAGTGGGCCATAAATGTGAACAATTGAGTCTATGTCTAGGTGCCGTTGCTGGTTTTATTTTGGTAGGTTCATACTTCTTGTTTTTGTTGCCACGGTAGCCTCAGGGAGCCCCAGTATGAACCAGCTTTTTGTGTGCAAAAGACCTTAAATCAGGCTGAACTGTGAGTGGAGTCGAGCATTTGGGTATGTCTGTTTACGTCATTACTGTTTTAATTTTGCTCGATTTTTTTCCCCCACTGTTGTCTCCTTTTTAGCTGTTATTGACTAAATTTCCATTTATGTAGCGCTTACTTACTTTACTTTTTCCATTCACATTCACATTGGCTTGAGAGGACTCTAAAACTGAGCCAGTATTGACCAGCCTTTGATTTGGATCTTCTGTAACTTACGTGTTGAATTTGAGTCCGTATGGTCTGTTATTTATTCTTTTATTATAACTTCCTGTTTTTGTTCACATACTCATTGGCTTGATGGAACTCTGAAAATGTGTTTCTGACTGTTCCATCCATCGAAAATCACTCAAGCTATCTTGCGCTTACAATTCAGATGCTGTTGCGTTATCTTTTTCCCCAAAAATGCAAAAAAATGTATTTTGTGGTTTTAATTGCAATTTTTAAAAAGTCCCACTTACATGACGTGTGTCGACGTCAAAAAACTGTTGGTAGTACTCAAAAGTCCAGAAGGGGATGCTTTTCTTCTCCCTTGAGAGAAGCTTTAATTTAAAATAAATAAATAAACGGAAACATTATTCAAAAGCCCCCAAAAACATGTTGCATACTAATGCACATCATAATCTTCATATATAATCATAACCATCTTGCCTCAGCTTTGTCATCTTCGGCCATGGGGTCTTCATCACCACTGGGAGTGAAACCACTGGAGGACTTCTGATTTATAAAATCATCCTCGATGCTGATGGTAGTTGACTCATTTGAAGCTGCTAGCAGATTGCTCTCTTCAAATTCTTAAATCATGACACAAGAAAAAATAAAGTCCAGCTACACCAGTGGCAGGTCGTGTATTTTGGTATGTGTGGAACTCACCAGACTCCACCCGCTAATAAAGCCACTATGAAGTCACAACAATATCATAACAAAACTGCAATAAAACAGTACACAACTGTACGACTTACATCATCTAGAGCAGTTCACAATCAATAATTATCTAAAAACATGATAAAAATACAATACATTTTGATAAAACACACCATACCACAGATGCTCATTGATAATTGTATCAATATAAGCACAATAGTTACTGGTGTGTTTTGACAATCAAAGTTGGCTTGTTCTGACTGACCAATAAAACCAGAAAAATGTTCATGTTATTGTAAGCCAGCTAGATGGCCTTCTGAGCAAAGGAAATAGATCTGCTAATACAGTTCAAGTTGGCCAGCATGACAAATTCTCAAAGCCTTGGGAAGAATAGATCGGCATGGTCGGTGTGTACTGTGTAGTATTCTCAGCAATCAGTCTTGTACTCTTTTTTTTTTTTATTGGCTTTATTTTCAGCTCAGCACACAGCGCACGGCGTCGGCTTTCTTCTTCGTGCCTCCTTATTCTCTAACCATGGGTGCCACCCAGTGTTCAGACCGCCATGGCTGAATTACCATAAACAGTGCCTTAAGAATAAGAACAAGTAGTTGAACAACTACATATTTTGAATGGGAACTTTTCTGTGTTTATGTATTTATTGTTTCAATTCATTTTATTGTGTGCGTCCTATAAAAATATGTATTTTATTAACAGATGGGGGGGCGGCTATTGAAAATTGCCATTTATTTAATGCATTTTAAGAAACAATGCCATATGGGATATATCATCTATATTATATAAATTATTTAGAATTATGTCATTGGTTTAACAAAAACTATATTTCAAAAGTGCTAGTGGTATCGGCACTTTGCATCGGTTATTGGTGACTACTCAAGATTTAAGTACTGTCGTGTCTGGGGAAAAAAGTGGTCTCAAACATCCCTAAATTAAACATAAATTGTAAATGTTTGTCACCACTGAGCTCAGCAACCAGATAATACAATGACTTTTTGGAACATCAATTATGATGAGTGAAATTTGACGACAAATGACGTCTCCCACCTTGAAATTGAAATGGGTCGTTCGCAGACGCCATCTATGCCGCCAGTAAGGACAGGGAGTTGTCCGCTTATCAGTGGATGCGAAGCGGTGCTTTTTCTCTTGGGAAGCTGTGAGGAAATTAAAAACAATACACGGTTTAGAGGTGCCTTCCATGTCAATTGATAAAGAAACAAACAAACAAGCCAGCGTCACAACTTGCTACTTCAGCACGTCTACATGCCGGAAACGAGGACGCCACGTTACATACGCATGTTGAAACAAATAAACAGTACTATTCTCTCGTGTGTTAGACAGCTTGAAATATAAAAGTAACCACAAACGTAAATAAAATGCTCACTTCAACCATGCAATATCCAAAAATCATGTGCCAACTGCTAGTTTACGTTGACGGAAGCAAGATCCGGATGTGTTAGCTTTGTAAACAGACTAGCTTCCTGTTAGTTGTTTTTCAAAATAATATCTTAATGTATTTCAATCGTTACTACAACGCATTTTTTATGAAAAGCTAACACGATAAAATATTTTGAGTATAGTACCATTAAATGTAATCGTTTACTCAATTATCATGATAAAACGACTTTTCTATCCGAAGACCATTATTTTGACACCATCTGTTGACCGTGACATCCGAGTAAATTAGCCAGACAGACTGTGCGCAGGTTATTCAAAAGAAAACTTTATTCAAATAGATGAATGAAAATGAAACTTGAGAATTAGCTAAAGGCTAAGTAAGGTGTATTTAAATACGTCGCAGACGGGCAAAGACACATTAAGTGTCGTGTTTTGCGTGTGCTCATGATAAAACGTGATGTTTCTCGTCAAAGAGCTTTTATTTTGACACCAGCAAAAGCAAAACACTGAAATCCCAGTCAACTCGAATGTCGGTTCTGGTTTGTTTTTTGACGGGAACAGAAACACACATCAACTTGATGGTGTTGTGAGAGAGAGAGAGAGAGTGTCGAAACAAAACAATGGACGCCAGCGGCGTGTACGTGCGGGAAAGAGGCAAGCTGCGTCGTGTCAGCGACATCGTGCTCAAGCCGGTGGTGTCCTCATCCTCGTCTTCGTCTTCTTCCTGTCGACGGACCAACCCGCTGGTGCTTCGTAAGGAGCACTTCGTGTTCACATACAACGCGGAGGGCAGCCTGCGCTACAGCAGCAAGTCGCTGTTCGACATCGCGCTGCTCTTCGTGGCGGGCAATGTACAGCACGTGGACTCGCTGGTGGGCTTCCCCGAGCAGATCGGCGACAGGCTGTTCGCGGCGGCTGAGGAGAACCGCGTGTTCCTGAAGCCAGACGTCTCCCCCAAAGCCTTGCAGCTCTTCTGCGACGCCTATGGAGACATGGTGCTCGGCTCCCTCTGCCTCAGGAACAGGTCTGTTGCAATGGCACCCACCATCGATTTGGTCTTTATTAGGCACACCTGCAGTCTTGAGGCACGAGTTTAATTTGTTCAGTGACCAGTGAGTGACCACGCTCATAACTCGAGACTTTTGTCTCACAAAACGTCTTTACCCTTTGTAATGAATAAATGTCATCAATCTGTTCCAGCCTCCGAGAAAAAAACAACAAAGTTTTGTTTGGTTTTAACAAGGAAAAGTAGCACTGTATAATCTTGTGCTCTATAAAAACAGAGTAATAGCATATTGAAGTAGAATGTAAATAATTCAACACTGTGCATTATGCCTCATTCAAGTGAATGTGTGAAAGGAGCCACTTGTCTCCAACTCGTTGCAAAAATGAAGGTGTTTCACTGGTGGCTGTTTTGAGAAAGTGGGTGCGTGTTTAGTCTGCAAGGGCGATATGGAATGGCTCCTCACTTTGTGACGTACAAAAGTGAGGACACAGTCATATTCTTGGATTGGTAGGAGCTGTTGCTTGGAGAAGAGCAATGAGCAGGAATGCTCCGAGATGGATTAATAGAGAAAAACACCACATGGGTGTTGTTTTGGGCGAGAAATTAGCAATTTAACATGGCTAAAAGCTAAAAAAGTTTATTTAGCATGATATGCCGCTTAATTAATACAATATGAAGACTCTGAATATGAAAGAGTAATTGAAACTTAGTGTATTCTATAATGAATATACAGGGCCACTGCTCGTTTTGGTATCGGACCAACACACAAAAAGGACCCTGATTTTTTTTCTTCATCATCAATTTATTATTAATGGTGGATGTAGTTTGCAAATGTAATAATTTTTTCAAATATTTTGACTACCCCTCATATAGCTTAAAAAGGTGATGTGATGTGATCCGTATGTTCTTCAGGTTTCCTCTACTGAGCGAGCGTATCGCTGACATCAAGACCTTCCAAAGTTTGAAATGTTTAGACCTGTTTGGCTGCCGATTGGGCGACAACCACGAGATATTCCAGCACCTGACATCTGCCTCGCTTGCGAGGTGATAAACTGCTGGGGTCCGTGTTGAAGGACTTATTGTGGTCATAATTTCTTCTTTTCTGCCTTCTCCTCATGTAGCTGCTTGATTCAGCTCTTCATCGGTGGCAACGGCCTGTCAGACACTGGCCTGCAACGACTGACTACGCCGGTGAGAATGATGAGGAAAGGCCTGGACTGTCTTCAGTGCTTGGATATTTCAAGTAAGTTGGCATTGTTCCCATTTTGAGAGGAGAGAATGGAATGTTCTATACTATGTGACTGAGTGGCTCACAGATTTACTGTATTTTTAATGGACTAACAATTGCCCCCTCACGGCTGAAGCCAAGGGGCAGCCATGTTGTGTTACATCACTGTTACTGACAACTTCTGTTTGGTTTTTGTTTGCGTTTTACGCTCGGATCCCTGTATGGAGTAATAAGAGCCTCTCAAAGAACAAACTTCACTCTTTGCATCAACCATTCAGAGTATATTATCTCAGTATTGTGACTATACCTAATAAGACAGCATTTATAATCACATTCTTACCAATGAAATGTGCATGAAGCGCTTCCCCCAGACTTGTTGGTTCAACCACACGCCACACACTGTGGCATTTTCGGCATTCAGACAGAAAATAACGTGAAGCTAGCTGTTAACTGGCTAACCGTTAGCCAGACTGCATGTTGTTGTTGATTGCTTAGGTGCCCATTATGGCCGTAGCAACTTGGGTATGACTGTGTTTATTTTGTTACCTTTTGTTCAATAAAGTGATTGGAAGTGCACCTGTGGCTGTGTTGTTAATTGTCCTATTTCGTGTCAACTGTAGTGAACATGCAAACTCTTAACTTTGATGAATGTCAACTGCACGTTAATGCCGGAGTGTTTAATGCGCCTGCTTAATGTAACTTCTGTGTATAGTCTTATTATTTTGGAATAAGCATTGCAAAAAACAAAAACAAAAGTCCAAATAAAAAGCTAAGCACTGAAAATGTTTCTCTCATCCAGATAACGCCATTTCTGAGAGGGCTCTCCGCTACCTCAAGTGTCTCCCTAAGCTTGAAAAACTGGATGTATCTGGCACAAGCATGAAGGTGCTTGAGGCACACATAGTTGGTTCTTGTTTGTACTTAGCTTATTCATTTTAAACAAGTCATTCTGTTGTTTGCAGTTTGGCTCAAGACTGAAGTCGAGCATGTGGGAGCTGCTGGGTCTGACTTATTCCGAGAAAGCGCTGGACGCCTTTGACCACTCCGGATGTAAAACACAAGGATGGGCCGAACAGGTAACAGAGTTGTGTTTTTTCTGAGTAGTTGCTAGTTGTGTGACATCTTATATTTGCAAATGTGTGGTTATCAGGTTGTAAACCAGTGGGAAACCAATGGAGCGCAAATGCCGAAACAGAAGAAGCTTGATGAGTCCAGAATATCAGCACTTCGCTTTTGTAAGTGTTTATTCATATTGGGCCATATTTTCCCACAAGCTCAAGTTTAAAAAAAAAAAAAAAAAGAAAAAAAGACACACAGATAAACATTTTTCTGGCTGTGCGGCTTCTCCCGTACGTTTAAGTTTGTCATTCTCACACCTTCTTGTGAGATGCAAGCCCTGGGTTTAGAGTTATGCAATAATTTAATAATTGTCATTTAACTTTTTACATAGCAGACAATATCATTCACTTTTGAGTGTTTTTGTTTGAACAATAACTAAGTTGGTTGAATTGTATTTTTTAAACTTTAAGTGTATATTTCTTACTTGGTTAACTGAATATTTTGTTGTAATTTGATGCTAACGGTTTAACAATTCTAATATATATTCATTTAGACAGCAAACAAAATACTCAAACTACTGTTATAAATGTACTAGATTCATTTCATATGGCAGAAAAGTGTCACGGTCAGGTTAAATTTTACTCATTACGTTTTTACTTTTTTTAAAAACCTTTTTTCAAAAAACGTACTACATTTTGGATGGCGGTGTTTTTCCACCATGTTATTTGAAGAACATTTGTATTCATTTTTAATTATTGACATTTGTCTCCCATTTTAACAAGTAAAATGTTCATTGAAATAGTGTTTTTTGGATTGCAAACTACATAGTTGAGACAGAATCAACAGCACCTGCTTGTCACAGCCAAGTAGTGTTCCATTTTGCATCAAGAAACAATCAGTTCAAAAAGTACATTGCCATGAGTAATTTTTTTTTTTTTTTTTTTTACGTTCTTAAGTCGGCAGGCAGAAGTTTGTCCAAGAAGTGTTGAACGCAGCACCATTTTGTCGCAACAGAGATGCAACAGCTGAGGAGCAGCAACATCTGCACTTCTACAAACCTCTAGCGGGAAGCACCACAGACGGCACCTCCTTTGACAGGACTTTCTGGAATGCAACTGGCAAAAGGAAGCAGCCGTCGCAAAAGTGCGGCGACCGTTCGACGGCTAGTCCGCCGATGAAACGTGCGTCCTCGTCTGTGTTGACCGCTGACGACATGGACTTGTTGGACCAATACTGAGATGCTTCAACACTACGATTGTATAGTCGTTTTGTTCAGTAATGTTTTATAAATAAAGTTATTTTGTACGCATGTTCTTTTTGTGCAGTTCATTTTTCAACTGTGAGGTAGACCACAAGACCATCATGCTGGCCAAGTACCATTGAGAACAGAAGCACTTACAGTCACCGTTGAAGTCAATTAAGAGCAAACTGTTTTATTGTTAAACTCAACTACAAATTACAGCAGACTGACCACACCAAACTGGCGGGAGTTAGTTCGGCTACCGCAATGCATGTCATTTCACAAAAGTGTTGAGTGTCTGGATGAAATCACCTCAAAAGAAGTCACAGCTTTTAATAAAATAAGCACAGCCACCAAGCGCTAACACAAAAATTAGGGGCGGGAGCAGGGTGGTTGGGCACCAAACCTATTAGTTTTGTACTGGCATTACAGGAGCAACCATTTGAAAAGCATCGAAAGGGGCATGATGATTATAGAAACATTAACAGTAATTTCTCTCATACTGCAAGCATAAGTGGAGTCAAAAGTTCTCGTCACCCATGATTATTATTTTTTTTTTTAAACATCCGACTGGCCATGGTTTACTTTGGGAGGAAGGGGTCCCGCCTCCTCGCCATCTTCTCCTTGCCCTTTGGAGGTGATGACGAGCAGGGATGATGCCGGGTACGGAATGAGCTTCTGCTCTGCTAAGAAATCTCTGTCACCGTAGATGCTCAATTTCTGAAAAATAAAATGTACAATCTTCATGAGTAAGTGTCGAATGTATTTCAAAATGCTTACCTTTAACTCATTCACTACCGTGGATGTTTAGATTGGTCACTGGGAGTCCAATCGGTTACTGACTAAATATATCCATCAAATACAGAGATGGCAAAATCAGGCCCAGAAAGTAAAATCCCTGTCACAGTTATCTTGAGCCACAGGTGCTTCTACTTAACTGAGCATGTTTACCTGCCAGTAGCTTAGGGGTGAATTTCAGCTTGTCACCTCCATTATGATACCGATGCAGTGTTGGATAGTCAAACACTCAAATTCTAAATGAACGCACTTGCAAAAAGAATGGAGAAGATGCTCATTCAGAGGACAACATTCCACTTCAGTTCAATGGAGAAAATTGATTTGAAATGCCAGTAAATTAACTTACAAGCAGGTACCACTGTATATTATATTACTGGTTAATGGACTACAATTCCCAAAGGTCTCACACCAACTGACCTCAGCCGGCACATACTGGTCCACGGCGGTGGCCACGGTGGCACAGCAGATCCAGATGAGGACCAGCACAGACAGTACCAAGGTAGTGGTGAGAATCCAGCCTGGCAGCCAAGGGTTCCTGAGGAGCAAATGTTTCTGCTTAGTGTCCATTCAGGCCATATAAAAAAACAAATACTTTTTTATTTTATATATTTTTTTGTAATTAATTATGCAGAACATTTTTGTTCCTCTTTCTTCTAATTCATGATTTCACCTCAAGTACAGACTGCACTAATTCCCAAATTGATGGTGTGATGGGGATATACAGTATTTGTGGAATCATAACGGTCTCCAAAAAATCTATGCATTCTTTCCTAACAATGTATTGAAATTTCGATCTTTAAATAGAGATGTAATAAAGCGCCAGGTTGGAGGCAGTATCAGATATGACTCAATTTTTAGGCAAAGAGAAATTGCTTTTGTTCATAAATCAAATGCTCATCTCTGTCTTGAACTATGTGCAGGAGAATAAACAAATACTTGAAAAGAGTAGTCATCCATTAGAAAAGTCAGTGGGTGACAATGGTATCACAAAACAGTTGGTGGTCAATGTAGTCTCTCCACAGTTTTCTTTATTACTGGTACATGCAGCACAAGCGTGGTAAGTTCACATGACCGTTATGGTCCTAATTTCGATATTAATATTTTGGATGTTCATATCTCGATGACGATATGGTAACAAAATAATGTGGTAAGTTCACAGAACCGTTATGGTCCTAATTTCGATATTAATATTTTGGATGTTCATATCTCGATGACGATATGGTAACAAAATAATGTGGTAAGTTCACAGAACCGTTATGGTCCTAATTTCGATATTAATATTTTGGATGTTCATATCGCAATTGACGATATGGTAGCGAAATAACACCCAGTCCGGCATTGTTTCTTGAAGGATCTTGTTTTCTTTCTTGAGGAACTTGTTTACTTCAATTTTGGCACAGTCCTCTTTTACTGCTTTGATCTGCTGATGCATACTTCCAAGCCGGCTTTGAGCTCTTTCAACTATTGATACCATACATCACTAAGTGACAGTTTCATGGCAACGCAAGATTGGACTCATGGGTTTTTTGGAGAGCCAGGCATCAGATCTTAGCTGCTGCTAACCTGCATGAGAAAGTGTTCAAATAACAGTGTTGCTGCCATGCCATTTGGTGACACCTTTGAGTCTAGAAAGTATGTTGAAGTGCACTGAGGGGTTTCATTTTGACAGAAGTAATGCTTTGCTCTCATTTTGTAGCATCTATAGGCAATTCAAACCTTTTGGGGCTGTCAAGCACTTTAATTTGAGTGTGCCATTATATGTACAATTATTCAACACTTTATGGTTTAATTTGCATTTAAGTGTGCTATTAAACCTTGAGAGGCAGCTGAAGAAGTTGTAACCGTCATAGGTGCGGTCAGCACTCATGTCACGGTCCCTCTCTTGGATGAGTCTATGCTGGTAGTCTTTGTAAACGGGACTGTTCACATCAGAGACTTGAAAGGAGACCAAAAAAAAAAAAAGAAAAAGAATATCACATGAAAGTCAGACTTAGTTATTTCTAGTAAATGTGGGCTTACGTGTCTTCTCTACGTCCTGGGGCTCATTTTGTTTCTCTGTTTCAAACTGAGAGAAAAACTGAATTAAATTGGGATTCAGTCTGATAAGTGGAATACATATGTACACACTATGACATATTGTTTACAAGCAGTCACGTTTTTGTTCTTTCGCAGAGTGTCACGCACCTGGAAAATGACTACTTTGCCGTCGTCAGCCTGGAGATAAAAGGTCCATGTGGACGTGATGAAGCTGTGCGCCTGACTCATCATGTCCTCCCACAAGCCTCGCGCAAACATCAGCGGGTAGAGCAGGTGAATCCTTGGCACCATTGCTTCAAGCTTAATACAATACAATACAACTTTATTTATATCACAGGACATATACAAACTAACACACATTCACAATCATACTTAGGGACAATAGACAATAAAGAGCAGGGTCCCGCATAGTGCATGTTATTTGTCTCAAAAACGTGCATCATGTCTTCTTATTAAGTCAACGTTTTCGGCCACTGTCATATATGGTCCTAGATCAGATACATATCTGGTATTTTGCAATGGGACCGCAGTCTGAACTGCCAGGTTGCACATATCTGACATGAATACATCCAGAGCCCAATGCGCTCCGCGTGGGCGGAGGGAGGATTAATGCTGGCAGCCGGGAGATCGAATCTGCAAAGTTGTTTTGAGTAACAGTATTGATTTTATATTTAACTTTAATCCCATTTGAAATATGAAGCGTAAAGTAGACATTTATGGTGATAATAGTAATTCAGATCAGCTCATTTTTTACGTGCTGTTATGACGTGTTGTCATCTTTAGTGACGTCTCCGTGAAATGAGATCAAAAAGCCTCAGTATTTATCATGTATTTCTGCCTCCTACCAAATCACTCCACTGTAGAAATGCTCCGACACGCAGGACCCCATTTACTTCCGTAAACACTACGTCGTGAGTGACGTCGTCTCGGTCGCATTTATAATGTAATATGAATGCTTACACACAAAAAAAAATAATAATTAAAAAACAAAAAATCTGATTTGCTTTTTTCTCCAAAAAGATGGCAGTTTACAGTCCTGCGTAAAGATGAAAGTGACTTTCTACAGACCTGATTTGCAGATGCTATGCGCAGAGGTCTAGTCCCAAAACCGATCAAATACATTTTCAGGCCATTATTTTGCAAATATTTACTGTCATTGTTCAGTGGAACAGCGCTCTTTTTTCCGCCTCACAGTTCAGAGGTCGCGGGTTCGATCCCGGCTCCGGCCTCCCTGTGTGGAGTTTGCATGTTCGCCCCGTGCCTGCGTGGGTTTCCTCCGGGTACTCCGGTTTCCTCCCACATTCCAAAAATATGCATGGTAAGTTGATTGGACTGTCTAAATTGCCCCTAGGTGTGATTATGAGTGCGGAGGTTTGTCTCTGTGTGCAGCTGCGATTGGCTGGCAACCAATTCAGGGTGTCCCTCGCCTACTGCCCAAAGACACCTGGGATAGGCTCCAGCACGCCCGCGATAGATAAATAGATAGATAGATAGATATACACACACACCCACACACACACATTTCAAATGTCAAAGGGTGTTTGCGGCTCGCAGTGTTTTCTTTTTTATGTTAACCTAGAAATGACTCTTTGAGTGTTAAAGGTTGTCGACCCCTGATTTAGAGTGTTCAATTAACTTACCAAGCATGTTTTTGCAATGTGGGAGGAAACCTATGGGGAGAACATGCAAACTCCACACAGGAAGGTCGGTGCCGGATTCGAACCTCTGCACGGCCGTGCTAACCAGTCGGCCACTGTACCGCCAACTCAAGTTATCCCCAAAAACTTGTAAAACAATTTCAATGAATTGTGATGTAAAAAGGAATGTAGCTAATCAAGATACAACCTGAGAAACAAGGGAGCGGGCCTTAATCTTAAACAAACATGCTCTACCAGTAATTATAGCGTAACAACATTAGTCTTTAGCTTTGTTTTGTGATAACTCACCTCACGCTCGCTCAGTAGACTATTAAGTCTGTTTTCACACTATTCCCAGATTTTTGCCCCGTCTTTTCTCTTTTTAAAGTTGGGGATTTTTTTTCATTTAAAAAAATCGTCCAAAACCACAATCATTTCAATCATCTCCTGTGTCCACTTCCATTCGCAGCAAGGCTAAGTCCCTCTTATTGTATTCATCGTTGTAGCTCTATCACTGCATCATTTGCACTACTCTGTCGATCAGTACTACTGTATTATTTCACACTTTATATGACTTATTGACTCTCTGTACTTTCTGCGTTAATGTATTTGGCAAATGTGCATTTTGGTGTAGTGGTGGCTTTTAAATGCTAAAGTACTTAGAGTGAATCCAAGTATCCCAGACACGGTTGTGTTTTAAAACATACTTGACTAATAAACATGATATTGATTCTGACAAGCAGTTCCATGTTAAGGCAGAAATATTGTGTGCACCTGTTCATAGCGTTGCTCGGCAAAAGGAAGCTGGTTGTGGCAGCCCAGGTTGCATGCATCCTGCTCGTTAACCTGGGTGTAAGCTTCTTGACAGGCTGTAACAGAGTTTATAAAGCATTACGGACAGACAACAAAGGAAATGTCAACGAAATCTTTGAATAAATAGGCAGCAACTACAGTAATCGACGGCCATTTTATCTTACTTGACTGACAGTCGGCTGTGGTGCGATTCAAGTCTTTACTGTCACGAACAAACTGGCAAATGGAGAACAACCGGCAGCCTCGCTGACAAGCGTAGAGTTCCTCTTCCTAGGAACACAGACACACAAACACCATCACCACCAAGGTCCGTTAAACACGCGCTACCAAGATATGACATCATTTAAATCAAACAGTAGACTAAAACTGCGAAGCTAAAGCTAGCCAACTTTTTATCGACTACTCACCCGCGGATACGTGTGTAAAGTATATGTCATTTCACAAGAGCGATGGCAAGACACTGTGCTTCCCAAAACGCTGTCGAACACGTCAGATGAGGCCACGGCCAAAGTCCCAAAGAGTACCAAAAAGCACACGAACCCGTACACAATCCCCATTTTGTGTGTGCAAAACAAAACCCAGACAAAACAAACACAACACGCTCGCTTCCCCTTCCTTCTTATTGGATCAAGTCATCGCGAGAACATATCCTCCAACGAGTTCTCTTTGTTTTTCTTGTTTTTCTTCTTCTTCTTGTTCTTTTTGTTGTTGTTGTTCTTCTTCGTTCGATTCCTTGCGGATTGCAAGCAATTTACAGGTGCATACCGCCACTTACTGTACAAAAGTGTGTATTACGGTATCACCCATGCCTCCGTATTTCACAATCTAGAGTACTGTACATCACTTTTGTGTCCCTCAAATGTTTAAAAAGTGCTTCCCTCACACACTTGATTCTATCTCCCTCTCCCTCCGCCCAAACCGCAGCGTGAGTGGATGGACGACTGGTGGTGTACGCATCAAATATTTTTGATGCGTTTATAAATTCGGGAATTCTTAAAATTAACGTTTCGTGCCAAGATAAACCGAACTGTGACTCAAATATGCTTCTTGGGTACTCTATACGATTTTGATTATAAAAATAAAAACAGCAGCATTTAATTCTGAAATGTGTGTCTGTCAGGGAATATTTTTCTTCACGCGTGGTAATGTAAACAAACCATAAAGCTAATGTTTCCGACTATTCATAAATGCAACATAGGTAGCCCTGCAATGCTAGCTACGGCTAGCTTCATCAGCTGATGGTTTGCTTCTGTTTTCCTAAAAATAACCTCACGTGAACATTTTAAGCAACTCTTAAGATGGACAAGTTTGTGGTGCGACTACCTAAGGGAGATACGCCTAAAACGTCGAAGAGCAGCCAGAAGATTTACAAGCAAACCACCATAGAATCCCTACGAGTGAGTATGAGGGGCGATGAGCTTTTTTCCTTCAATGCAACCCAAATATGAGCAAGCTAATAAAACTTTTTTTTCCCTCTAGAGGGTGGTCGTCATTGAGGACATATTGCGCTATAAATCCACATTGGAGCTGCCGGGACAAAGCAGGGACAATATGCTCAATGCCTTGACCGACCTGGGCAAGAAGATGCCGTCCAAGGAGGTGCTGAAGTCCACAAAAATAGGTAATATTAAGTAATACAATGCTGACTCCATTGTAGGGTCTCACTAACAAACTCCGACTGGCGTCTCGTTTAAAATAAAATACATACTTTTCCTTGTTGTCTTCCGTAAAAATCAACACAACAGTTTTTGAAGGCAAGAAAATGGAATACTGTAGTCTCAATGGGCAAGGGTGGCATTCTATAGTGACTCGCCATTCATGAAGGAATGTCTTTATCTCTCTCCTCTCCACCCATCTTGCCATTATCTTCTGTAAAAAGACACTCAAGACTCGATGAAGGCAGGTAATTTTGGATTGTTCCTAAAATCCATGAGTTCTTGAGTCTTGAGTTCAGAAACGAAGGAATTCTGTCTCCACCCTCATTAGGTTCTGTAAAAAACAGCTAAAGACTTTATGAGGACGGCAATTTTTTTATTTAAATGAATCACAAACAAATCTTTTCTTTCAGAATGTCTTCAGTTGTTTTTTACAGACAACAAGCAAAGGATGCTACCGTCTCCCCTTTTGTCCTTTCCTCTATAAAAAGTGACACAATAATTTGAAGTCAGTCATTTTAATTAATACAATTCATCCTTGCCTTTAAAAAGTTATTTTTTATTCGTTATTTTTACTACAGTCATCCACTTTAGTTATCTGCAAAAAGTGACACAACACTTTTTAAGGCAAGGACTTCAATGGTTTTTAAAAAGCCATCAAAATATCTTGTGTCCTCTATCGCTTTTGAATATATTTATTCCTTAAAGATAATATGATTTCTTTGGAAAAACTAACAGAGAACAATAAGAAAGGGATACTGCCATCATCCATTCTATTTGTCTTCTGTAAAAAGCAAGTGAAGGCAAGGAAATTTTGGTTGATTTAAAAGAAATCTTTGCAGTCTTTAGCTCCTTTTTATGGTAGGGCCTTCATATTTATCAGCAGTAACAAAAAGCCATTGGCTTGAGATCATGGCATTGAACAATATAACATTCCCATGCCTTCAAAAAGTCTTGAGTTTCTTTTTACTGAGGATGACAAGGAAAATATCCTGTCATCTACTTCAGTTGTCTTCATCATAACAAGACACGATTTAAAGTGAATACTGTACATTTGAATTAAGTCTTGACTTTTTGGGGGCAGGGGGTGAGACCTGTAACTCAACTCTTCTTCTGGTCTCCCTCAGGTCACACCGTCAACAAACTGCGGAAGCATCCAGAACCTGAGGTGAGCTCGGCGGCCGCCAGGGTGTACACAGCCTGGAGAACTTTTGTGGAGGAGAATTCCAATAAGCCGTCAATCGAAGTGCGTTCGGACAAGCAATCAGAAGGCCTGAGAAGCAATGCCAGGAGACTTCTGGCCGAAGCCTTGGAGCTCAAGGTGGGGGCTGCTGTAACAGCTGTAGTCAGACCACATCGACTTGGGAATGTTTCCATCTTCTGATATCGTAGTTGCAGTTCTATACAATAGTTCATGCCATCTGTAAAAGATGGCATTTTCACATTTTTTTTGGGCCACTCCCACTGTTCTGTGTATTGTAAACAATATACAGTCATGCCTTGAGATAGGAGTTTCGTTTGTTCCATTACTGCTCCTATAACTCAAAAGATTTGAGACTCAAATCATCTTTCACCATTGAAATGAATGGAAACGTCATTAATCCCCCCCCCCCAAAAAAAACAACAAAAATGTTTGTAATGTGTTTTGTACTAAGGAAAATAGCACTCCACAATGTTCACTTTTACAACATACAATATAGTTAAGTTAAGCTATTTTTAAATAACAAGCTCAATTTATGTTTTTTTTATCAGGAAAATGGTATTAGCTTGCATTTGAACTTTTATAAATTTGTTTTGGAGAAATCGGTACAAAACTAACGTGTTCATGAACGCCTACAATTAATGAGCAATTTGACCCCCCCCTTCCATGCCTTGTGTGACGTCACAATAGGGACCGATTACATCTTGTCATTCAAAGTCATTGTAAATAACGCGAATATTTTCAAAATAATGGCGATCAATCGGCCCAAATACATGTGGACATCTCTACTTAGGCCCACTTCAACTTCTGAAAACATAACAAAACGATTAGCCTTTCCACGTCTGACCAAAAAGAGCAAGAAATGAGAAGCCTACATGCAGCTGAATTGCACTTGTCACATAGGTCGTTTCATGTCATAAGTCACCAAGATACTCAAACACATTGTGTTCCGAGAAGCTTTTTCATTAGCTGAATTGCTCATAGGTTGTTATAGATTACATTTCAAGTGTTAGCTTGACTTACCTTTTCTCCAAGGTCCACCCCTGCGCCACCTATCCGAAAATGAGGTGCGTTAAATGGCCATACCTGGCTGAAGGGACGGCCTCGCTGGAAGTCCGGTGCTCTTAAATCTTTCGAAGTCCAACTTTGATATTTCGACAAGCCGACCTCCGGGGCTTATATTTATCCGATATTGACGCACACGGGCCGGCCCACTTGCTGTATCTCTGGCTGGACAGAATTAAAGCGTTCGCCGCAACGAGACCTCCTCTGTAGCGGTGCTCCTCGCTGGCTGACGGTATGAACAGTAAGAAGATCTCCTTCTGCTAACTTTGACTGTTAGCAATCGAAAGCTAATTCTGTCTCGACTAGCGTTTGCATCGCTAAACGTCCGAAAACTACGATCAATTGTCACTAAAATTCACATGCACATTCCTGGTATTGTCCACTCTAACCGGTAATTAAAAAAAAAAAAAAAAAGATAGAAAAAACGATCAGCACAATATGTTTGATTTTGTGGAGGTGATTTGTCTTCATAGGAGCTCACATTTGATGTTAATAAAAGCTAAATATTGTGCCGCCCGCCTTTATATTTTCACAGTTTGAAATGGAGAAGAGTAGGAATGTGCAAATAAATTTTAGTGGCAATTAATCACTTTCAGACACTAGTTGACAACAGAACGTGACAAACCAAAACAACAACACGGATCAGCCTGCCTGCAATGACGTTGACAGCCTGAGATGAAGAACAACAACAAAAAAACACGCCCCAAAAGTGGGCGTGCCAATTTGCGGCTTTATTCATCACAAAAAAGCACATAAATCACTAGATTGTTTTAGGGGGTGAATTATAGTGCTGACATAATTTTTTCATCCAGACTTATTATATAAGTGTTGATGTTTAGCCCAATCTAATGTCCCATTAGTAACAATGTGAATATCAGTGCTATTTGTTAGCCCATCTATAGCATCAAGCTATCGCAAGTTGAGCGGTTTCAAATACACGAGGTGTAATTCTCTTTGTTTTATGTTTAGTTTTACATTAAACTTCAGCTGGGAGTGGCATTATGTTTAGTTTTACATTAAACCTCAGATGGGAGTGGCATTAAACAGCTTTAAGCCTCTTGTGAAGAACTTTTCATTATGTGCCAAACTGCTGCTTGATTGTGAAGCGAGTTAAGTTTTTTTCTCGCAAGTCAAAGCAAAAAATACATCACTTGTTTCTCAAAGCACCACAATGTCACATTTTTTTCTGTGGCACTGTTGCATATAAAATGGCTATGTGTAAAAACATCACAGGCAGATACAGTCAGGATCTTCTGTCACAGCTGTGACGTGACCAATTTTGCGCGATCTCCTCCATCGTCCTCACCAGGTGGCGCAACAGCACTGTTAATTGTGCATTTGTTCATTTTTTTTTTCTTCTATTTCCGCTCTTGACTGCCAGGAGGACTGCGGTCTAGTGGACAACACGGAGAGGGAGGTGTTCCACCAGAGCGGCCGGCTGGTCAGCGGCTCGTACCGGAGGACGGTGCGAACGCTGGTGTTCGCCTTCAGACGGCAGCCTGAGCTCAGAGCTCAGCTGAAGCGGGACCATGCCTCGGTTGCCCAGCTGGTGACTAAGTATAAGAGATAAGCGTCCGATAAGTAAGCTGATTTTTATGCACCTATTTTTTTTTAATAATCTTGAATGTAAATATGCAATTTGTTATCATTGCTGGTGATGTATTTTTTTAAATTATGATTGTGCTTTGTTTTTATAGCATATTGAAAATGTGAATTAAAATTAAACTTGGAGGATAACCTGTTGGTATACATTGTAGTGGTCGTTATGCAGGGGCATTGTGTACAAGAGTATATTTAATCCAATGGAAACATTTGCAAGTCTACTTTTGGCCCATCCTGTATTTTAAATTTCCTGAGTAAAAGTGGAATTCTTGATGCCTTCTTTTGCTATCTTCTTCCGAAATCAAAAGTAGATGAAATACTCCTTTGCAGGAAAAGGGAGTGGGAGCACTTGAAATGATTATGTTAAGCATTTTGATATGCTTTTAAGCATGTGAAGTAAAACAAAAAATTATAATTGCTTTAAATCAAAGAAAAGTTTATTAATCACTTTCTATGATACATTTGGGGCCCCAGGCAGTTGCCTTTGATCAGTGATGCCGTAAATCCAAAATGTGCACATCCTCCAGTAACAACAACTAATCTAACGTGCTACTTTTTCCAGCCAAGCTACTCTTCTAATATCACATAACATGACTACACCGAATATATTTATTCACCTTGATGGTTACGTCAGCATTTCAAAGAATAGCAACTTTCTCCTCCAAAGTCAGTTCCATTAAACCACCACCAGGTTGCAACAGAGAGAAAGAATTGACAAGACTTAAACAAACAGCATAATACTTGTCAGCCTCGGTGATCCCTCTCACACACATATCTTGCATGCAACAAAACCAATGAATCAATAACAAACTACAGGAGGACACTTAATTCCTAATACCTAGTACTCACTAAAGGCACTCAAGTAAGACTGGGCGCCTTCAACTTCACATTCCTGTCTGATGGAGTGACGTCACGTATGCGTGGTGTCAGGTTTTCAGCAATGGAGGAAGGAGATTTGTGTTTTCAAGCTGGAAATACAGTCACTACTTTGAGTTTGTGTCAGCTAAGAAAAACAGCGCAGCACTGTCGACAGAATGGTTTCTAGCTTCAATAACACTGTAAAAAACAACAACAAAAAAAACATGGATCGCAGCGCAATATGTACCAAAGTAAGTATGTTAAGTGAAGTCTAGAGTCTAGACAGACTCTAATTTCTTTAATACAAAACAAGTAGCCCATTTATGTAAAGTCAAATCCAGAAAATAATATATTTTTTATGTAAATAAAATTAATTATGGTAAGTCAAAAAGGTAGTCTTTATTTTTTTGGGTGATAAAATATATATATACATACTTAAATGTCATTGTTAAAAATTCACTTCCAATTAATTGGCAAAATTGAGTGTCATTTTTGTGTGAAGCAGGGTTGTCATTGTCTGCTGAACTTTTAAAGTCACTTGTAACCTTAGTTACTTTTAAAATCAAGTAATCTGTAAAGTAAGTTACTTTTTTCAATGTAACTGTGTGGCAACACAGATTGCTTAAATTAGTTTGCCCCTGCCTGCTGGTGTATATTAGGGATGCCCAAGTCCGAGAGCCCTTGACATGTTTCTTTTCTCTGGTTCAAATGATCAGTACCGGAATTGGGAACTGGTACATGGCAATGGTGTATATGGTAAAATATTATAGAAGATGTCTGGCGTTTTTGATTTTGATAGACTAGTCTACGACTATGTATTTTAAGTTAAAGGTAAACATTTTTTGATACAGTTCTTACATTAAATTGCATACGACCACTAAAGCAACACGAGCCAGACAATGGCGATCACCATGAGGATGACGGCCAGGACGCAGATGCTGATGAAAACGATATCGCTGAGGTCATGGGGCTCGACGTCGGCACGCCCCACCTCGCTCCCTGCGGCAGCGGCCTCGCCCCGCATGGCCTCCCGCTCAAGCCGGCGCTCCTCGGCCGAGACGATGGACGCCGAGGCCACCTTGCGCATGGCATCGCACTGCACCTTGTACTCCTGCACGTTGCGCCGCTCGCCTTCGGAGAAGTCGATGAAGAGCTTGTTAACCAGCATGGTGACGTTGCGGTGCTTCTGGCTGGCCGTGCCGCAGTTGACGAACTGGGCGAGGATTTTGTAGGAGGTGGCCGTCAGCTGTGCGGTGCATGTGGGGTTGCCTAGGTAGATGCGCTCGCGCTCCAACTGGGGTAGCGAGTGCTGGGGTATTAGGATGGTAAACTCTGACCTGGTGCAGCTCACGTTCACGGGCACCACTATGGAAGGGCAAGGAATTAGGTAACATGACACAAAAACTGATATTATACAGTATTTCTCACTATAGAACCATATCATGATCATGACAAAAACAAACAAACAAAAAACACAACACAAAGTTGCAAATGTATTTCCTAAAATATGCATTATTTTAGTTTTATAATTTTGAGAAAATATTTCTGTATAGTTTTATTGGGCAAGGGACTATATTTGGTGACTCAAACAAGCCAAAATAAACGCTCATTAAACCAGTCAACAAATGTAAGCCTTTTTTTTTAAATTACGTATGTAGTTAATGTTGCAACTGATTTATTGTGTTTTCGGTATTATAAACCATAAAATATTTTTTGTCTAGTTTTATAAGGCAAGGGGTAATTTCAGTCCATGTTATTGAGCCAAGACAGTAAATCAATGTGAATCATTTTGGCCCATCAGCAAATAATACAAAAATATATGTAAGGGCATAGCTGTCGGATTTTGCGTTTTATAGTGCAAATACTTTTGTATGATGTTGTAAGACAAGGAACCATGTATCGTAACTTCCACTTTAAACATTGAAATGAAAACGTATTCATGTTGATTCATGTTGCAACTGTTTTAAAATATCATCACTGTCCTGTGAAAAACACAGGTGAAATTAAAAACATTTCCAAAATTGGACATACGTGTTTTTTACAGAAAAGCGGCGATAAGTACAATATATAAAAAATGTTTTAAGTGATATGAATCTTCGAATATTTCTACAGTACAGTTTTATAGGACAATCATTTGATGAGTTAAATTTGATCTTATGCCACATGCCAAACTATAAGACAGTATAAAACAATGCAATTTCCTGGCCAATTGGCAAATCAGTTTTATGATATTCAAAATACTTTTAGATCGTTTTCAAGGGGAAGGTACCATATTACCAATTAACCTTACCACCAAGGTAAGAAGCGGTGAAGCCTCTATGCGCCTCGTTCCTGTCAGTGTTCAGCACTACCAGCATCTTGTTGCCCCGGGAGACGAGTGATGGCGGCCTCTCGGTGCCGCACCAGCGTCCGAGCAGCGCGTCAGCTGCCTGCCTGTCACCATCGTACACGGCCACCCAGTCGTAGTCGCATGCATCCGTCAGGCTATTGCGACCCTCCAGGTCCATGACGGGGAAGAAGAGCTTGATGCGGTAGCCGGCCGCCAGTGAGATGCTCCAGTGGCAGTTGATGTTGTTCGGATAGATCTGCGGGAAGTTGGGGCTGCTGAAGTTACCGCACACGTCTGACAGCACCTGCTGACATTCGCCTGGTGGGGGAGAAGTTAGACAAGTTATTTTCAGATACTTTGGACTGGATGTTCCGCTTCGCTGTGTGAGAGGGCATACAGTATACATTTTGCGGATTCAGAAAGAGTATGCTACACTGTTATGGTGAAAGTAATTGGCACTGTCTGACAAGTATTTTTACTTTACGTCAGACGATGGCGTCATTGAATTATCTAAATCGTTGCCGCTTGTGAAATGCACAGGCGTGTACATTTTGCAGTGAATTTAACACTTCCTAACAAGGTCATACCACTTCCTAATAGGGGTGGGTGGAACGATCCATATATCGATATTATCAATACCAAGCAAGTACTTGGACCTGATACTTCGCTCATATCGCCGCTTCCCCCCCCCCCCCCTCTCGCCCAGCGCAACCCGCAAATCACTGCAGTGCGCCTGAGTCACTCACTCAGGCAGGGACTCAGAGAGTTGCAGGAGGCGCTGGGCGAGAGAGAGGGGGGGGGGGAGAAGCGGCGATTTGACCAAAGTATCGATTCAGGACAATAGTATCGATCCGATGCAAGTACTTGCTTGGTATTGATAATATCGATATCTGGATCGATCTGTCCACCCCTTGTGGTCACAGAAACAGAATGTAATTAGTTTTTGCAATATGGGGACATCATGGAAACTCCAGACAGAAAGTTCCTGAGGATCAAACCCCACCCACGCCGGGATTCAAAGCCACGCCATTTTCCTCCTTTCGTTCCCCCTTTTTTTCCTTTTTTCTTTCCCTCGCCAGACAGTCCTTTATGCCCCATCTTTGGCTGAATGGATAAGGCACTGGCCTCCTAAGCAAGAAATTGTGGGTTCGAGTCCCATCTAGAGTGCATGCGTTTTGGGAATCTGCAAGATGAGGTACAGTACCTGAGTAGTAATAGGCCTTGAAGCCCCGTCCCCCGATGTTAAAGTCGGATTTGAAGACGAGCAACAGCTGGCTGGTGGTAGTGACGGTGGCGGGGGGCCTGTTGGCCCCGCAGTAAGTTCCCAGGTGGCGGTGAGCCACGGTGGGCCCGTCAAACAGGGCAACGTAGTCGAAGTGGCATCCCTCGTTGTTTTCCATCTGGAAATCCAGGAAGAGAAGGGTGACAGCGCTGCTGTTGGACACGTGGATGAGCCATGTGCAGTCAGCGTCGTTGCTGTACTCCGCGGGGTAACCCGGGCTGGAGATGACGCCCGACAGGCCCGTCAGCACCCCGCCGCACATGTCTACACGAAAAAAAACGTGACGATAACTTAAAGTACACTCGCACGATCGAATGATATTCAATACGTTTTGCCACCCGAATCTTTCTATTGATCCGTCATCTACTGTATTTCGATCTATTTATTGATCCAGCCATTTTGATCTCCGTCCACTCTCTTCACCCGTCCATGTCATCCTGTCTGTCCATCCATCCATCCATCCATCCATTCTGAGTGTTCTTCATACATACATCTCTATCTGTCCATCCTTTACACAGGATATAGTATGTGTTTCATCTATTCATCCATGTCTGTCTGTCCATCCATCTTTTTCAATTTGTCTGCCCATCCAACATCTCTATACCTGTCAATCCATCCCTTTTATTAGTCTGTCCATTCATCCATCCCTTCATCCATCCATCATCCAAGTGAGTCTTTGTCTGTCCATTCAAGTTCTCAACCTGTCCATTATTCCATCCCTACCTCCGTCCATCACTCCATCCATCCATCCATTCACCCATCTAGATCTGTCTGTCCATACATCCATATATCAATTATTTACGTACTGTATATTTGTGGTCCATTTATCAGTCCTTGTCAATCTGTCCATCCATTCATGCATCTGTACTTCATCCATCCATCATTTCAGTCTGTCCGTGTGTAACCGGTTGTGTTCGGCGGCGTTGTGTTTCAGAGGAGTGACAACACAAAGCAGGATTTCCTGTGTCGGTGCCTTTTAATCGTCTCAATCACAAACCTGACGACAACAGCACGAATCAAAATCTTGCTGGCAAATGTGGCGATACAACGTGCCCCTCCCCATGGACAGCAACAGAAAAAGGGGAGAGTCAAAATAAGGCTTGACCACAACTCCAAATAAGTGGCAGTGCCACATTAGTTATTAAAGTACGGGAACACGTAATGATGTCTGTTCCAACCTTCTGGTTATTGAGGATAATAAAATGATAAATAATGATGAAAGAACACGTCAGGTATAAAGATTTTGTACTTCCAATTTTTTTTCCTGGCTCTGTCACACGTGCAGCTATTGATAATTTCTTGCCGCTCCATCTGTACATTCATCCATTTTTATCCATCATTCTCTGTCGGTCTATCTTTTCCTTTTACATTTTTTCTCAGTTCCTTTGGTACATTTCTCAGATCGTAATGGAATTTCTTTGACTTAATTGTTAAATTTTCATATCATTGTGTCACTTGTGCACATAAAAAAGCAGTTTTTCATTTATTTGATGATGTTGCAAATGCTTTGGCACATACATGAAAATAATTATGTACAATTTTCCATTTCCTATAAACCACTTGCAGAGCTCCGGTTCTCGTGGGGAAGGGAATTTCTGCAAATTTCAATTCTGGTCTGAGAAATGTACCAAAGCAACTGAGAAAATGTGTAACTTCCACAAGCTGACCCAATGACCTAATAAATAACAGTAAAGTTCATTAAATATCACTGACATACCTTTCCTGTAGCCCAAGCTGAAGCCCCTGTGCGCCACGTGACGGTCCGAGCGGAAGATAACCGACATGACGTTCCAGGATGAGGTGAAGGCTGGAGGGGGGGCGTCGCCACAGAAGATACCCAGCAGGTTGCCCTCGTCACCGGCCACACCGTTATAGATCTTGACGTGGTCGTAGGCGCAGCTGGCGTGGTACTCCAGCTCAAAGTGGTGGAAGGTAAGCAGCACCGAGGAACCTTCCGGCACCACAATGAGCCAGGAGCAGTGGATGTTGTACGGGTAGAGGCCCGGGAAGTTTGGACTGGACAGGTTCCCGGAGGGCGCGGAGAGGATGCCGCCACATTTTACACCTTAAAAGATCAAATTGAAATGGAGTATATTGCTTTAATTTGGGCCACTAATTAATATTACATTTTTGTTTTGTTGGCGGGAGACAAGTCCCCTTAAATAATTTGAGCATACTACACAGCGCAATCCAAGTCTTTTCTGTATTAAAGTGCTTCATTCTAAATCATAACTGCATTTAAACTTGTTCTTGCAAGCTCAGAATTCATCTTACACATCAAAATCTTAAACTGTCACAGGTGCGACCTTGTAGAGCGTGTGTGCAAGCTATGATAACAAACTCACCCTTTTGATCCACCGCCTTGTCGACAAGCAGCAGGAAATAAACAAGTGGAGCCACCCAGGGCGTCATCTTAGCTGACGCTGACTTTTGTCACACATAAAGTCAGCATTGGTATAAAAAACACGACAGCAGAAGCAGCAGGATGATGATGAAGGCGTACACAGGCTATGAGCCCTCATCTGTTGATGCGTCGTGTAGCTCTTAAAAAATTCATCCCCAACCTGAAACTCACCTGACGCTACTGTCACTAAAATTTAATGACGGGGGGTCGGCTTGTTGGGACAGTGTGCATTTTTAATCATCTCCATTGAAGAGAAAGAAAACAACTCAGAACACATGTCGGCCTCATGAAACATACTCGGTAAGAGACAGGAAAGGTAACTCCCCAAACAATTACTGTTCAGCTCAGCCTCTAGCTAGCGTCCATCATTGCTAGCGTATCCATACTGGCAGTATGTCAGATGATGGAGCCAAAACAATAACAAATGCCATTAGCTTTTTATAGCATAATCATTCAGACTATTTCTTGTCTCCCTGAAATTTGCATTTTTTTAAGAGGCCTCTCTCATGCAACTGAGTGACGGTATGGCTCGGGCCATATAGCTACTGCTTAGCCAATGGTGAGTTCGGCTCTCGTCGCTATGACGATTAGGGGACAAAGCCTGGCATTACAACTAAAGCGGCTTCTACTTGTGAGAGCAGAACCCAGAGTGAAGAAGTCGGGTGAAGTGGGCACCCATAAAGATAAACAGCATTTTTACTAGAGGAGGCAGCACTTCATACACTCCACCAGTGTGCAGTGACATTATCCAATTGCACTGAATTAGTATGAAAATGATTATTTATTAACTATTTATTTATTACAAATTATGTATCGTCCATCTAGCTATGCCAGCACTGTACTGTGACTCTATATTACTCTTCCACTAGATGGCAGAAGGCACCACCTGTGTATTCAACTGTTGCCATTCATACAACAGAACACTAGGTTTGTGTTCAACTACAAGCTCAGATTTCACACTGAGTCATTATTTCAGTATATTTGGGACATTTTTGTGTCCTTGTACTTGGACTTGATTAAAGTTAAGGTTAAACACTGTTTATGTGGCGCATGGGCACCACCATACACTGTGTTGACAACTTTGCCAAGTAATCACGTATGCACCACTTATCAGATGCTAACGGCAGCTGGTGCTCATCTGCGCATTCAACAAAACTCAATGCAGCTTTGCTTACCTTTTGGCATAGCCATGATAGCTAAGGCGTCACACCTGGGTTGTGTGGCTGTTTGTGCATAATATTGTTTCAGTTCTGGCTGAAATTATGTTTCCTCAAGTTAACTGAATGTGTCAGAGAAACTCACTGTGGGCGGGTATTATTCAAATTAGTCCCACCTACAGTGAGGTAGAAAGGGTCACTCGCAGGCATGTTTTCAGAAATATGCAGTTAAGTAAAAATTTACTAGATTGTTTATTTCACACTTGAGGGGTGGGCAGCCACTCCAGACACACTATTTGTGTGTGCCATTAAAAATGTTCTATTACTGTATGTACTGAAGGGTCTGCAATTTATGTGGGAGTTTATCATAATTTCCCATATTTCATATGGTGTTCATATAAATAGGTTCTAGTTTGTTACGTCTGTTTGTTTACTAGGTTTTAGTTTGTTCCGCGGATGTTTAAGTGATTGTCTTAACAGTGTTACGTCATGCGACTGAACAATGTACAGTATTAGTACGCCCGCGGCGGGCGCGGTAGAGTTGGACATTTTTCCTTTCAAACGGAGCATGTTCGAGAAGCCAAGAATTGGGGAGAGGATCCAAGATGGCGGAGTGAGTGGATGTTTTTTGCAGGCTCTCTTAAAATGTTTTTGTTTAGTTCTTGAATTTTCATTTCCCTTTGCGACAACCCAATATTTTGTTTTGGATACATTTGACGTTAAGAACAGACAAGTAAATACCTACGGATTCAAGATTTTTGGGGACTTAAGAAGACGGCCTGTATGCAAATATGTCCGACAACTACACTTCTGCTGGTAACGAGGATTGCGGGCACAGCGACAGTGAAGACATTGAGGTAGATGGTAACACTTCCAAAAGGAGCAAAATAAATCTGAGTCACACACCTATTAAAAGTCCCAACGCTAAAAAAGTGAAGAAGAAACATAATGACATTAAAACGAAGGAGAAGGATGACTGCGAAGGGGAGGAGAATATGAGTGTTACCATTCTCAATGCTATTCACGCTCTGACGGTAAAAGTGGATGGGCAGGCTGAACTATTGAAAAGCTTGGATAAACGTATTGAAGCAAACGCAATGGCTGCAAGAGAAAAGAAGCAAGAAATTATTGCTACAGAATAATTGCTACAGAAGAAAGTTGAGGAGCTTCAAAAACAAAACAGCGATTTGAAAGTGTCTGTGAAGAGCAAGCTTGATACAAGAAGAGATGGAATTTGAGACTGACTGGCTTACCTGAAAAGGACGGAGAAAATATTCGTTGAAGTCGTCATCGGAATACTTACCCGAGTTCTACGAATTTTCGTAGATCGGCTGCGTGAGACTGTGGATATTGTCCACCGCCCGGGAAAGAAAAACGCCCCGGCTTCATCAAACACATCGCGGGCAATCATCATTCAGTTCACGATGCGTACCATCCGTGATGAAGTATGGAGAGCATCGAGGGAGGGGAGAGTGTGCAGCGAGATGCACATTCGTTTCAAAGAAGATTTTTCCAAGGAGGACCGGGAAGATCGCATTAAGCTGTGGCCACAGGTTCAAGAAGCCAGGAAGCAGGGGAAACGAGCCTTTTTGAAAGAAGGATATGCTCTGATTGACAATCAGTGTGGATCCTGATTGATCATCCTTTTAAGGTTTGCTTTCATCCAGTGTTGGAATTCTGACTTTTGTTCTTTTTGTCAAGTTCAGAAAATTGTGGGTTGTTGCTGGGAAAAACACACACACACAAAAAAAGAAAGATGTTGAGGACATATGTGACACTCATTCCTGCACATCATTTTCTTTGTGCATACTTAGAATCTGGTGAATTGTATCTTTCATTTTATTAAATGCTAGGGGATTAAAAGACGATGTGACACGAAAGGCAATTTTTCTTTTTATAAGGAGCAAAAGAGCACTTTTTTTTTTTACAAGAAACTCATTCTGTGGACACTGACATTGATTTCTGAAAACAACAGTTGGGGGGACACTATATTCTTTAGTCATGGCACGTCACACTCGGCTGGAGTTATGATCCTATTCAACAGATTTTCTGGGAATATAATTAACCATATAGGTGACATTAATGGACATTGGTTAATGGTGGTGATAGAAGTTGATAGTGTTAACTATATTTTGGTATGTGTGTATGGTGACAACCAAATGACTCAAAACAAACAATATTATCAATGTTTAAGTAGGCTATTGGAAAACTGTAAAGTAAGTTTTAATACTGATAATCATAGTGGGTGGAGATTTTAATTTGGTACCAGATCTATGGTTGGATAGGCTTCCTTCAAGAGGACAATGCTACAATTTTGAGAAAAGTTTGGTTGATTTTGTATCTAAGGGGAGCTTAATTGATTTTTGGAGAATGAAAAATATTCTTACCAGAAAGTATATGTGGTATAGCTCTGCCAATAATGGACAGTGTTCAAGGTTAGATTATTGGTTAATCTCTACAAACCTGATTAATAATGTTTATAAATGTGAAATTTCAGCGTCCCCCTTGACTGACCATTGCTCACATTGTCGTTTCTTATGGTCTATCGGTCTCAAATTTGAAAGTTTTGGACAATGTGCTCTCTGATCATAAGACTGTGCTCTTTGATGTAATGTTTTCCAGTGCTGTCAGAGCTAATGCTAGTGAGCGCATGGCCCGGGTCTTTAACCCCCTCACTGCTAGTCAGTTCTCTGATGCCTTTGATCAGCTTTGTGTGCCCGCTTCAAACACAGAGGAGCTCAGCACTCGGTTCCATTCATCTTGCCTTAATATTTTGGACTCCGTGGCTCCATTAAAAATTAGGCGGCAAAAAATTAGACCGGCGCCATGGTTTAATGAGAGCACTCGCACAGCTAAACAAGAATGCCGCAGAGCGGAACGCAGGTGGAAAAAAGACAGGCTGCAGGTCTCTTATCAAATCCTAAAGGACTGCTGGCGTCGTTACCAGAGAAAGGTGAAGGAGTCCAAGAGAGACGATTTGTCATGTCTGATTCAGGCAAATCGCCAAAATCCACGTGCTCTATTTAAAACAATCGACTCCGTACTCAAGCCCCATCAACCGACTTGCATGGACTCGTCCCCTCAAATGTGCGACAAATTCTTGCAGTTTTTCATTGACAAGGTTGCTACAGCTAGGGCTCTAAATATATTATTTATGTCTGTATTTATTAATACATGTATCACAACCTTTCATTGTTTTTGTTCTTTATTGTATTGTTTGTAAAGTGGAAGGTAAAGGGGAAGGTATTTCCAAACTGATTTACCCTTGTCACTCTCTGTATATTCATTCATTCATTATCCATACCGCTTATCGTCACATGGGTCGCGGGCGTGCTGGAGCCTATCCCAGCTGTCTTCCAGCAGTAGGCGGGGGACACCCCGAATTGGTTGCCAGCCAATCGCAGGGCACACAGAGACAAACATCCGCACTCACAATCACACCTAGGGGCAATTTAGAGTGTCCAATCAACCTACCATACATGTTTTTGGAATGTGGGAGGAAACCGTAGTACCCAGAGGAAACCCACGCAGGCACGGGGAGAACATGCAAACTCCACACAGGGAGCCCGGAGCCGGGATCGAACCCACGACCTCTGAACTGTGAGGCGGACTAGCTAACCAGTCGACCACCGTGCCGCCTACTCTCTGTATATATCATCTAGAAATATTAAGAAAGCTAACACTGTTATTTTTCAGTTCTTGTGGAGGAATAAAACCCATTATATTAAAAGATCCAAGCTTGTTAAAGAATATAATAATGGAGGTATTAAAGCTCCAGAATTTGAATCTTTGATTGGTACCTATAGAGTGAATTGGATCAAATCTTGTCTGTCACAGCCCAACTCCATGTGGTTCCACATTCCAAAATCTTTATCTAAGAAGATTGTAGGTTTGGATTTTGTGTTGACGTGTGATTTTGATATTAACAGAATCCCTATTATGTTGTCTAATTTTCATAAACAAATTCTTTTTCTCTGGAAAATGATATTTGCCCACAACTTTTGTCCTCATGAGTCAATTTTATGGAACAATATAGTAATTACAATTAATAGAAGATCAGTCTTTAAAAATATTTGGTTTGAGAAGGGCGTCATATTTGTAACTGATTTAATGGACAGCCAAGGGACCTTTTAGAGGTATACAGTATTTGTGGAAAAATATCAGTTGATCTCAAAAAGAGTATGACAAAATCTGTAATGTAATCCCTTTGCCATTGATCCATTTAATTCAGATTTTTTTTTTATGTATAACAATGCTTCAAAGGTATTGCCAAAACTATTGATTGAAGAATATAATTTGTCTGATGAAAAATGTGATAAAAACCTAATTGGTAAGGTGTTCAAAGCCAAAATATTTCATGATTATGATAGAAGGACAGTTTGGCAGGGGTATAATTTGGCAAAGTCAATCACCATAAATAAAGCATTTACAAACTATATAAAAAAAATGGCCCATTTTGCCAAAGGTCAAACAAACACATTTTAAAATCATAAATAAGATCCATCCCATGGCTGAATTTCTTAAAAAAAGATTTAAATTTGAAGTAGAGAACTGTTCCTTCTGCCATAATTATGATGAAACTCGGGATCATTTGTTTTTTCTGTGCTCAATTTCTCAACGCTTTTGGACTGATGAATAATTGGTTGTCATTGAAAATTAATAATGCTCCACAATTTGAATTATGGCATAATGTTTTCTTTATGGAGAACTTAGAATGTTCTGTTTCAGATTTGATTAACATTATTTTGTTGTTGGGTAAATACCATATGCCAAATGGAGAACTAATAAGCCCTCCTTCTCAGGATTTATGGCTGACTTTAGAATGTTTTCCTATGCCTTAAGAAAATGGAAAAAAGCAATTATGTGAGGAAAATATGTACACACATTGCTAAATATCTATTGTTTTTAGTTGAATTCCTTATTTATGCTCCTTTGTATTTTTGAATGGAAATGCCTAGTTTTTGTTTTTTTTTTTACTTATGAATCCCCTTTGTTTACGTGTTTTATACATCTATTTTAGTTTACATGTGGTTACCAAAATTGTGTTATCCTCTGTGAGTGTTTGTCATTTTCAATGTTCAACGTTAATATAAAACTTTTTTTTTTAAATGTTCGAGAAACCGAGTGAGTCGAAGGAAAGTAACACCGTTACAGCGAGGATCCTAGCTGGCGAGTGCCTCCACCTTTCGCGAAAGACGTGAGGAGTTGCCGTTCACCACAGCGGAGAGAACGCGCTTCACAGGGCGAATGCGCGTTATCAGCCACCAAATACGATCGCGAGCTAGTAAGCAGCTAGCTCACACCACGGACAGTAGAAGACACCCTCAGCCGTTCGTGGTGCGTCACAGTCTGCAGGGGCAGGCTGTTAGCATCGGCTGGACTGGGCAGCGTCTTCGGAGTCCACCGTCGTCACAGCGGTCGGCCGCCCTCGACAGCGGAGCTCCTCCCCGACGTTCGGCAGCCGGTGCACTCGTTCACTCGCCGGCGGAGAAAGGTTTCTCCCCCTCTCTCCTCCAGTAACCGCGGCAACGTTGGCCAGAACATTTTATTAGTATTAATTTGGGCGCCCAACTAAATTTGTTTGTCATTAATAACCAGTTGTTTAAGTGTAATAAATTCTAATTGTTGATTATGTTCCCTCTCGCTCCTTCTACACCTCGGTTAAATTTGGTTTATTTGATTTGAGTGATTTGGTCCAAGTAATTAAGTAGTTAAGGCATCCGCCAAACCCCTAAAGTGAAATTCCTCTAAATATATGTCTCCTTTGAAAACACTCCCTGTAGAATTAATAAAGGTTTTATGATGGCGACAGTTTGGCTCTGGAACTCTATTTACATTATTTCCCATGGGGGATCATTTCTTTCCCCGCTGCCCAAAGGATTGCAACGGTTCTTAAAACAAGACAACAACAAAAAACAACAAAACAGCTAATACTCAATTTAGCGTGCTAGATGGTGCTGTTGCATCATGATAAAAAGAAGGCAGGATGATTTTTTTTAATCCTCCATGCAGCAGCAGCTCCTTACAAGTCATGCCAAGCTCTAAACTGAAATAAATAAGAATGTGATTAAAATCAGTCAAGTGTTTTTTTTTACTCCATCACACGCGCGCGCATGCTCCCGCGCGCACGCACGCACACACACACACACCCACACACACATGCACCCCCCCCCCAACACACAAAATTCCTGGAAGTGACTCTGCTGCCTTTGAATTTTAATTCCGTCCTCTATGAGAGGAAGAAAAGCTCGCCATTGTTCAAGGATTCGGATATGTGGCGGGGCAGCAGTTGAAATGTGTTGTGGAAAGATACGAGCAACTGTTCAGGGAGGGGGTTGCAATTAAATCACCTCGAGTAATACTCCAGAAACAAATGGGCTTGAAATGACTGCAAAATGGGCCAAAGGAGGGGGGGGGGGGAGTGATATACTCACATCAAATGGAGCCTAATTGAATATTATTGAAGTGTTACTGTGCACACAAGTATATAGAATGCCTTACATACATCATCTGCAGGGTTTCAGATTTCAGACCTTCAAAGACCACTTCCAATGAATTTAATATTCAGCAGTGGGCTCACTGTTACATCACAATCTTTTTAAAAAATGTGGGACAGTATTTTTGTATTCATTCTTTTATCATGAACAATATATTTTTACTCGTATACTACACTTAAATGCTCTTCAGCCCCGCCAAATCAGGGATGGTCAACTTGACTTAACTTTTTGGGTATTTTCCGATTTTTAGCCCCATTTCACCCCGTTTTCAATGGAAAACAAAAAAATGAATGTTTATCAGCATTTTTTTCTTTTAAATTAATCAAAGGGACACTCAAAGCGGGGCCCGCAGGCCGCCAGTTGCCAATGCCTGCACTAAATGATTTGGTTGCAGTTGTTGTTTGATTAACATTATCCAATCCTTTCCACTTAATCATATAGAAAATGTCCTCATTAGTAGAAAAGTAGTCCATGTTTCCACTGTGACCATGGTTGCAGTGGTACGTCAGAGCCTATTTTGTGTCATAGTTTGTTATCCAATTCCACTCAGTTCCACTTGAATGACCTAATTACTGATATGCCATTCCATGTTTTCCATATGACCATGCTTGCTTCTGAACCTGCTACTATTAGCGTCTAGTGTACTGTCCATTTGATGCGTATCTTGCTAGCAGACAGGGGGGAGGAAAAGAACCTAAAGATTCGTTGCTATAAGAAAGTTCAATACGTGTTTTTGGTCAAATCAGATTTTTTTTTGTGTGTGTAAGCGTTCACATTACATATTAAATGCAACTTCTGTCCGTCTAGTCTAGTGTGTGAACATACACTATATTACCAAAAGTATTCGCTCACCCATTCAAATGATCAGAATCAGGGGTACTAATCACTTGGCCTGGCCAAAGGTGTATAAAATCAAGCACTCAGGCATGCAGACCGGGAAACAAGACATTTGTAAAAGAATGGGCCGCTCTCATGAGCTCAGTGAATTCCAGCGTGGAACTGTCATAGGATGCCACCTGTGCAACAAATCCAATCGTAAAATTTCCTCGCTCCTAAATATTCCACAGTCAACTGTCAGCTCTATTATAACAAAATCGAAGTGTTTGGGAACAACAGCAACTCAGCCACGAAGTGGTAGGCCACGATAAGTGACGGAGAGGGGTCAGCGGATGCTGAAGCGAATAGTGCAAAGAGATCGCCGACTTTCTGCACAGTCAATTGCTTCAGAGCTACAAACGTCCTTTGACCTTCAGATTAGCCCAAGTACAGTACGCAGAGAACTTCATGGAATGGGTTTCCATGGCCGAGCAGCAGCAGCTAAGCCACACATCACCAAGTGCAATGCAAAGCGTCGGATGCAATGGTGTAAAGCACACCGCCACTGGCCTCTGGAGCAGTGGAGACGCGTTCTCTGGAGTGAGGCATCACGCTTTTCCATCTGGCAATCTGATGGATGAGTCTGGGTTTGGAGGTTGCCAGGAGAAGGGTACATTTCAGACTGCATTGTGCCGACTGTGAAATTTGGTGGAGGAGGAATTATGGTGTGGGGTTGTTTTTCAGGACCTGGGCTTGGCCCCTTAGTTCCAGTGAAAGGAACTTTGAATGCTTCAGGATACCAAAACATTTTGGACAATTCCATGCTCCCAAACTTGTGGGAACAGTTCGGAGCGGGCCCCTTCCTCTTCCAACATGACAGTGGACCAGTGCACAAAGCAAGGTCCATAAAGATATGGATGACAGAGTCTGATGCGGATGAACTTGACTGACCTCCACAGAGTCCTGACCTGAACCCGATAGAACACCTTTGGGATGAATTAGAGCGGAGACTGAGAGCCAGGCCTTCTCGACCAACATCAGTGTGTGACTTCACCAATGCGCTTTTGGAAGAATGGTCAAAAATTCCTACAAACACTCTCCTCAACCTTGTGGACAGTCTTCCCAGGAGAGTTGAAGCTGTAATAGCTGCAAAAGGTGGACCAACAACATATTGAACACTATGGGTTAGGAATGGGATGACCCTTCAGTTCATAGTATGAGTCCAGGCAGGTGAGCGAATACTTTTGGTAATATAGTGTATGCGTCCCGAAAGTGACCCGCATGTGCAGAAGAAGAGACGACGTCACTCGCAACATCGTATTTACGGAAGACAATATTCCCCAGCGTGTAGGGACCTATATTTTGATTATCTCATATTTACAGAGGAGTGATTCTGGAGAAGGTAGAAATATAGTATTTTGGGGAAATGAATGTGAAGACATGGCTAACACTGCCGCCAGCACGTCAAAGACAGGGAACTCCTTTACTTGTACACCGCATCTCCATTTGGAGGTCTTTAATAAGGTTAATACGTATAATGCCATCTTATTATACAGAGTCGACTGGTCATTTATTTGAACGAAGTTACGGCAATCTCTCGTTCCGCGTGAGTATGCCACATGCACGTGTTGTTTGTTTAGCTGCTTCTTCTTCGTTGGATTGGATGTTTCTTCATTAATTTGGATGCTTCTTTGTGTTTGGAGGCCACTGCGTGCTACCTATAACACGCACAATGCCGCGGACGGGGTATGGTTTCTGATTTTTTTTCTATCGAACATTTTATCGAAGGCAATTTCTATTGATATCAATCACGTGACTATCGCAATACACATTGATATTGACTTATCGCCCAGCCCTAGTAACACAAATAAGTTACCCTATCAATGTAGCAACTGTGGCATGTTTACAGTGCTAATTCTGGCTTAGTATTGCTAGCGTTGCTATTTTTCTGAAACTGGACAGCATTCTCTATGACTATTTATCCCAACTAGGCACTTTCATAATTGTATGTCATTAAGCCATTGTAAATGGTCAGGTTTGAACAACGTGCTCATGCATGTCAGTAAGGGGCAGTGGGAGGGGGAATAAGTGATTTGAGGCTAATTTCAAATCTTGCTTGCGGATTTTAAATGACAAATTCCTCTTTGAGGTGCTTTTTTTCCAAATCAAATAATCTGTAAAACATGTATTTTTGAGGATAATGTTGTAAAATGAGGGAAATTATACTATTACTATTTTTTACGTTAGTTTAATTTTAAAATTCGTGACTTTTTAAAAAACTTTCTCTCTAGCACATCAGGTTTTTAAAATATTTTAATTGTTTTTGTTTACAAGTTTAACGTATAAAAGCTTGCGCAATACGGACCTTAACATACGTTATAATTTATAGCTATGACGTTTCAGAAAAAAATTCTACCAGTCGCTGAACCTAACCCTTAATTAATAAATATTAATACATATATTGGTATATCACATATTATTATGATGATGATGATGATGATGATGATGATGAAAACCTGATATGTTAAAGAAATTGTCGAATTAGGAAATACATAAATATCAATATACAACACTTTGTATAAATCTCTGCCAGTGTTTACAGTTTGAAATGATTACGTCTGCAATATTCCTAGAAGATCAGAATGTCACGTCACTGGTAAACGGTTTTTAAATGTGTACTACGGGGTTTACTTGTTACCTGTGGGCACCACGTTGGGGACCCCTGAGGTATTCTGTTGTCTCATGTAGACATTTGAGGTTCTGTTGCATAGTTACTTCTTTTTTTGGTACAATTTGTAAAGTTGATTTGAATCTACCGGTAAATATGAAAATGTTAATTTCACGTCTTTAAATGTCAAAGACTGAAATGGTGGTGCTGGCTAATTGCTGAGACGTTGGCATCAGCTGTCTATAGACAGCTACGAAACAACACACAAAAAAACCCCCAAATTATACTGTAAGGCACAAATAGCATAGAGGAGTTACACCAAGATGTCATTTGTGCTTCTTTGACATGTACCCTGATCTTATCTGATATCTACCTATCTGCAGCTGGAAAAGTCATCTGTGGCATCTGGCAACCATCTGCATTCATGCGCACACATTGTACGCATTTGGGAAGTATTTAGTCAAATGTCATCTGCTAACAGAAGCTATTTATCAGCTCTCTTGTTACGCTAATCAAAAGGACGGCAAATGCCAAAGCTCCCAACACAGCGACAAACACACGAGCGTGTGTATGCATGATAACAAGCAGTGAAATCCCATCCGTCACTCTAATAATCCAAGTCTTAAAAAGTCAAATTTTCCATAAGGAAGATCATAATTCTCTTTTTAAAAAATCACTCCACACTTAATTTTGCTGTTTGAAGGTCTTCAAAATGTCACACACTCAATAAACAATATTGGAATGAATTTCAACTTGTTTTGCATTGTACGCATTAGTCATACTCCATCAGTCACTAAAACGAAGGACTTAATTATCCTCAAAAATGTTACTCTGCCCTTAATCCGATTCGTCAAATGTCTTAAAAAATACACAATAAATATGACAGATTTGTACTTTGTCAAATTAATGAGTGGAAAACAAAAGTGAGCATCAGTCCCTACAGTGTACCCACAAAGATGTCTTAGAAATGCCACAGATATAATAAACAACATTTGTGTAAATAATTTCACATATTTCTACTTGTTTTTGCATTGTAGTGCACCAACATTGCAGCAAGAGTTGGAATGAGAGATAGGTAGCATATTTTCGCACTTAGGGCAAGAGCATGAACATTGTCAAATGCATACGTGGCAACAAAATAGAAAATCAGCCACAACAGTAGACGCAGCAAGCCAAGATAAAAACGTCAGAGAAACAAAAAAACAACATTGTTGTATTTTCTACCACAACTTTGAGCTTGTTCGCTTGTTTGGGCTGGTCGTCTGCGCACAGACCTGTGTGAAATTAAGTGCGGCTTGCAGCCATAATACAATGTGAACACCCCATCTCGTCCGTTTGGAATGGGCCATAACAGCACAGGGGCTACAAATACACAATTTACATTGATATCAAATATAATTCCTAATATAAGTATGAAATTATTTGGCGTAGAATTTTCATGATAGTATAGTAAGAACCATGTATATTTTCATGAAGACTTATGAAGCTCGATTGCTGGTGGTTGAGCTGATTTTGTAGAAAAAATAACTTTTTAATTTGAATGTTAATTGACTGCTCACACGACAACGCTACAGTCAAGAGTACTCCACCAAAACAGGGAACACGGAATGAGTACAAGTGTGTCCTCTGGCGCGGTTCTGAGTGGCATCCGCTTGTGTGACTCACGTTGCGGCATCATGAGATGCCACAAGATGATCTCGGCATGAATATTCACACACACAAGTCGTTCAAGTAATTGGATGAAGTGGATGCGGCGTGGCATGGTGGAGACGGCCACGGAAAATTCAAGGACAACCACTTAAAAATTGTTTTGTGGCCTTTGAAGTGAATTGTTCGGATAGATGTGTTGGATGCTAATGTTTTCATAATAGGTAGACCATGCTAACATGCTAAAACTAGCATTTTCTTCTGCAATGGTGTTCACTAAAATGAAATGAAATATTATATACTACACTAGGGGTCACCCGCTTGGTAGCCTCCAAGGACTACAAGACTTGCCTGTGGGCGTCTTCTAAAAATAGCTTTCCAGTGAAGGGTTATTGTGATTTTCTTGGGATGTTGGAGAAGTGATCATTTGAAAATGTAAAAACTGGCAGAGATTTATAGAAATAAAATGCTGCGTATCGATGATATTTATGTTTCTTAATTATGAGAAACTATTAACATGATCAGTGTCTCTTCACATAAATGAATATTATTATTATTAATATGAATATTAATAATAAAATATAATAAAATCATTAACTCATTCACTGCCATTGACATATTTATTTATCTTTTCACAGTCCAGCCATTCAATCCCAGGAATTTATATTTTTTTTAAAAACATTAGGGTAAAAGAGGGTCTGAAAATGTCCATCCATCCATTATCTGTACCGCTTCTCCTCACAAGGGTCGCGGGGCGTGCTGGAGCCTATCCCAGCTGTCTTTGGGCAGTAGGCGGGGGACACCCTGAACTGGTTGCCAGCCAATCGCAGGGCACACAGAGACAAACATCCGCACTCACAATCACACCTAGGGGCAATTTATAGTATCCAATCAACTTACCATGCATGTTTTTGGAATGTGGGAGGAAACCGGAGTGCCCGGAGAAAACCCACGCAGGCACGGGGAGAACATGCAAACTCCACACAGGGAGGCCGGAGCCGGGATCGAACCCACGACCTCTGAACTGTGAGGCGGACGTGCTAACCAGTCGACCACCGTGCCGCCGGTCTGAAAATGTCTGGCAGTGAATGAGTTAAAGGTAATTGGGGGGAGGGGTTGTTATTTAAGAAATGTGCATCAAACTGCTAGCCCTTCACATGAATCACCACTCAAAAAGTAGCTCTCACCTTCAAAAGGTTGGTGACCCTATAGTACACTATACTATATGCCTTGACTGATGAGTGTATTAAACTGTCAAAGTGGTAGATGGAAACGCTAATGGAAGCCCATTTAAAATGACAGGCGGACCAGCCTATAGGCGATTACTATTTGGCCTGGCTGGACGAAAAGGCGGATAGACGGACGGCGGAAGGCGATAAACGGACCAGGAAATTTGAGTAAAAAGCCCAGCTCTGTACAATACAATACAACTTTATTTATATGGCGCATTTCACAACAGCTTCAGCTGTAACAAAGCACTTCACATATAACAAAATAGCCATAATACACCAACAAAGACAGTGAAAGCGGGAAATTAAAACACAAATTAATGATACTAACACACAGAGCTGGGCATACCGTCTTTGTGACGAACCGGCCCGCCTATCTGCCTACGACATTTTGTAGACGGTAAATGATAGACGGGAAACTTAAAAAAATTGTCGAACTAAGCATAGTTGCAAGCCCAATTTTTCTGTCTACGTAATCGGCTATTTACAAAGTCTATACAAAGACAAGGTTACTGTTTCTAAGTGCTGTTGAGAAAGGAAGGGCTTTTCTTTTTTTTTTTATAGTTGTTGTGGCAATATCTCAAAGAAGGCACCAGTGAAGAGAAGTTGCTGCTCTTGTTCACTTGCATGGTCGACACGTAAGCACATAAAAATAAAATACATTTTCATGTTGGCTTCATAAATACTGCAAGGGCTGCTCAGAGACTGTGGATGGGCCTACGGACCCTTTTTTGAACATCTTGAAGTTCATCCATGAGGTCGGGGTCAGGGAAAAAAATTGCATCAAACAACACCTCTAGTGCTCGTTTGAGAACCACACCAAAATTGCTGTTTATACCCCGGGATTATACAGTATAACGCTGGCGTCGGGCCAAGACCTTGTACCCCCAAAATAGTCACTTTTCAGGAGAGCCTAAAAAAAGCAAGTTTGTTCAACCATTAGCATTGCATTGCGAAAGAGAGCAAGCCATTTTCAACACTTTAGATTGGTCCATAATGTGTAAAAGTAACACCCACGTGTGTGGACTGACATATATATATATATATATATATACATATATATGTATATATATATATATATATACATATATATATATATATATATATACATATATATATATTGACCTGGGTACCCTTCCGGCCGCGACCCCACGCCCTTATTCATAAATTTATCAGCCCCCGCCCCCCGTTCCGCCCTCCCCCCCAAAAAAAGGGTCCGTGATTGACGCCGCCGTGGGAGGGATGCTAACAGCAGAAGCTTTTTAAGGATCATTAGCCGGCTAATCTACTATTTGAACCCGCTGTGGACACGCTTCAAAATGCGCCACTAGTACTTTACTACTTACCCAACTGCGTGTGCTTACTTCCATTGCGAGCCCCGGGGTTGGTTTTGTCGTATTGTATAATTATTTGGGTCCAACAGACGGCCAGAAGTCGCATTCAACAAGTTATTTATTTTTCACACTTCCCTTCGTTCACTGCCTTCAAAATAAAGCATACCAGCAAACCACTATACACAGCAGGTTTGCTACGGCGTCTTTCCGGAAGTAGAAGACACCAGAAGAAGTGCATGAACTCCACCTTGATGTGGCAGCGTCATACTTGAGTGCTGCGCGCAGTTTAATATACTCTTTTTCTTTTGCAGCAGCAACGAGCTGCGTGCTGCATCCTCTCTCTCCTCTCCTTGTGGGAAACTGTATGTCATCGCAACATGTTACATAATGGACCGATCAGAGCAGCAACAATTCCTGATGGGTGCGTGGCATGTGTTGCAGACCTGTCGCCAACAGCACAATGCGTCGGTCACGTGAATCAATGCGGTAGTCGTCGCTCGCGCCGACACGGGAGTATAAAGAAGCCTAAACAGAAGCCTTTCACTGACTAGGCTGAGATGAAATTTGGCCGCCTCGCCACCACATCAAACGCATGAGGGCCGATTAGTGGGCCGGACTAAAATCCACTTCCGGCCATGCTTAGTCCAGCCATTTTTTAAAATTTGTCACCACCCGCCCTCCAGCCAGCTCTTGGATGGATGGATGGATGGATGGATAGATGGATGGATGGATGGATGGATGATTTTTTGTTTTGGTGTGGCAGGGTTTGTGGTTTCCTCCTCAAGGTTGCTTAGGGCCAACAAAATTAATATAGAACCCCTCAGGCCATGACAAAGGTACCATTCAATCGGTTGTAAGTCGATGTTTCATCACAAGAGTCATGAAAATATTTTATGACGGTCGAATACTTACTTGCTTGCTTTAACTCATCGCACTATGCGAAGGGGGCAAAATATTTGATTCTCTCCATGGAATAATGCCGCACAGTTCTATATTGTTGCAAACAACAACCACAATACTGGATGGATGGATGGATGGATGGATGGATGGATGGATGGATGGATGGATAGATAGATAGATGACATATACTGTATTTATATACTGTATACAGTATTTTACCTTACTTGCCCATCGACAAACGGAAAGTGATTTTAATTTTAGTTTAACAATAGCTTCTTTTTACAATTGTACTGCACCTAAAATGTGATTTGAGCCTGCACAGTTAATTAGCTTTTTATGAATTCAGTCACTTACCATGATTTCCCCAATATGCTTGTCACGTCCCAATAGATGGAAACCTGCAGTCTCAGGGGAGCCACCAGCTGCATGTACACACTACGCACATCATCCTGCATTGCACCACCGTACTGTATATATATGTCTATATCAATACATAAGAAATCTAACCAGGGGGAATATGCCTCATTCCTGCTGGTGCTTCTCTGGTAATCTGACCAAACACGTTCCACACAAACTCGAGAAAAGCCGTATTACTGTGTGACATTTCCTGGCTCATTAGACCAGGCTTTGCTGGTGTAATCCAGGAGATATTTTCCTGTGAAAACAAAACATGTGTTTGTACACTGCAACCCTACAACGGCACAAATAATCCACCTGCCTGCCTGCACACTGCGTGAATAAACAGTTGAGAGATAATCAAATCCAGTGGAAAACATTCATAGGAGTTATGTACAGTATAAGGCTAGGTTCACACCGCAGGCAAATGCGACCCAGATCGGATTGTTTTGCCCATATTCGACCTGTATCTGATGTTTTTATGACAATCTGAACGGCTCAATTCCGATTTTTTTTCAAATATGACCTGGGTCGCTTTCATATGTGGTCCTAGATCGGATACGTATCCGATCTTTTTCAATGCGTTCGCGGTCTGAACGGCCAGGTTATTTTTAAATGCTTAATTGCTTAAAATTGGTACTTTTTCAAGTTATTTTAAAAAACAACAAAAAAAACCAACACTTTTTTGTCAATCTGGTTTAGTTTTGTCCTGCCTTTCAGAGTGGCCTTTTATTGTGGGCAGTCTAAGGCACACGTGTGCACTAATCATGGCATCTAATCAGCATCTTTATATGGCACACCTGTGAGGTGGGATGGATTATCTCGACAAAGAAGTCGTGCTCACTATCACAGATTTAGACTGGTTTGTGAACAATATTTGAGAAAAAATATGATATCGTGTAGGTGGAAAAAGTGTTAGACCTTTGAGTTAATCTCATAAAAAATGGGAGCAAAAACAAAAGTGTGGCATTTATATTTTTGTTTGGTATATATATTTTATTTCGTTAACAAAACGTTTTTCAATTTTAGTTTTAGGTGTTTCCTTAGTTTTGTTAACTGCAATAACCTCAGTTCAGGTGGTACTCATGATGATGTATAAGGTTTCCTGGAAATCTCTAACCTAAAAGTGGGTGTTTTGGCAGTTTGAATGTTTTAGTCAAGCTGCTAAAGAAATGTGAGTGCCAGTTATTCAGACCACTGTACACAGTAGAAATAAACATCCATACTCCGGGGCTTTGGGTTGTATCATCTTTGCTAAGGCATGAAAGTACTCTTGTGCTGAATGTGTTTAATTTTAAAGCACAATTTATCCTCGAAGAGGAAGGATGCACGCCAAAGGCACCTCTTCACCCCACCAAGTTGATGAAATGCTTCCAAGCTACAGTGAAACATCACCCTGCATCATTTCCATATTCCAATTTTGACCGGAAACAAAAACACGTCGAGATGCAGCAGACGTGAGCTGTAGAACAGGAGATTGAATAATCCAAAACCAGGTGACCACGCAACCTTTGGGTTTAATAATATAACCCGAGTGGCGTCACGGATCTACAGGCAGGCGAGGGAGATTGGCGAGATCTTATCACGGCGTAGCAACGGTTTATTCATCACACTTATGGTGGCGTATGGGAAGGAAGAGAAAAGGTTAATGTGCGGCAACGGCGGTAATGATGTGTCGGGGGTCGTCGGTGGTTATACAGCAAAAACAATCACTGCACTTTGTCAGTCTTTGTGGCGGCTCCACGTTCATATAGTGCGAGCGAAAGAGACGACAAAAGCGTGAATGTAACAATCCCAACACAGCCCTAGGTTCCTATGTGTGTGTACGTGTGTGCGCGCGCACACATGTGTGTGGGAAGATGGGATGCAAACGGCTGTCACTTTAAATCTTACTCAGCCTCTCCTCCATCCAAAATCCCACACATTAGAAAAAAAATAATCCTCAACACAACAACAACAAAAAAAAGACAGTTAAGAGGTTCTGGGTCTGAAACTCGGACTTTGTTTGGAGTTGGCATATTCTTCCTGTGCTTGTGTGTGTTATCTGCTGGTACTGTGGCTTCTTCCCACATCCTCAAAAACATTAGGTTTATTGAAGGCTAGTCTATAAATTATCCGTGAGAGTGAATGTCACCTTCAAAAAGAAATTGTCTGCAGGTATATGGGCCATTCTACTGAATTGGTTGAAATTCAGAGTTGGAAAATGTGTGAAATTTGTATTTTATTTCAGAAAAACCTTTATTGTATTCATGTTGCACCATATGTAAGGGGCACAAATATAGTGAAAATACAGTCAATTTTCAAATAGTATTTTCTAGATTTTCCCTAATATCTTGCCTGTCCCTAAAATGTGTCACTACCGAAACACACAATTACAGAAGAATAAAAATAATTCTACTAAACGATTCATATTTTTTTCAATTCCCCCCTCTACAGAGTATTTTTTATAAATTAATATACATGGTTTTGACATCAAAATCAATTTAAATTAATTTCAAATTCAATAATAGTTTTTCCGAAATAAATCAAAATGTAAATGTTATTTATCATTGTAAAATGTAGAAAGTCCATCATATTGACTTCAAAAGTCATCATTAATTAAAACAAACATACCCTTAAACAATCATTATCAAAAATTGTTGGTTGATAATCCAATACTTTTTATTTTTGTTAAAACATCAGTTTTTTCGGTAGTGGCTGCAAAATTTCGGTAGTGACCATATTGTTGCTGCTGTTGCAGTAATACTTTGTGTGAGGGTAGCATTGTAATCGCTTAACTAGTTTTGCTATATTTTAACTTGTGTATTATAACTAATGAAACATTATTTTTTCCATTTTCTAGTGCTTTGTGCTGTACCCAGGGTCGCGAGGGGTTGGAGTTGATCGCAGCTGACTTAGGGCAAAAGCAGGGTACACGCTGGACCGGTCACCTGTCCATCACAGGGCTCTTCATCATCGAAAAATTGTGGTTTCACCTTCCGAATGAAAATTTGATTGGAATGACAAACATTTTTGTAAAATACATTTCCCTGTATGTATGTTCCCTCTCTCTCTGTTTTTTGAGAGACATCCGGTGGTCTTGTCTTTTCCCACATGCTCCTCTGAGTTTCCTTTGCTCTCTGTTAGATAATTCATTGGTAGACTTCAGCTTTCCTTCTTCCTTGCATCTCTTATTTCTTTCTCTTCCCTTTATTAAATATTCTTTGGATTTCACTGGGTCTTTGTAACCCTTCGCCTGTCCTCTGTCTCTGCTACGCTTTTTGGCATTTTGGTATTTTTTCCTTCAAATCAAGATAAAATATGAAATAGAATATTGTTAAAATCGGAAAGATCTATGTATGGCATATCTATCTATGTATTATATTATTTAAAACTTACTTTATTCAAAAATAAACGTCATATTGTCACTTCCGAAACCATTATGTCACAACCGAAACATATCTGTATGTTTCGGTAGTGACCGTTTCGGGTTTATTTTTCCCTTCAAATTTTGATAAAATATGGAATATAATATTGTTAAAATCAGAAAGATCTATGTATTATATTATTTAAAACTTTATTCAAAAATAAACATCTTATTGTCACTACCGAAACCGTTATGTCACTCAACACTCGAAACGGTCACTACCGAAACGTTTCGGTAGTGCTCGTTTCGGTGTTGACGTTTTATGATAGCAGTTGACAATACTCAACAATGCTAGGCACAATGTGGCTACCACACACAGTTTTGAGCATGTGTACAGAGATAGAAAACACAACATTTAGCATTATAATCAAAAGTGCTCATTTTATTGTAGAAATGAGGTGTTCGGTAGTGACGGTCCTTAAAACCACATGCTGATTTTCAGACTTTGGAGGGTACATACTTAATAATGCTGCCAACTAATTACTCGCCATGTGCCCTGTGATGAACATGAAGGTAATGTCTCTTACTGATGAAATTTCTGGGGATGTGACTAAAACCAAGTCCTGCCTACAAATCGGTAGTGACATGAAAAGTTGAGACAGGTTTTTTTACATAAAAATCTACAAAATGAATGTAAATCTTTCACCATACATTTAAAAGCAACCAAAATGTTCTAATAAGGTAAAGTATTTTTTAAATTGGCAAAAATCTACATTTTTTTTTTTCATGAATTGAAATTTAGGAGTTAGAGATTGGGACAGCCACCTCCCAATAGGAAGTGACATATAAAAGACATATAAAAGATACATTCAGTTTAATAGTATCTCAATTAATGCCTTGTGGTAAAATAGATCATAACAAGATATTACTAAATATGCAAGGTCTGAACACTTCATTGTTTTTTAAAATTTGATTTTCATTGTGGGACAGCAATTTCAACCAATTCGATAGAATGGCTCATATATGCCCTGCAGTTGGCTGGTGACCAGTCCATGGTCTACCTTGCCTCTCACCCCAAAGTCAGCTGTGATAGCCTCCAGCTCACCTACAAAGCTATGTCCATATGGAGAACAAGCAGTTCGTCCATCTGTCATGCGTTTGACTGGTAACCATTCCAGGGTGGACCGTGCCTCTCATCCCAAAGTCAGCTGCATGGAATTGGCTCCATTTCACTTGCAAATCTAGTAAGTGCTATAGAAAATGGATTGATGGATGGATGTTTGTTTGTCTATATTTGACTGGCGACCATTTCAGATCGAAACCCACCTCGTCTTTCTGCAAACATTTTCCCAACAACACAGCATAAGCATGCTTTATTTTGATTTAAAAAAAAAAAGAAATATTCCTTGGAAGATGGTTGGTAATTTTGGCGAGTTATAACCATGTTTTTTCGTCATGGCAACCAGGAGTCCAAGCTGCCTTGTGGAGACACTGTTACTGTAAACATGAATAATTGACACCGCTCAGCCTGCATGAAATATTCATGCAAACGTATCAGATACATTTGTACATTGGAGCTCTGGAATGAGCTATTATTAGCAGTGAAAATAACACATAAAATCTCCCCTGTACCTGCCCCAGGGCTGCATTTACCATTAGCTAGTGAGAGGTTTTTATTTTTTGGACAACAAAGAAAAATAAAGTTATTTATGCCAATATTAAAAGGTTGTGTGATCCATCTGACACATTCACAGTGAGAAAATTCAAACATCACATCATATCTTCAAACAGCAACGGGGACGAAGACGCTAACATTATTGCTGGTAGCAAGTTGCTAATAGGAAGTGTTTTTTTTTAAACTAGTATCAAACATCGACAACCGCAAGTAGCTGGTGATAAGTAAACTGATCTCCTGCTTTTGGGATATAGGGACCAAGCAAAAATCTGTGAGTAGTGTGAGTAATCGATGCTCGGGTTGGGTTTGATTCGATTCACAAAGGCCTGATTTGATTCGTTATTGTAACACTGCACTCGTCAAAAACACAAACACACATACACCCCAACGCCCAGAACCCCGTAATTGTACTTATCAGAGTACAATATGATTCAACATAAAATAGTGTTCAACACTTTTTTTTTTTTAATTAATGAAAAGCAATTGTACAAAGATCTTGGCAGTTAACATATGCGGATACAATTAAAGTGCGGTAAACAAGGCACTAGTAAAAAGTAAATAGAAGAGAACTTGCATGTTACATTCACTGCCACGTAGCAAGCTGAGGCCTTGCTTACCGGAGCTCAACATGAGGGCTCACTCAATGAAAAACAGCTTCTCATGTCAATAGACGCGTAAAATTCATTGTCCTAACAAGCAAGCAAATCATTAGATACTGATATGAGTGAATTTATCATTTTTTTGATGATTTTCACGGGACATTGCTTTGTTTGATCACAACGCTGACCAAATTGACTCCTTGACCATATACATTACTATAGATATGCACCACCTTGTGGAGGAATGAGGTATTAGCTCAAAATATCATACAAAGGTTTTCGAACCATGCGTTTTATGTGAGTTACCTATCGATTTATGGTTTTATGAATCGATATCAGGCTATGAAAAGGAAAATGCATAAAAATGCGTAAATTAATTTTATTAAGGGGAAGTCAACGCAAAATTTTCTTTACAAGAATATGGTCTATGCATGCCCACTAGTCAAAACATGGCATTCTAATTAATATTGCGTTTATGGAACATGAGTTAAGCAGTAAAATCCACCCGTTTTTGTCCATCTCAGGGGGGCGGCATTTTGCCACTTGCTGTCGACTAAAAATGACATCACAGTTGCTTAGGGCTCACCTAACGACCAATCGTCGCTTAGCTTTAGAAAACAGGTGAGCCGTGATTGGTCGTGACCTGAGCCCTGAGCAACTGTGATATAATTTTCAGCCAACAGAAGTGACAAAATGGCTGTCCCCTGAAATGGCAAAAATGGGTAGATTTTGCTGCTTAACTCATATTCAACAAATGCAACATTAATCAGAATGTCATGTTTAGACTAGTGAAGGGGCATTGAACATATTATTGTAAAGATTTTTGGGGGGTTGACTTCCGCTTTAAAGACAGCTCTAATTGCTGCTCCTAACTTTAATTATGATATCCATTAGGGACAAAGTTCATTGTCATTTCATCCGGTCCCATTCATTTAATGACCCTTGCTCCATTTCTTACTCAGAACCGATGGCCAGTAACCAGCCCCATGAGACAACTTTATTTGTCTTTGGTCAGTGTCCACACATTCCCACGCACAAACTCATACAGTATGTGTTGCATTGTAAGTGTGATCTTATGTTGGGGAGTACATTTCACCGGAATGGGTGGTTCCCACCTCGTTTCCACAGGATGCCCAGTGAAGCAGGAAATTAGAAAAAAAAAAAAGGGTGGTGAGCACTGTACTTAACATCACCTTTATTATTAAGTCTTGTTGGCGTGGGCATGAACGGTGGGGATGTTCATTTCACGCTTAAAAGTTACACGTGTCAGCTGTAGACGCCTCTTAGTTAACTGCCGGGCTTTTTGTCATGAGCCTTTTATCCAATGTGTCGGATCACGGAGAATAAACCATACACACATATCTGGAACCGGATGGAATTCAGGCAGGAATTTACGCTCATGGAAACCACCTGACTTTGATGAATTGTTCAAAGATGTGGAAATTAGTAAACTGTAGCTAGTAGCCATCAGCTGGACGACTATAAGTGACAGCAAGAAACTAGTAAGAAGTTAAAAATCACAAAAAAATGGCGAAAGCTAGAGTAAGTATGACGCCACACTTTTAAAACAAGGAGGAAACCATCTGCTTCATTCATGCGGTGAGTGACATGTATATAATGTGTTTTATTGACGGAAGCAAGTAACAAGCGGAGATGACGTAAATTGCGCCATGCCGTTCGTGCGTCGCCGTTTCAATCCAATCCAATTTATTCAACCCAATTTAAATGTGGGGGTAACTCATTCAAGCCATGTCAGTCATTTCTGAATGACTCAGAAATCAGAATTATGACCTTAACCCGCATATTGACTGCATGTAAACGTAGCAATTGTTTAGGATTCATGTATGGTGATGATGAGGAAAAGCTACTGAGTTAGGAAATAAAGAAAAAGTAGGTCATGTTGGAACATCTTGAGGGAAACTCATTTGCTGGGAAATGAATTTCTAATGGAGCTAAATTAAACTGAAGCCATGAACACCACTTTCTTACAGATGATGCAACGCTGGAGGACATGCTAAAATTCCATATATTAGTGCATTTTATACCGTTATTAAGAACTCCACGACCGTTTTAGAAATAACGTCACCCTTATGTTGGATGTTTCCTATGATCTAGAGTTAAAGCAAAGCAAGACATTTAATAGATAGTAGACAGTAGCCAGTAGTTATTAGCTGAGCTGTCCGTCCCGGGGCCGGAATGCTCCCTCCCTCCGTCCCGGACGGATGCCCATTTTTGGGACAGAGGCCGGGGGGGGGGGGGGGGGGGGGAGCGACAAGTTTGAAAAAGGGTCGGACTAAGCAAGGGTGGAGGTGAATTTTAGTCCGGCCCACTAATCGGCCCACTTGCGTGTGACGTAGCCACGAGGCAGCCAAAGTTCATCTCAATCAAAACAGGCAAACGACAAAAATTGCTTTAGAACACTTCAAAAATGCCACTAGTTACTTGGGGTGTAACGGTACACGTGGAAGTATTAATACGTTTCGGTATGGCATGTTCGGTTCGGTCCACTTGCGTTCGGTTCGGTTAACTTATTTGCGCGAGTTTACACACGGGCGCTACTGACTGTTGCACGCGGGGGAGGAGGTAGCGGCACAAAAGAGGGAGCCAGAAAAGAGCCAGAGCTCGAAGGTCCCCCCGTACACTGCGGGTTCCTGTTTGGGAACATTCAACATCCATGGGGAAAGGTACGTGGAGGAGTCTCAAAGTTGTGTGCCGACATTGCTACATGAGTTTGGCGGCTATGTTGCAGATAGCACGTCTAACATCCACGGAATCATCCGAGATTTATCATATTGTAGCGTCTTCCAGAAACACGGCGATATAGTTTAATGATCACGTTTTTATTAATCCAAGTACAACTGCTCGCGCTCTTCTTTCTCTGCTGCACCACTCGCTTGCCGTACGATGCATTCATGAACCTCGGAAACATAACAACTCAGCAACTCACAAATCCGACCACAACACAGATAACTAAATTCGTTACAATATGCTGTTCAACATTCAAAGATTTCAATGCCTAAAAAGTGTGTACAATTTCATAAAGACTTTTTAAACTTTTTCATTATAAAAAGAGTTTTGATATAGTTAGTAACTGTTATTGTATGTAATTTTTTTTTCATCACAAAAAGTGTATACCGTATATGTACTGTAATGACAACTTGTCTTTAACTTGAATAATTAGACGCATCATAGTCATAGGCTGTTGCTGCTGAGTATTTAAAGATTTCAGTGTCTTAATAATTTACAAAATTAAGAGATCTTTATTGTTAGTGTATTTTTCATTCTGGTGTAATTCCTTAGAATATCACCAGAATGGTTCACTTTTATCTATTTTTTCCAAAAGATTTGCCATTTACTCGTCATATTTTCGAAATAAACATATTGAAAAAAAACCAACATTTTTTTTGTATCGAAAATATACTGAACCGAAGTTTCCAAAAAAAAACGAACCGAACCGAAATGTGATTTAGGGTACCGTTACACCACTACTAGTTACCCAACTGTGCAGGAGATTTTTCAACAAGAGATCCAGCACGTGTTCTACTAGTACGACAAGTGAAGAGACCAAGCAGCGTCAGAGCCAGCACACCCCCGAGTGACGTTCGCATGTCGCTTAACTGTCCGCTGCTGCAGGAGTACGTAGCTTTAGTTGTGAATAAGCTAATGCAAATAAATATCCAGTCACTGCATGTTTTCTTCTACAGAGCCGCCTTCATTAATTGCCCACACAACGCTTTTCATGTGCTTACCAGTAGTCACATTGCACAGGCATATTCTGCCCTCTAGTGGTTCCACACATGTAATACCATGGATAATGCCACAGGAGTCAGCCATTTCACCTCATTGACAGAAACACGACCAGCCTGTTTTGCGTATGTAATCCGGGATAGTTTTGTTAACTAACTGTTCACATTTAGTACCTTATCATGTTTGTGAAGTATGTCCTTGTGTGGGACATCTTTAGACCGTAAAAATCTCTACCAGCATATACAAGGACGAGGACGGAGGACTATGTTTTTTGGAAACATAGGCCTGTGTGATGTCAGGAAGTTACACGAGACTTCAGCTTCAGTTTTCGAAAAACGGTTGCAAGATGACATTCTTATTCAAGCGCTAACTTTTTCATGAATCCATGCTTCCAAATTCGCTTCTTTAGCCAAAGTAAAAGTTTGGACTTCGAATGGCGCTGGCTGGACCAAACGCTGAAGCGGCTAATTAAAAAGCTAAAAAGCTTGCTGTCATGGTTGCCAACTTCAACAGATTGGAATGTTCTACAGGCCAGCTGCGTTTAGGGTGGGTGGCCACTGTTCCAATATCGCTAGGCACATCGCTGATCGCGTCCTTACATATTTTTTAAAGCAAATAATTCACCTTGTTTCCCTTTCCATTTCTGACAATAAATAAGACACACAAACGTCAATTAATACATGAGCCTCTTCAACTTCAGTTTCTGAAAAGGTGCCCGGCAGATGGAAAATAAACAAGTCAACTGGATCGCATTTGCGCTGTAATGTTGATTAATGCGCAGCGTCCGTGACACGTAAATAAAATGAATGCCTTGTGCATTTATCAGAATGAAACACTTTGCAGCCCATCTCCCGGTTGATAAAGGTAAAAAAAAAGAAGATAAATGTGTTGCATTAGCACCTTTTCAACCGCGCCTCACTTGACATTTCCTTTAGCACATGCGAGTCTAATGGAAATGCTTTACTGGGCGAACAAACATGTTATTTTTATTTTTTTTATGCCATCAGTGTCAGTAATGAGAATTACATCATAGTCAACTCCTCTGTCGTCACTATATTTTGGTTTTGTAGAAGCTCAGTGTTCAAACGCTGATATTTTCAAGAAAAATATGCCTCAATTTTTTGGGAGGGTGGGGAAAAGTGTTGCAAGTTGGTATTTCATCTGAGTCTTGTAAATGGCATTGATGCGAGATACGAATATAGCCGACTCCCTCCCCTCATTTTTTTTCCATGTTCAGTGATCAGTGCTTCAAAAACTTAGTAAAATCAGGTCTGCTGTCGGGAAATATTCCCTAGAGTTTAATAAAAAGTCTAGGGCCTAGACCTTTATTATAATGACACTGTAAAACCTTGACTTTTCAACATTCCTTTTTTCTTTTGTAAACCCCTCAAAATATTAAAAAAAAAAAATGCTGATAAACTGAATAACTGAGCTTGTTCCTCCAATCTCCCTCCAAAAGAAAAGCAAAAAAAAACCCAAAACATGAATAATATAGCCTTTGAACACTGGAGCTTGAAGAGGGATTGTTGGTGACATGAGTAACTCTGGCGAGACTTCACAAGATTTAACTATTTTCCCGCCGTCAAAACAGAATTAACAGTGTTGTTTTCTTTTGTCTTTTTAAACTTCAACCATTGGCTGGCGGTTAATAAATGCTTCAAAAGGGTGACAGTTTGACCATGGTATGGATGAATTCAATTTCCATTGTTTTCTATAAGGGAAAAAAGTTTGGGTGGAAGTGGTACTGACCGAAATAGAAAGGAAGTACTGTAAGTAAAACGTAACTCCCTATTTGCTAAAAACCCTACATTGACATGTCTCCTTTGAAAGATATCATCGAAACATTTTGCCCTTGAACATGTCGCGCCCTCAACTGAGAAAGTGCATGCGCGCTCAGATAAACAAAATCTTTAGCAGAGCAAATGTCCCGCAGGAATACTAATTAAGAAGGGTATTTGTTTACTCACGACGTGCGCTCCGAGGTGCGTCTTATCTGTATACTGCTTACATGACACAAATAGAAGTAAAAAGTCACCAGGCGATGTGAAAGATGAATAATTTACCTTCTTTCCTGAGCAGTTTCAAATGTTTACACGTCAAGGCAATGTGAAGTATGGCATTTAGCACCTGTGAGCGCCATTGGATGTGACAGAACGCTGAAGTCGGCCAAAGTCATCAGCGCCCACGCATACGGCTTGAAAAGACGCGTTGTTCGGCTTGTCAACTGTATTTTTATGTATATATTTTATTGTTGTTAGCTCCAAGAGGCAAAAAATGGGATGTGGAACTGCTGGAGGGATGCCTGTTGCTTCAAAATCAACAGCAAGAATAAGAAAATATCACATTTCTTCATGTGGTGGCCCTATGTCTTACAAGAAAAGGTTTTTTTGGAGGGGAGACGGTTGTTAATTTTTAGGAACACATTTTCATAAAATTAATTAATACCACTTTTTTACGGTAATTATGCATGATTAATTCCATATACATTACATGACATTAATCATGCATTATATGAAATTAATCATGCATGAACAAATCTTTTGAACGGTTCTTTTTGATGAACTGATTCTAATGAACTGAACTGTCATGCCCATCACTAGCGTCAATTATTTGTGACTTTTCTCATTTCAGATCAGGGCTTGGTCCATAGACCACTTAGTGTACTGCTACTACAACTAATTGAACATGCTTCAGAGTCGGGGCATCATAACATGCTGCTTGTGACCGTTTGCGCGTGATGCCGTCGCCACCCACGGCCCACCTTGCGTTTACCACCTTGTCGCTGATATTCATCTTTTAATCAGCCTGGCCGCCTGTGGATTAGCGTTCGTGTGTGGCCGCGATGTCAGACGTTACCGTGCTCCCTCCTGTTCACCGGCAGCGGGCGAGATAAGGTCAGCTGTTAAATATTATCACCAGCGATAGAGAGTGAGAGAGAGGCTGGGGTGGGCTTGGATTGGATAGTGAGTAAGGTGGTGCCAGCCATGTATAAATGCATTCATAAAAAGGCTAATCAATGAGGAGGCGCCTCGAGGAAACACTTATTCAAGCTCCAACATGATCCAGCAATGGCCAAACGTGACACTTAACACCATTCAGTTTGTTGTGACCCTTTTGCCAATCAAAATTGCCACGGTAGTTGCTGACGGCTTGGCTTGACTCGTGGTTAGATTGTGGTTAAATGACCAAAATGTCCACAAAAACACTTATTTTCTTCCTATTTTGTTGAGACGGGATCAAACTTCCGCTCTTGTCTTTTCTTCTTTTCTAGAATATAACAAGACTTTGATCGGAAGTATTTTAAATTTAATATCTTCCAAATCAACAGGATACTTAGTGTGGAATAAATGTAGTTCTTTCCTCAATATCAGTCATCATCATCGCCGGTATGCTTCTACAGTGGTGCCTTGAGATACGAGTTGAATTCATTCTGTGAACTTGCTCAAAACTCAAAACACTTGCATCTTGAATAATTAAAAGAAATGGAACTGCCGTTAATTTGTTGCAGCTTCCCCCTAAAAAGAACAAGAACACATTTTTGTCTTTGTGTTCATTTAACGAGGACGAATAGAACTCAATGCTGTACTTTGTAAAACATAGAGCAATGACATAATGTAAAGAATTACACAGTGTGTGCATCATGATTTAACTTAGCAAACAAATTAATTGTCTCACTCTTGGCCACGTGGAGTCCGTATAATACAGTCATGCAGACATAAATGAAGAAGAATAGCACTTATTCTTTCAATACTATGGTACTAGTCTATGTTACTCAATAGAATGCTCAAATATTGGTCATATTTTGTAGAGGTTGAAGAATATATGCCTGTGATTAGTGTTATATTATTTGTCCACAAATTGTGCTCAATTGTTATTGTTTAAATATTAGTAATTGAAAGGGTTCTAAAATAGCCACTATTAATGCTAACCCTTAGCATTAATCAACATTAACAGACTTTCATAGGGCAAAGCTATGTGGTTGTATACACATAAACACATAACATGTAATTCATGCAGCATGATAGTGTGTGTCCCCACATTGCAAGAACCTGTACAAAAATCATGGAAGTTGAAAACATCCCAGTTCTTGCTTGGCTAGCACATTCACTGGACAGGCCACCCATTGAGCATGTGTGGGATGCTATGAATTGGCGTATATGACAGCGTTCTCCAGTTCCTGCCATAATCCAGCAACTTCACACAGCCATTGTAGACTAGTGGATCAACATTCCACAGGCCACATTCAACAACCTGATTAAGTCTACACGAAGGCAATGTGTTGCACTGTGTGAGGCAAATGGTGGTCACACCAGATACTGACTGCTGTAAATAATTGTATGTTTGTAATCATGAGGAATCCGAAATCTGCCCTGCAAAACTTCTTCTCTTTGTTAGGAAGAAATAAAGTGGACAGACAACTCCAGTTCCACTCAACAAGGACGACTTAATCGCGTGGCTTCCATCAAAGGCCTGCAGTCCATTTCCACGACGTGTACGTCATGTAGCTCCGTCTAATAAGCAAAAGGTCAAACAGAGCCCATAAATCATAAAACGTGCCACTTTTCCTCTGCTTTGGCCCCGGCATTCCGCCGTAATGGAACACGGAGCCTAGATAGATTGTTATTACAGCTCCCATTGCGGCGAGCAGTGGTCGGAAGACGGAGGTGAAAAAAAATCAATTGTATAATCACTGTGTGAGGAGAGGAGGGAAAGGGTGAACTTGAGATTTTCCTGCATTCCGTCTGCGTGCTGGATCACAATTCCAAACAAAAAAGTGGAGAACAATAACTCCAACTCATCTCAAAAGCTGCTGTGCTGAAGCATTAAAAAGAAAGTGGCACATCAGATGCCCAACCCTAATCATGACAAGATGCATGAAAACGTCTCATGTCCGAAATTTAAGAGGAATTTTGCCATTTTGGTTTGAAACAGCGGTTGTTTTGAGGATTCACAATGAAACCTTTACCTCAGGCACCATTTTCACCCATAAACTGGGGATTGGGTAGACATGTCAACAAGTTATAGACAATTCACCCAAATAAGCCTTAATCTAAACCAGCTACCCGGGATAGATGGAAGGCACATGATATGGATGGAGCATGTCATAAAATTGATGAACATATTGTGCATTCTCCTTGCAAAAGAGGGTGCCACGGCCCATCCATTGTTGCTTGCATCTTGAATTGTTTTTGTGTGTGTGTGTGTGTAGGTGCGTGTGTGTCATTTTCATTCGCCAAAGCAATTTCCTCTCAGGTCCTCAGCCATGAATACTAAACACAAAGTGGAGCAACAACATTTCAGCTCAAAACGTTGGGACTATTTCGGTACGCTCTCTTTGTTTGGGCTCCAGGTAAAACTTTGTCACGGGAGCATTCTGCCACACACGGCTCATCATCTCCTGCCCAAAAGGGCCCACGTTTTGCTGTGACTCGAGGGCATTTATGGCATCTCCGTGAAACGACTGCCTGAGTTGCCGCGGGTTGGAGTGAAGGCTTCAAAGATAGCTTCACACCTCTACTTACGAAATTAATTGGTTCTGGAATAAATTTCTTTAGTAGAAGATTTTGTAAGTAGGGAAATGTTTTCCATGTAAATGCCCTAATACGTTCCGTAAGCCCCACAAATTCAGACATAAATGTTTTATAAAGCATAAAAATGCATTAAAACATGTAACAAATACATGTTACAATTAGATTATTGCACAATAAATAAGAGTTGTGCATAATGTTAAAAAAACCAAAGAATAGAGTAAAGAATATAATTAATGATGGTCGTTTACCTTTTAAGCTGTCCTCGTCGCTTTTTGCCCTCTTTGGTTCATGTTCTCTCTCAGAAGTGGTTTTTGCCTGGCGTTTTGTAAAGAACTGATTTAACAACGTGGCGACTGTCGATACATTATCATACATATTCTTTGGCAAGATCAACCAAACGCATCCCCTTTTCATACTTTATTATCTCTTGCTTCATTTGTATGGACAAAAAAACGATTTTCTCCTTTTTTTTTTCTTTTCCTCATTTCTAATTCACCTCAAACTATCGTAACACCTCATGGCCCGAGGGGTGAATGACGAGGACGCTGCATAGACATATCTATCACGTAACTATCTATCTACCTGTCTATCTGCACACATAGACACATACGGTAGAGGTCCCTCTCAGCCAATGGGATGCTAGGAAGATGCTAGGCTAGCCAATGGCAGAGCAGCTGTGAGTATGTTGCGTTCAGGAAACTCCGGAGCTGCGAGTGGCAGCCCATCCTGTATTTTTACCTTTCGTATCTTGAAATTTCTTTCGTAACAAGAGGCAATATTTTCCTGTTGAGGTGTTTCGTAACTTGAAAATTTCGTATTTATAGACGTTTGTAAGTAGAGGTACCAAGAGGTACCACTGCACTTGTGAGCTCATTTGGAAGTCTCCTTGAAAGATGTACATGGGTTATTCACAAAACATATTCCTATTTTAATATTTGTGGGGGTATATTTAGCAAATGGTCTGTTGGTCATTTCTTAAAATGACATGAATTCAGGATTTTAGTCCGGCCCACTAATCGGCCCTCATGCGTGTGGCGTGCTCGCGAGGCAGCCAAATTTCATCTCAGCTGACTCGGTGAAAGGCTTCTTTTTAGGCTTCTTTCAAAACAAATTGTGTCCGGGAGGAAAATCAAGCTGCGCGCAGCACTCAAGTATGACACTGGCACATCATGCATTTCCCTACTTCCGGAAATACGCCGTAGCAAACCTGCTGTGTAGTGGTTTGCTGGCATGCTTTTATTTTGAAGGCAGGAAAGTGTGAAGGAGGGGAGTGTGGAAAATAAGTAACTTGTTGCTTGCAGACTTGTCGCCTGTTCGACCCAAATAATTATACAATACGACAAAACCAACCGCATGGTTCGCAATGGAAGTAAGTACATGCTGCTGGGTTGTTGTGTCTTTCAAAACGTAATAACTTGGAGAAGTCTTGGAGCTCAGCTTCTTTGTATTGCGTAAACGGCATTCATTCACAGACGGGTTGAATCACTGATAACACTTGAAATTATATCACTCCGCGCACGTCGCGGTGCAGTGAGTAAATAACAGGGCGAATAAATACGCCTGGAAAAGTAGGTCCATACACTACATGGATAAGTACGTGAGTATTAAAGTGGCGCGTTTGAAGCGTATCCGCAGCGGGTTTGAATAGTAAGTTAGTCAGCTAATTGTCTTTAAATAAACCTCTTCTGTTAGCATCTCTCCCGCGGGAGCATCGTGCACGTTTTTTTTGTGTGTGGGGGGTGGGGGAAGTCGTTGGTCGGAACGGGGCAGGGGCCGACAATGTTTATGAATATGGCCGGGGGGTTGCGGGTACCCAGGTCAAGGGTGGAGGGTCGCGGCCGGACAGGCAATAAAGGGTCAAGTGCCCAGCTCTGAAAATTACTTATGCCAATCTCTTGCACGCACCCCAGCGAGTCAATTACTGCTTCAGCAATGTCAAGGACTGTGTGTGCTCTGGATTTAAAAGGAATGACCAAAACCACTTGGATTAGCCATGAGTCGGCTGCGTCCATCCCACAAGGGCGCACAGCGTTGCAATTGCCCTCTCTCAAAACAAAGAAAACTCAACCCAGGTGCTCATTTACTACCCTTTTTGATGAAATTAAAAAGTATTCTAAAAAATAGATACTCTGTGAATTACAAAGTACTGGAAAAAACTACTCTCCTATAATAACAAAGTATTTGTACTTCATTACTTCCCATCTCTGCTTGTGAAATGGTAATTATTAAAAATACTAATAATAATAATACCAAAAAAAAAAAAAAATAAAGGGTGGGGTTTAGACATTTATCAAACACCCACAATTAAGTAGGGCATATTAAGGTATGAGGGTGGGCCATATGAAGGCGGGCACCTATGAAGTGTATGAAGGTGGGGGCCTATGAAAGTGGAGCACAAGAAAGTGGGGCCTACAGAGGATGGCTCACAAGAAGGGTGTGACCTAAGAAAATGGGAAATGCAGCACATGAAGGTGTGAACCTATGCATTTAATAAATCTAATAAAAGTAATTTTATTTAATCAGAATATTGTATTCATGACTGAACAAACACATGTTTGGAGCCGGTGCAAAGCCAGTGAATGTTGATCACGTTGTCCAGCAACCATGCTTTCAGGAGCCATTACGATAGCTGTAGTTGTTTGTGATCGCCATTTTCAAACGCCAAGCCCCGGACAGCATACAGAAATGCTCCTCAGAGGTGAAAAAAGTAATCTGGCATTGACTCTTTTTCAACAATTATCCATTCATTCATCCATTTTGTTCTGCTTATCTGGAGAAGGGTCGTGGGGGTTGTAGCTTTTGCAGGGAAATCCAGACTTCACTCTTCCCAGCCACTTCATCCAGCTCTTCCAGGGGAACCACAAGGCATTCCCAGGCCAGTTGGGAGATAGAGTCTTTCCAGCATGTCCTGGGTCATTACGGGCCCCTCCTTACAGTGGGATGTGCCCAAAACACTTTACCAAGGAGGCATCTTGATCAGATGTCAGCGCCATCTCATCTGATTCCTCTCAATGCGGAGGAGCAGCTGCACGACTATGAGCCCCTTCCGGATGACTGAGCTTCTCACCCTATCTCTATGGGAGAACCTGGACACCCTGAAGCGAAAACTCATTTCAGACGCTTGTATCCAGGATCTGGTTCTTTCTATCACGACCCACAGCTCGTGACCAGAGGTGAGGGTAGGAAGGATAGGTTGATCACCAGGTAACCTTGACAGATGGAAACAGAGTCCGCATCACTGCAGACGCTGCATCGATCCACCTGTCAATGTCCCATTCCATTGTTTCCTCACTTGAACAAGACCCCAAGACACCTATGAATTTATGATATAATGTCAATATTTAGCAATCAGTGTAATGTAGTATGGACACATTACAGCCTTTGGGCAGTACATGGGCCATGTGTGTACACCCGCCCACTCCAGCCGAGTTGGCCGGTGACGCTTGTCATGGGCCGTCACCAGCTGTCTGAGCAAGTCGTGGACCATGAAAGCGGGGCAGATGAACACGGTTCCTATGAGAGCAGGACATATGAAAGTGTGTTGGAGCAGGGAAACGTAAAAAAACAGGCTCCCAAGGACTGGACTTGGAGACCCCTACAATATGAGACTGTGCTAGTGGTTGCATCTAATTGGAGGCATGGATACAGTCCTACTTGATGGTTTTCTAAGTACAATTTGACAATTGTAGAGTATGTCAGTGGAGTGTGGTGTGGGTGGAATGCAGGTGGAGCTTTGAATGGGGCGGCTTTTTCCCTGAGTTGGTGACTTTGCACGTCACATGTAGTGCAGTCTCCTGATTGTGGATCGTCAAACCGACTCCTTCCTTGACAGCAAACTTCTGATTGGTATTATCCTAGCGGCTGCTGGCACCTTCCTCGAATGCAGGCCTCAGGTTGACGCCATCATACCTGGAAACAGTCCCTTCCTTCTCCTAGTGTGTAAATTGTAACCAGCAACAAGTGATAACAAAAACGTCTGACAAGCCCAACAAAATTTATGCCTCGAAAGTTCTATAACCGTCCACCACCCCACTTTTCAAATACACAGTGGAGACATTTTAATCCATCCCCAATCATTTCTGTCCGGGTCGTCCTCAAAGGGAAATGACAAACATAAAACGTGGGAGTGAAGACGCTGATTTGCGGCTTTGCCTTTGGCTGGCCATGAAGGCGCCTTTTAGGAGGCCGCTATTAATCTTCCCGAGTCGGAGTCAGTCTATTAGCAAGGAAGAAGACATCAGTCACGCTTTGTTCAAAATCTGCTACATGCCCAGCTGGCTTTGCTACACATCTACACTCTGCTGCTTCTTTCATGTGCAAAACACAAATAAAAATAATGTGAACTCACATAGGAAATAACAGGGATTGAACACTAATTAGCAACAAGTGACCACCAAGGTCCGGATACTAATTAACATAAAAAACACCCCAACACAGAGTTTGTCAACAAAAGACTTGACAAGCTGACAGCCATGCTGGGTGAAAAAAGCCTTTTGAAACCAAAGCACTATCATATCAAAGCCAATAGGTAAGCAGAGCTGCATTTGTAGCACAAATTTGAGTGTTACCAACATTTGCTACTGATAATAATGTTTGGTTAAGTTGTTGACTTGCTTGGTTGGCGTTTATGAAGGTGGAGCCTAAAAAGGTGGGGCACATGTAGGTTAATGTCTAAATTATACAGTTTTCTGTGGTTCACATGTTTATGATATACAGTGTCAGCTTCTGTAAATTGAAGGGAGCTATGATGGTTGCCTGGCTCACTTACATGAGACAAATCCGCCCCTAAAAAGAGCCAATTTCATCACAACAAGAAATATGCTGTGTATTATTATGATCTTTTCCTAATTATTTTTTAAACAAAAGCAGCACTTATTGTGTTATTTCCGATGGGGGTAGTTGGTGAGCAAACAAGCCTTAAATTTCAATATAGTGAGCACATTTGGGTAAGGAAGACATAACATGGTGCTAATGTAAAAAGGGCCCAATTTGCATAGAAAGCACCTTTGCATAACTCTGCATGGTGATGTAATGTCTTTTCACTCACTCATTAGACACATGCACTGAGAGGTAATAAGAATTCCATAATACATCCACCCCCGAGAGAGACAATTTGCATGGAGAGCAGAAGCCTATTTTACATGAAGTATAGTTTGTGTGTGCACTCACAGCCGTGTCACAATTTCACCCTGCTGACACCATCTCGTGATGCATTGTGGGAACACATTGCGGAGCATCTGTTGTGTTACATGGAAAAAGGGCATAAAAAAATACCGGCATGGCAAGTAGGAATTTTGCACAAGTGTTGTACCGCCCCGTTACGGCTCTGATAGTGCTGCTTCTAAAGAGGGAAATTGTCAGGTCGACTTTGTACCCCTCATTCAGTTTCGGTGTCATTAATACAGAATGGCAACCTGGAAAAAAGGTCAAAGTGGCAGTTTTTGGGGCAGAGTAAGGTGTGAAAAATATTTGTTGTACCACATTCCACGTCAGTGCCGTTTATACGGAACGGTGTCCTGGGAATAAGTAGGCAAAATGCTGGCTTTTACAGATAGAACAGAATTACTTTACACACAGACATCACTATTCCTCTGATGCTAGAACCTTCAAAGGTGTAAAATTGCCGGGTCGACTTCAAACCCCAAATTCATATCAGGGCGGTTTGTAAAGAATAACAACACAGTATTTCTTTTTTCAAGGCAGAATAGAGAGTGTTTACACATGGGTGTTGTCGCATTTCATTACGGTTTTAATTCTACTAACTCCAAGGTTGACTTCATACCTCCTATTCTGTATCGATACACTTTGTAGAGTGCAACAACACAGAAAGGCTTAAGAAAAATACTCGGTTTTACAGGCAGAATAAAAGGGACTTCCACATCTTTCACAAAGGACATTTTCAGGCGGTGCAAAAGGGTTTGAAACAAAGGTGTCACCTGTCTCTGGGACGACTTGGTACCCACTCACCAGCCCCATTCGGTGTCCACAACAGACGACATTGTGATGTAACTTATTGCCCTTTTGGTTTCATCCGAAATAACAGCACGTAGAAAAGATAAAATCAGGCATTTCAGTGTTGAAAGTTTCCCTGCAAAGTGCACAAGCGAGAGTTGGAGTGGCGGAATAATGGCAGCGGTCAGAGACGAGATGGAGGAATAATGGAGTTCTTCGCAGGTCAACGCTGAGCTGCTGACCCCACGCTGCGTTCTGTCCGTCCTCCGCTCATCTGCCGCCGTGTCCATCACTCAACCGAGCTCCACTGGGCTTTACGCCGAGCAAGAAGAACTGGTGAGTGGGAAGAATACTTTTTCTTCTTTCCTCTCAAAGCATCAATCAATTTTGTGCTGTTCATTACAAACAGCAATCTGGAATAAAAGTACGAAATTCAGGGTTTTACAGGCTGTGTAAAAAGGCTTGACATACTTTGTCCTGCCTCTGTTATGGCTCTGTTATCACCTCCAAAGGCAGAAAATTTCGAGATCGACATCATGCCTTTCTTTTCATGTGCTTGTTGCTACAGAACATCGACTTGGAAAAAAAGGTCTGTTGTGAAGCTTTTACTACCATTGAAAGCAGAATATTCATATCTCAACTTTGTATCCCCATTCCATTTCTTTTATTAACTATGAAGGCAGATTGGTTTTGTAGCCCCGTGCCATGTCGGTGCCCACATCAAAAAGAAAAAACAACTTAGAAAAAATTTTAAAAAAGAAATAGTAGACAGGCTTTACAAATTGAGGATTAACTACTGTACAGACCCCCATTCCGTTTTGGTGTGCTTCATACCAAACAACGACCTGGAGAAAAGGCACATTTAGATGCTTTTACAGGTACTGGAGAAGAATTTTGCACATGTGTGTTGCCTGCCTGAGAACAGGCAGAATATGCATTGGTTGATTTTGAACCACCATACGCGTACTGTGAAAGGATTTTACACATATATGTATTTTATGATTGGTACTACCACTGATGGTGCAATGTGGCCAGATCGACTTTTTATCTCACATTCCGTGTTGGTGCTGCTCATACTGCACAAGAACCTTTAAAAAAGGTGGAAAATTGCTGTAAATTATTTTTAATGAAAAAGGCCAATCAGTTCCCTGGCTCTTTTTCATCTGTGTTATGACCTCCAAAGGCAGAATTGAATGGTCTACTGTACTTTATACCCCCCATATTGGTGCCATTTAACAACATGTAAAATTACGGCGTTGCAGGCAGCGTGAAAGGGGCTATGATCTTCTTGTGAGGTCTCTCAAGACATTCTCCATGTGATCCATAAAACAAACACTTTTTTTTGTGTTGGTGAAAATGTGTCTCATGCACACACACACACACTCACAAACATTCGCAAAAGGTTAATTGGCTCGACTGTCGCTGATGTTTTGCGTCCAAAAGCGTTCCTTTTGGAGGCACAAACATGGATTGTTGTGCGGATGAAAGCGGGGTATGGTGGTGCGGGGGGCCGAGAGTGGGAGCAAGGGGTTTGTTGTGGATTTACAGACAGAGTGAGAGCGAGCGTTGTCTTTCAAAGATGCTTAGAAGTGCGGCGGCCACTACACAAAAATGACGCTACAGGAGCCAAAGCAGCACTTGTGGCATCGCTGTTGTTGCTTGCTGACGCCGTGGTCCAATTAAGACCACCGTCAAAATGGAAACCGCAGAGGTGGCCGTTATTAATGAGTTGTCAGTGCTAGAGACAGCCAGGCAATTACGAGACATGAGGTTCACGAGGCACAGTCCCAATTACCGGTTGATCGTCAAAAGGGAGCTACGGAGTAGGCGAGGTCGCCGGTAATTTGGCCGCGGCCATGATGAGGGGCATAACCTAATACCCAAAGATCTGACCATGCACTGACAAACACATCACCAGACAGTCCATCAAATGAAGAGTGTACAGGAGGGGGCATGACAGTCAAATATAGTGAAATTATCAATACATTTTAATCTAAAATGATTCTGAAGATATGACTACGCTATGGAAATCTAGAAAGATTGATTATATGACTCTGCTTTATATAGCCTATGTACCTGAAATCAATAATTATTAAAGACAAAGTCAACGCAAACATTTTTTTTTCAAGAATATTTTCTATGCAAGCCCACTAGTCCAAGCAAGGCATTCTGATAAATATTGCGTTTGTGGAATTAGTGTTAATCCACTCGATTTTTGCCATCTGTCGACTGAAAATGACATCACACCTGCTCACAACGACTAATCACGGCTCAGATTCAGAAAACAGATCAGCCGTGATTGGTCGTTGTGAGCAGTTGTGAGGTCATTTTCAGTCGACAGAAGACAAAATGGCTGCCCCCGGACATGGCTAAAAACGAGTGCATTTTGCTGCTTAATTTATATTCCACAAATGCAAAATTAATCAGAATGCCGTGTTTCAACTAGTGGGCTTGCTGGGAACATATTCTTGAAAAAAATATGTTTGGGTTGACTGCTTTAATTGCAGTACCATTATTACTATCATACAGTATATAGTAGTCATAGAACTCTTAATTTTAAAATTTTCAGTAAAATTATATTCCTCTTAAAATTTTAATTGTGATAATTATTAGTAGCGCATTATTGATCATTTAAAATTATTTAATTAACCTCTAGATAGCTAAATATGATTATAGGACCGTTAATTTGCTTGTACAGTATTGTTTCATTCATACATTATATACATTTGAAAAAAATGCATAATTATATCTATTTTATATGTAATGTACTTAAAGATGAACAACAAAAGCATTATTTTGTTATCGTAATTTAATACTTTATTATTATTTGTTCTATCAAAATGGCAATATACTCATCATGGTCATATATGCAAATTATGATGTAACATTTAAATTAATTTACATGCCGAACCGGGCTGGAAATAAAAGTGACAAGGTGAATATTATTAATAGCCACTTCATTAGGTACACCACTGAATCCCTCCTTGACACTGTCAAATGAAAGTCATCAAATATTTAGTTTTGCATCGAATATCAAAGAAAGGACTGAAATTGGCCTTTCCAGCAAGTTTAAAGCTAGGTCTGATTTAAGTGCACGTGTATTACTGATGAAAAGTCATATTCCACAAGTCTTGAGCATCAGTAAAAGGAACATTTGGTCCTAACATAGCGCTCCGTGTCCTCAGGCCAATAATCACGGTTTACTTCGAACTAAGCATGTGCCAGTAGGGGACGTTGGGGGACGTGCTGACGCATGAAAATTCACGCCAAAAATTCATGAGGCCTAATTTGGCAAAACGCATAAGATTCTTGTTCCATATTAAATGAAAATGCTGGCTCTTAGAATCGGGACTCACTAAAGTGGCCACCAGGGGGCAGTAGCTCGCTTGCATTGCCAGGAATAATTTGAGTGTTTGGTGCGGATGCGGGAGGGGAAGGCCTGCAATTCACATAGCCACAGGTTGGTCTGGATTGGCCGGAGACTCATCCCCGAGCTGCCGCCCCACACACACACTCACGCACACGAGCACGCACTCGCGCGCACACCCCCACACACACACACACCCTCATACACTCGCCCCACTTACAGTAAATGATTCCTTTCAGGTATGTCCTTATCTCGGTGCGTCTGAAGAAATTAAGTTAAAAAAACCCAAAAAACAAACAAATAATAAATAAAATTGATGTGCATGCTATTATTCTCCAAGCTAAGTATTTATTATTTATTTGTATTTTGCATCGGTGGGTTCTTAACTAAGACAATATGATTTATCCTTTTTTCTCGCACAGTTGTTTAGTACGGTAAATCTGACAATAAATGTGGAGCTGTTCAACTGCTGGATTATTCGAAAGCTTTTTTAATGGACTTGGGTTTATTTTTTTCACTGCCTTATTTTTCCCCAGCGGAGAAGTGTCAGGGAAGGAGTAAGGATCAGTATTAGGGTTAAGGGTAAGGTAAAGGTGAGGATTAGGGTTAAGGAAAAGTACGGAGTTAAGTTTAGGGATTGATCGACTAAAGATATTTTATAGTCGACTATAATGTGATGAAAGTCGACTCAATTATGACATTGATACTTTTTTTCAGCATGTACAACTTTTTTTGCACCACGTTACGTCTTGCATTTTATGTAAGTGTAAATTGGCCGGTAAAATGCTATGCCAAAAACACACTTTCAAGCTTTAAAAGTCAATTCCGAGCAGTAAAGTTGACTAATCGACTAGTCAGTTTAACCCCTAGTTCAGGTAAGTGTAGTGAGTAATGGTTAGGGATAAAGCTACTGAGCGGCGAATGCCTATGAGCATAGCAAACTTTGACTTTTGTTAGGGTTTGTAAAACATGTTTGCAAACAATTTTACTTATCACATTTTTTTCATGGTGCAAGAACATTTTGAACAAGTTCAAAATTAGCAAGATTTGTCAACAAAGTTCTTTTCATTCGTCATGTGCCTAAATGTAATATGGGGGTGGTGGTTGTACAGCGACGTGGGAGGGACGTGCGAAATGGTCGTCTCGCACCTAAATGTTAGTGTGTTCAAACACTCGCAAAGATGTTTGCCAGCAATTTTAATGGTCTCAAGCTGTTTTTCTTGTAGCAAAAGATTTTTTAACATGTTCAAAATTTGACTGCGACAAGAAAAACTGTTTGCATCCGTTTGGAAATTTTTGCGAACGTATTTGCAACTGTTTGCAACATTTAAGATATGGGAAAGGGTCACAGTTAAGATTTAGGATTAGGGTTAGGCATAGTAGTAAAGTTAGGCGTATAGGGGTTCAAATTTAAGATTAGTGGGTAGGGTTAGGGGGTTTAGGGTTAAAGTCAAATCAAATTCATTTATATAGATCTTGATCACAGAAATGTCTTAAAGGGCTTCACATGCCCACAGTTGACAAATATTAGTGACATTTCCTGATCTTAACCCCCAGGAGGGCAAGGAAAAACTCAGAAAAACACCACCTGGGGATAAATGAGAAACCGTGAGAAGGGACCACGGATGGGGGAATCCCCCTTTCACCAGGTTGCAATGGATGCCGATTTGGTAACATTTGACGCATATGATGCCATGCAATGTTAGGTGAAACAGTGTGAAAGTCCATTCAATCAGATGAAGCCTTGAAGGAAGACGCCTTGGGTAAAGTGGGTTCCGGGCCAGTTGGTCAATGTCCAAATCTCCACAGCAGCGCCTCCGAGGATGTGGTCAACCTCCAATCTTGTACCAATCAGTTGCTACAGTGTCCAGACAGCCACTTCCAATTTGATCATCCTCACCTAGCACCATCCCCAAGAAGAGAGTGCAAGAGAGAGAACAGAAGCGGCAGTCAAACAGGCCAATAAGTAGTTCAACCAAATGCAAGAGTATACAAATAAGTCTTCAGTCGTGTTTTATAATTTCCTACTGAGGTAGCGGCTCTAACGTCCTTGGGTAGGGAATTCCAGAGCACTGGAGCCTTAATAGAAAACACTCTGCAACTTGTAGATTTCTTTAGGTTAGGACTTTTTTTCCCCCGCAGTGCAGTCAGGGTTAGGGGTCAGGGCTGTATATTTTTTTTTTCCCCACAGTATAGTGAGAGTGTTGAATGAATGCCACAGTGTTCTCCTCATAAGCATGCACAGGTCCACCCCTCCATGTGGACATACTGTACACGCCATGCCGTCAAGCGTGACATCACTGCTGAAATGTAACGATGTGTACTGTCACCGCTAGCCCAAGATGAATGGATGGCATGCTGAGAGATCTTTTCATGTAGAGGCCATGAAAATGTGTTAATACCGTTGTGGATGAGAGGTTCCTGGTAGGAAAAAATAAACATTATGTTCGAACTGTTTGGATATGGCATTAATTGTTTGTAAGCTTGCAATTGTTTGAAGTGACCCAAGGTCATCCACCAGAAACAATTAATCAAATTCATGAAACCCCCATGAAATTGTAATCAGTAATCATCGAGTCATTTCATAGTGGTGAAGTGGTGAACACCAACCAAATCACCTGTCTCTCACATCAATTAGTGTTGATACTCCCTGCGCCAAAAATGATTTTACATTACACAAAGACTAGCATTGAAGTTGCTATCTGAAACTAAATATAAACACAGAACAGAACCACAAAGACAAAAGGGGTGAGACAACACCTAAAAAAAAAAGCTCCATCACGCTCGTATTTAAGGCACAGATTGATCTGCTCTGTAAAAGAATCTATACGAGACTCTTTAACATTAATTCTTCATTCGGCTGCCAATCAATGATGTCAGCTGAGGTTAGCCAAGAGAAGATTAGCTTGCCGGGGGTACTCGATTACCATTTTCTCCATAATCTCTGCATCTTGTGGTGTTGGCAGTGCACAGTGGTGGCAGAGCTGCCTAATCGATAGCCCGTCTTTGAGCGTATAAAAGAAAAGAGTATCTATCTATCTATCTATCTATCTATCTATCTATCTATCTATCTATCTATCTATCTATCTATCTATCTATCTATCTATCTATCTATCTATCTATGTCGCTGTCCAGCAGAAACCTTGTATGAACAAATATGGTCAAATTATTTTTTTTCCCAATAATCAATACTAATGCTCCACCCCCACATTGTCAAAATAGCAAATACGCGAATAAAAACACAAAAAGGCTGCAGTTTTTCAACACAACTCATGTTTGATAAGTGCATGCAAGTCTCCGTTACATATTAATATCCACTTAATAGATGGGGTTAGTTGGCTCATCGTTTTATTTATTGCGTCATTCTTGGCTTTCGACCTTTAGGAAGGTATTTTGTGAAGATATGGCAGACGTTTACTTTTGTTTGATATTTTCAAAGGCTTCTTGCCTGATGGAGCTTCACATGATCGCAGACTTTGAAGCACTTGGCTTCACTGGCTTTGTATTTGTATCTTAATCAATCAATGCCGTGTTTCAACTAGTGGGCCTGCTGGGAACATATTCTTGAAAAAAATATGTTTGGGTTGACTTCCGCTTTAAGTTTTGGTCTTTGTTCAAAATAAACTGAAGTGCAAAATAATACATGTTCAACTGTTAACTGTTGCATGACACTAAGAAGTTGGAAACTGTTGAATATACATGTGTGATTAAAAGCTCTGTTGCCTGTACTGCATTCATCAGAAAAAATACACCTTATTAATGCACTGGATAATAATATTTAATTATAAAAAAATATTAGTATTACTTTCTAATGTGTGAGATAAGTACATGCATCAAATACCATAATGGAGACAGTCATCATACCTCCCAAATTGAGTTAGCAAATAAATGTGATATGTTGGTAATGTTGGTAACAGCACTTCTAATAATACACCAAGTGTTAATATAAACCTTTTAAAAATACACAAACTTACAGAGGTTAGATTTTTTATTGGGTATATGAGAGGATGGACGTGGATGAAATTCAAACAGAAAAGTGCTCTCTCAGCCATGCGGAAATTAAGTTAACAAATGTTGGGAGGAACATGAATAACACACTCTAAGTGTTAACATAAACCTTATTAACATGCTTCTACTTTTACATCTTGATTGCATCTTAATGAGAATATGAGAGGATGGACAGGGATGGAATTCAAAAGACGAGCACTCTCCAAATGACCTATTATTGGTACTTGCCCGGGGCGGCATGGTGGTTGACTGGTTAGCATGTCCGCCTCACAGTGTAGAGGTCCCGCGTTTCAATCTGGGCTCCTTCCTGTGTGGAGTTTGCATTTTCTCTCTGGGCCTGCGTGGGTTTCCTCCGGATACTCCGGTTTCCTCCGATATTCCAAAAACATGCATGGTTGATTAATTGAATACTCTAAATTGCTCCTAGGTGTGATCGTGAGTGTGAATGGTTGTTGTTCGACTATATGTGCCCTGTGATTGGCTAGCAACCAGTTATTAATAGCCACTTCATCAAAGTCTTGTTTTTTTGTTGTAAAAAAATTGAGGGAACCATTGGTGTGAATAGCTAGGCCGTTCACCACAATTTCTGCATTGGAAAAGTTGGAACTGATGAATTGGGGGTTAGACAAAATGCTTTTCAGGTGATGCACTGCTTCCTGTTCTGGGAAGTTCTTAAGCACCACTGGTGCATCAAGTGTCAACAATAGCTGTCCAAGAGGTCAACGAAACGGCCACATCCAACGTTTACATGTCAGTGTGAAATGCACCTCGCAAAGAAGAGGATTGAGGAGATTCTTATGAAGTCCTCTGCTTGTACCCTGAGGGGATTAGCACCTTTTTTTGTTGGGCAGTGGTGGTGAGTATTTACCACCTGCTGTGAAACAAGCCTTCTGCGCAAGTCTGATAATGTCACAATGACTGACGCCACACTGACACCTCTCCATATCACTGGCACTTTTAAAAAAATTTTTTTAAGAAAAATACTACCTCTCTGTGACTTTTCATCTTTTATTATAAAGTGAGTAGACGAAGTGAGAGGGGATAACGAGGGGAAACAATTGTCATGTTCCCTTGGCTTTGACAAGCTGCCGGCTGCCGGGGACGTTTTCCAGCATCCCGGACGTGCAGACTCACGTACCACGGGACTTATTTCTTTGTATTTCAGGACGTGTCAAACATGACGGGAGACAGGATCCATTCGGAAGTATGTTGCCAGTAAGTGCGGCTTGTTATTGTCAAGATTCCTGCCAAGCGGCTGTGAGTGGAGCCTTTCAGATTAAATTTGATGAATCGGACATGTCTCATACAGAACAGATCAGCTGCCTTGACATTGGAAACATTTTTTAGTCTTTTATTTTTATCCATTATGCTCTCCACAATTGTCGACATGAAAACACTGATGCAGGTGAATGCACCTTGCGCTCCGGCACCCCAGGGGATTTAAGAAAGAGCCTCCAAATATAGAGAGTGAATTAAAAAAAACTAGCCTATGTCCTCTCCGGGTACTCCGGTTTCCTCCCACATTCCAAAAACATGCATGGTAAGTTGATTGGACTCTCTAAAATTGCCCCTAGGTGTGATTGTGAGTGCGGATGTTTGTCTTTGTGTGCCCTGCGATTGGCTGGCAACCAATTCAGGGTGTCCCCCGCCTACTGCCCAAAGACAGCTGGGATAGGCTCCAGCACGCCCCGCGACCCTTGTGAGGATAAGCGGTATAGATAATGGATGGATGGATAGCCTATGTCCACCTCATTGAAAAAGGAGAAAAAAAAGAAAGCAAAGCAACGCAACAGCTATCAGACGCTGCTGCTAGGCGGGCACTCGCTGATAGCAGTTAGCAGATGGCTAGTCGCTAACACCGGAGACTTGAGACTTGAGACTGAAATGACTGTGTGCACATACCAAATAAACTATTAAGTGGGGCACAAAAAATCCTCAACACAAATTACTAAAGGAGTCATATCAGTATCACAAAGTGCAAGAGAGAAATAGAACAAGAGATGGTACTGTGGGTTCATGTGTAGTCCCGGTATGCCGTAAAAAGTACGCTAGAGGCTAAAATTGAAAGAAAATTTTAAAGTGCTGGTACATTCATACCGCTGCGTACAGCCCACTTAAAGCACTGAGTAGACCCACAAACACGTCTCAAGAATCCATGCCGGAAAAGGGAAGTTGGCCATTTTGGTTTGAAGAGGCCACAGCAGATTTTGTCCGATCGGGACCAAATTTAAACACACAATGAGACATGCTGAATTGGGAGAAAACAACAGAGCATACTTAATGCCCATAAAACTCAAACTATGATGGTCCCGCCGCGACACCAGTTTCACCCAAAATTTGATTGACATATCTATCATAACAGGACACACGAAGAAGTCTACTGTGAGAACCAATGCCCAAAACAACAAACACAAAGTTGGCTCTGAGCTTTAGGTTAATTCCATGGCCACTTTGACAAAATCTTTCAAGGGAATTCGCCCAAAATGATCCCTAATCGTAACTTGGTATTCAAGCCAGATGGAGGATGATGGATTGCAACGCATTTTTACCAATGGCATCTAATGTGGGCGTAGCGTGGCGTCAAAGTTTGACTACCATCTTGAAGATCTGCTACTAAAAAAAGGTTGCGAGGGCCCCTTTAAACACTACTTATACATCCAAGAATTAAGACTATTCTGTGTCTTGGTCTACTCCAATCCCCTCTAAAGATGCCCACGGGACTGGTGGCAGTGTGGATTAGTCTGCTGCTGAACACTGCAGCTTTCTTGCAGTAAAGCTGACAGAGAACAAGCTGTAAGTTTGGGCTGCAGCGTGTGATTCATTGGAATGCTGACCTTCCTTTAAGGGGGTATGATGAACAACCCTTCTACTAGACCACAGGCTTGGGGGCTGTGTCAGCCCCCCCCCCCCCCCCCCCCACCCCAAACATCACCACTGCTCTTTCCCCTCTCAGCTGTCTGCAGCCTCACCTTCAGCTCACATTCAATCACTGTTGCAGCCAGCCGTCTGATAACACTAGCCATATGGCTACCTTCGTCAATCGGCACAGAAAACAAGCTAAAATGTCACGGTGCCATCTTGTCCTCTTATTAGTGCAATATTGCCCACACTGCGCCCCTCCCACCCCTTGCCGATAATAGCCCGCATTAGTGCAGCTAATGGATAAGATGACAGGCAAATTGAAGCTCTCTCAAGTTAATGGGAAAAAAAAAAATCTTATCCTCTATTATGAGCACATATAAAATGTTTCCCAAACATTTTATGTGGACCAAAGAATATGGATTCCAATAAAGGTGTGTTTTATTTTTCAGATTCATCATTTCATTTGTGTTGGCAAGTATCCATAAAATATTATGAAAATATATAGGCCTATATAGTGTAAAATTTTATTTAAATAATTTAGAAGACCATTTTCATTCTCTGTTTAAAAAATCATTTTCAATATTTTAATTATATGTTAGATTATTGACCTAAAATTATTTTTTTTAAACCGCATGGAGAGTTTTTTTGAAATTATATCAGAAATATGACTTATTCTTATTTGAATATTTAACAAAAAAAAAATTCAAATTTAAAAAGAAAATAGTTTTGAGTAAATTGTAATACAGTGCAGTACTTTCAAATTGTTTACAATATGTATAACACTAGTTTATTTGTTTTACAAAATATATTTCAATGTTTAAGAATTACCTAAGATATTATTGATGGTTTTAAATTATATTAAAAATAACTAGTAACCTTTTTAGGGATCTATGCTTATTATCAATATCGGCATTATCAACAGTTTTTGGCTACGTCAATTACTCACAGTTTTAAGCTATTGATGTCAAAAATCAGTTTACAGCAACGAATATTTAGGACTTAAAGTCCACTACGGCGGCTTATTGTATCTGTAATAAGTTTGTCAATTTGACCTCGTACGGTTACACAATGATCAAGAAACTAACATGGTCAAAAAACGTATGCAATGCTTACTAAACTCACAAATGGGCACAAAATTGCAGTCTGCAACAGTCCAACAAGTGCAAGAAGTTCAAGTAGCGAGACATGACTAATCGATAAAGAACGTAAAGAATGACTCATTAATTCCCGGGCTCATTATTTGTCGCATTTTCACGCGTCCGACTTTAATAAAGTGTCGCTGCTTGTGGTCAAGTAGCCGCTGTAGCCGTAATGAGACCACCCACGAGCAATTAGACTCCTCTGGAAACACCCATTAATTAGCCAGCTACAGCGTGATTGAGCGCGCTATTTGCTAATACCGTGTCACGCTTTAATGCTGCAATTTAAATGCAAATGTTGATTTAAAGACCCTCTTGTTTTATTTGCTATGAAAAGTTGCCATTTCCAAGTTTTGCGACTTTCTCCAATCCCAAAGAATTTTTATGAAGGCGTCTTTAATGACTTCATTCTGTGTAATCACATGATAGAAATGCCCAGTGACTATGATGAATAATTAAGTTCAAGAAAGCATTCAAGAGGCTGTAAATGTAGTGCCGGTTTCGCCTCAGTTTTATTCCACGTCCCTTGGTGGTAACCTTGGTCCCAACGTTGGTGTCCAAGCGGGGCCGTAATACGGATAAATCAGTGGCTTGAAGCTTTATGCAAATGACCCCATCTTATGAGTCTTTGAGGAGGTAATGTCAAAGACGAAAGGGGGCGGGCACAGATGGTCTCAGAGAGACGTGCGCCTCCCAATTGGATAAACTCGCCATCCCACATGCTAATGGAGATGCATAATTGGGGGCATAGTCTGATTAATTCCACTGTCAACACTGGCAAAACGCATATGCAGCATAGCTCCCGAAGTGCCATCTTTAAATGATAAGAATATAGTAAAGCTGAATGCAGTCTTTTATACCAAGGAGAATTTGGGCCACACTGAAAAAGGAATAACTATAATAACTATAATCATCATTGTAGTCGATGATATATATATATATATATATATATATATATATATATATATATATATATATATATGCAAATTCAGCTATTTTAATAATAAAGTCATTGACATTATTGAATTGAAAAAGAAAATCAATATAATGTCAGTGAACTAGAGAAACTATAAGTATATATTATTTAATTTAGATTATTTTGACAGAATTAGTTTTTGGATATGATTTTTGTATTTTTGCCTTATTACACATTTCAAATTAATAAGAGTGAATCTTCCCATGTTGCTCATGCTTTCTTTCTTTCTTTCTTTCTTTCTTTCTTTCTTTCTTTCTTTCTTTCTTTCTTTCTTTCTTTCTTTCATTCTTTCCTTCTTTCTTTCTTTCTTTCTTTCTTGACATATTTATTGAAGCCTTTCAGCATGTTGTTGGGAGACAGACAACAAAATAAAAGCTCAGGCCTGGCTAATAAAAGCGTCCATTTTGAGTGTGACTCATGCTGCTGCTGCTGGAGGTATGAGAGCTGTGGGACATGGTACTGTGTCGTGTCATGTTGTGCAATATGCGACACTGATAAGGTCATAAAAAAAAACACACACACACACCTGAGTCATTGCATCCGCCAGCTAAACTTTTAAATTTCCTACTCTCCTGTCGATGTCTCAGAGATGTGCGAGTATTATTTTCTCACTGGATAATGATTTGGAAACATTGATGTACCGGTACGTTTTGTTTATTCCACACTTTAGATGCAGCACACTGGACATTATGCACATTTATTTTTGGCAGCTACTAAATGAATCATTTTGAGCTTTATTTATTTATTTATTTATTATACAACCATCTCTCCTGCTCTAACGCTCTTAAACCGCTTCTTTATTTTATTTCCTCAGCATTACGCTTGTTGCTTGGCAGAATTTAACACAGTGGCACCTTGACTTTCAAGATGAATTTGTTCCGTGACTAAGCTTGCAACTCAATATGTATATCAAATCAATTTCCACCATCAAAATGAATAGAAATTACCGTACATTAATTTATTACAGGCGGCACGGTGGTCGACTGGTTAGCACGTCCGCCTCACGGTTCGGAGGTCGTGGGTTCGATCCCGGCTCCGGCCTTCCTGTGTGGAGTTTGCATGTTCTCCCCGTGCCTGCGTGGGTTTCCTCCGGGTACTCCGGTTTCTTCCCACATTCCCAAAACGTGCATGGTAAGTTGATTGGACTCTCTAAATTGCCCCTAGGTGTGATTGTGAGTGCGGATGTTTGTCTCTGTGTGCCCTGCGATTGGCTGGGAACCAATTCAGGGTGTCCCCCGCCTACTGCCCGAAGACAGCTGGGATAGGCTCCAGCACGCCCGCGACCCTTGTGAGGAGAAGCGGTATGGATAATGAATGAATGAATGAATAATTTATTACAGCCCTAAAAATAACAACACCATTTTGGGGGGGTATGTTTTTAATGCTCTGGGTTCTATTCTGGTGACATCACTTCCTTTAAAAAAAAAAACAAAAAAACATTTTAGCTGAGTTAACGCAGATGAAATGAAACTTAGAAAGAATTTGATCTGATTATGTAAAAAAACTACATCCTCTTATCTGAAATGCTAGAATATCATGAAAGCTACATTTTATGGGTCCTTGTCTTCTACTGGATTGAATCACACAATTTGGATAAAATGGGTTTAATGATGTTATGCATCTCACTCGAGTTCTATAAGTGCTGTTTGGATGCAACAGCCAATCATATTGAACGTGGAATGTCCTGCCAAGATTTCAAGTTGCATTCATCATAAAGTTTCATCTCAACTCCTCTCCCAGTTTATCAGTACGGCATTAATATTAGTCATTCTACACAGAGGATAAAAGGACCGAAGAACAATGCTGCCAATCGAAAAATTTATATGTGCAGGCAGCTGACATTGGAAGACATTTTTCAGTGTTAAAAGCTACAAAGAGTTTGGCATCAGCTGTTCAAAATAACAATGACTCTGAGAGCATGCTTGTATCTACTTCTTTTCTCCTGTGGCTCTCTGACACATCAGGGGTGGGGGGCGTAGCGGTACGTGGGGTGGGGTGGGGGTCACGTGGGGCGGGGTGGCACCGTCGATCCAAAGGATTACATAATTCTTTATGGAGTATTTCGGCCTTTGGATTGACTGGGTGAAACCAGAGGTAAGGGCTTTTTGGCAGTGACTTTTATCACTGGGTTTGTACAAAAACAACTCTCACCATGTATTGGGGTGTTGAACAATATGGTGTGTATCCTTTCGTGGGCTACCAATCTCCCATAACCCCCCCAAAAATATGCTTATAGGGATCGAAGTTAACACACACACACGCACACACACACACACACACACACACACACACACACACACACACACACACACATATGTATATATATATATATATATATATATAAATATATATATATATATATATATGTGTGTGCGTGTGTGTGTTAACTTCGAAGAGGCGTATTGCCAAGTATTGCAGTACAGCCGCCAAAAGTTAAATTTTTCTTTGAGAACATTAGTGCTAGCGGAGATGAAGGCTTTACTGGCACGTTTCAAACAACAGACAAGCTTTGCGCCATGGATCTCATGGAACAAAGGGAAATAAATACAACTCGGCTTCTGGCACTGTGGTGCTTCGGTGGAAGGAATCAGGAAAAAATGCACGTGCACACATACACACACACACACACACACACTCACACAGACCAGTGAGTGTTCTCTGCGTGATGCAATTACAGTATAATTCATACAGAGAAAAGAAATTGTGGGTCAGATGTTTGGCAGGTTGCTATAAGATTGTTATGCACTGACTGAGCCTGTCAGAAATGGCTGTAAATTAATCCACATCGGTGACTAACATGAGATGCTTGCCAATCTATGACCAGATGCCAGTCACGTGTAAACAAATAAACAGGCAGCATGCTGTCTGATTGGGGCTCACACAATTTAATTTTGTAAAACATGGATGGACTGCATGGATTTCATAAGCAACACACTATTTTACAGGTATATATATATATATATATATATATATATATATACCTGAGCATTCTGTGGTGGAATCCACTAAAAAAGCCAAATAAAAAGCTAAACACACTCGGGGCCAATCACTAAAATGGTAGCATTTCCTGGTCAAAACTCAGTTTGACTTTTTCGCTGGCGTTATTATTTTATCTTATTTTTTTTTATCGATGCCACCACACAAAGGTACGAATGATGAAAAAGCACAATGGCAACCATGAGACTGCCATAAAACAGTGGCACAAAATTTTGTACGATGGTACCTTGATATACAAGTTTAATTCCTTCCTTGAACTTGCTCGTAATGCAAAAACTCACCTTTTCTCATTGAAAGGAATCGAAATGCCATCTGTTTCAGCTTCACAAATAAACTCAGAAAAAGTGCACTCTATGAATGTTTTACTTTATTAAAACATACAGGGCAGAGACGGTCACAGTTTTTCTGGAAGTTGCAGTAATGTTAGTTCTTTTTTTGCAGAGGACAAAGAATATATGCCTGTGATATATACATTGTCTACATGTGCTGCTCCATTAAATGCGTTCTAATACCTGTTGCTTAAAGGGTTATAAGATCGTAACACCAATGCTATTTGTTAGCCTGTCTATGGCAAAGGTCCCATTTGGCATTGAGTACCCGTGCGATTGCTACAGATGGATTTAAAACTAATTAAAAATAATGAGCTGCTCTCCTCATGCAGAAACTTCTTCACAGGGAAAAGGTGACGACAAACCTGTAAGTTTTTGGGGGGAATGTTTGTTGGCTTGGTGACCGGTCCTTATCCGTTTTTTTTTCACGTTGATTATTTATGGCGGCGGCACGAAGTCGTTACCGCGGGTAAAATGATGTACCTTTTTCCGAGGTGATGCTTGAAGGTCAGCGTGCACCGCTGGCACAATTAAGATTCAGCAGGTTCTTCACTCCACTCGGCGCTTGTTTAATGAGGCCCCTCACTTTTTATATTACATATTTAAATATGGATTCAAACTTGGATTTCTGGTTCATGACTACCCAGCTACACGGTTAAACTGAATAATTGAGGACTTCATATCACAGTTGGGGTCACTGGCGGCGGCGATTTTAATATATGAAGTGAAATAAAATAATAAAAATGCATACAAATTAACGGATATTAGCATTAATCAATAATTATACATGTTCACACCCATTCTGCTTTTTCTTCTTTCTTCTGCTTCTTACTGCATTATTATTAAAAAACACGTGGTGAAACCATTAATTATATTTTTAAATAAATGCGTGCTGTAAAACACGTTGTGTTTTAAAATGTAGTATGAATGCTAAAAAAAATTAAAAAACATATTTTTCAGAGATTGTTTTTCAATAATTGAATAATCAAAATAATATATTAGAGAGTATATTTTAAATAAATCAATTAATAAAAACAAAACATTATATTTAATTGAATTATCATTCAATTAAAATACATTGCACCTAAAATTCAAATAATAATTGTACTTAGTAAAAGTTTGCAAATAAATTGTTCTGAAAGAATTCACGTAACTGTATTCTGCTAAAAAGTGGATAGACATTGGACCTCCGCGCACCCGCAGTTCAGCACCCTCAGAATCATTTGCGGATTTTCTTTCACATTTTTTTCAAAATTTTAAAACATTTTTTTTAAGAACTACCTGGGTTTGAAAAAAATATGTTTTCATTTCATTTCATTTCATTTTTCATTTCATTTCATTTCATTTCATTTCATTTCATTTCATTTCATTTCATTCATTTGTTTCAAGTAAAAATTACTTATAAACATAAATGAGCTGCATACAAAAAAAACAAAACAAAAAACATGACTTGAGCAATACTTAAAGCAGAAAACATGCAGGTTCGATATACAAATCAAATCATTAACACTCGAAAAGGAGTGGGAAGGAGAAAAAATTATTTAATCCCACCCCTATTTCTCATCAATAATTTAACAGTTTAAATACTTCCTTCTGTCTTTTAACATCATCCAGAACAATAAACAAAAAGGCAAGGGCAAAATTGACCACAGTATTGTAATATATAACCAAAATATGAATGAAAATAAGAGCAATATACTTTTGTTCATTCATTCGGTTAACTGTTAGTTTAATAATAATACATACTAACCAGCAATGATTAGACAAGTACATAACAATAACGGTAAGAACAACATAAAAAAAAACTCAAACCAGCAATGGTAAGGACAACAATACCAGAAGGCTAATAGACAATACAAACCGTTTTCTCCAATGTGTTTCAATGGACATCAATTATGCAAGGGATTTTGCTATTTGCGGGGTGACCGATGCCTAACTCCTGCGACTAGAGGGAGTCCTCTGTACAACTCAACTGTATTAGGCAGTGATTCTTTCTCATTTCTTTCTCTAGATGGAGCCTACATACTGTACTACTATTACACTACATTAGCGTGGGTTCACTGCAGTTTTATTTTATTTTTTTTTTTTACAATTTTTGAACAAAATAACATTGTGAACACCAAAAAAAAAAAAAAAAAAAGAAATCACCTCACCCAGCTCTCTCTTCCATTTAATTTTTACATACAGTGTTGACTCTAACCTAGAATCCATCAAACATCTGTACAAAACTGAGAGGATTTTCGCAACAGTGTCACCATAACCTCATGCGAATAATTTTATAATAGGGTGTATTCCATCTACACCCTTCTTAATTTCTTTGATATAATAATCCCTAATTTGCAAAGTTCACACTGTTCAATTTATCTTCACAATTGGATGACAGTTTGACATGTTTAAATGTGACATAAAACACTACTAATAAAGATTTTTAAGGGTGTCAACAATTAAAATTATTTACTATGGGGATGATTGATTTGATACCTCCGTCCATATTCATATGGAGGTTTCTCAGTCGCTTGTGGCAGAGACAGAGAGTGTCAACATTCTCATCATGTGCAAAACGCTGGCGTCGTAATGAGGTGAAGCTAATTGGTGGAGTATCACGTCCCTGACAATCATGAGCTCCGTGCTCTATTTGTAAGTATTCGGCGGCAGCGTATCGAGCGACGTAGTCTTTCTAATGAGATGCGCAACACCGTCAGATTTATGATCAGCTCCACTTGTAATATGTGTCGAATCTCTTCCTAATGCGGCGCCATGGGAGCTGAACACACAAACAAACAAACGGCGGCTTCGGATGCACTGATCACTTTGTTTGTGAAATAAAACAGTCGCAAGGTTGAGGGATTGACAGCCGCTCCTCTGAGAGGTGGCTGATTGCCTGGCTCCGGGCTTGCTCTGTATGAATTATAACATGCTCATGGCTTCATGGGTGTGGGTTTAAGTATTTTATTAGCCTAATGCTAATTGCCTCAGGCAGTTAACAATATCAATAAAAGTAATAATATGCCAACTAAAAATTGAGTTTTTCTTTAGATCTGTGCAGATTCTCTGTCTTCCAAGTCATGGTAATATGCAAAGTTTGAATCGAGCTAACTGGACTCTAAGGCAACTATATTTTTAGACTAATGATTTGTCGAATGTGGGTAATGTAGCCACAAGAGGACACAATCCAGTGTCTTATTGTGCCGGTCCCAAGCCCGGATAAATACAGAGGGTTGCGTCAGGAAGGGCATCCGGCGTAAAACCTTTGCCAAATCAAAGATGCGAATCAAACCTATGACTTCCATACCGGATCGGTCGAGGCCCGGGTTAACAACGACCGCCATCGGCGCTGTTGACTACAGGGCGCCGGTGGAAATTGGACCATTGTTGGTCGAAGAAGGAGAGGAGGAAAGTGTGTTCGTAGAAAGAGAGAGAAGAGGAACGGTAAGAGTATAGGACTGAGAGTAGACATTTAATGTTGGAACTTTGACAGGAAAAGGTAGAGAATTGGTGGGCATGATGCAGAGGAGGAAGGTAGACATACTGTGTGTCCAAGAGACCAGGTGGAAAGGGAGCAAGGCTAGAAGTTTAGGAGCAGGGTTCAAGTTGTTCTATCATGGTGTAGATGGGAAGAGAAATGGAGTAGAAGTTATCTTGAAAGAGGAGTTTGTTAGGAATGTCCTAGAGGTAAAAAGAGTGTCAGATAGAGTGATGAGTCTGAAGCCAGAAATCGAAGGTGTGATGTTCAATGTTGTTAGTGGGTATGCTCCACAGGTAGTATGAGAGCTGGAGGAAAAGGAGAAATTCTGGCTGGACTTTGATGAAGTGATGCAGAGCATACCTAGAAGTGAGAGACTTGTCATTGGTGCGGACTTCAATGGACATGTTGGTGCAGGAAACAGAGGGGATGAGGAGGTGATAGGCAGGTTTGGTATCCAGGAGAGGAACGCAGAAGGACAGATGGTAGTTGACTTTGCAAAAAGGATGGAAATGGCTATAGTGAATACTTTCTACCAGAAGAGGTAGGAACATAGGATGACCTATAAGAGTGGTGGTAGGAGCACACGGGTAGACTACATCTTGTGTAGACAGTGTAACCTGAAGGAGATCAGTGACTGCAAAGTAGTGGTCGGCGAGAGTGTAGCCAAACAGCTTAGGATGGTGGTGTGTAGGATGACTCTGGTGGTGAGGGAGATGAAGAGGGCAAAGGCAGAAGAGAAGACGAAATGGTGGAAGCTGAAAAAGGAAGAGTGTTGCATGACTTTTAGGAAGGAGTTAAAACAGGCTCTGGGTGGTCAGGAAGTGCTTCCAGATGACTGGAAAACTAAAGCTAATGTGATCAGGGAGACAGGTAGGAGAGTACTTGGTGTGTCATCTGGAAGGAAAATAGATAAGGAGAATTGGTGGTGGAATGAGGAGGTACAGGAGTGTATACAGAGAAAGAGGTTAGCCAAGAAGAAGTGGGACACTGAGAGGACTGAGGAGAGTAGACAGGAGTACAGGGAGATGCAAGGTAAGGTGAAGGTAGAGGTAGCAAAGGCCAAGAGGTAGCAAAGGCCAAACAAGGAGTTTATGATGACTTGTATGCTAGGATGGACAGTAAGAAGGGGTAAACTGATCTATACCAGTTGGCAAGACAGAGAGACAGAGATGGGAAGGACATGCAGCAGGTTAGGGTGACTAAGGATAGGGACGGAAGTCTGTTGACAGGTGCCAGTAGTGTGATGGGAAGATGGAAAGAGTACTTTGAAGTGCTGATGGATGTGGAAAATGAGAGAGAACAAAGACTAGAAGAGGCAAATGCTGTGGACCAGGAACTAGCAAAGATTAGTCAGGATGAAATGAGGAGGGTACTGAAGAGGATGAAGAGTGGAAAGGCAGTCGGTCCTGATGATGTACCTGCAGAGGTTTGGAAGTGTCTAGGAGAGGTGGCAGTAGAGTTTCTGACTGGGTTGTTCAACAGGATCTTAGATAGTGAGAAAATGCCTGAGGAATGGAGGAGAAGTGCGCTGGTTCCCATTTTTAAGAACAAGGGAGACGTACAGAGTTGTGGCAACTACAGAGGAATAAAGCTGATGAGCCATACAATGAAGTTATGGGAAAGAGTAGTGGAAGCTAGACTAAGGGCAGAAGTGAGCATTTGTGAGCAGCAGTATGGTTTCATGCCAAAAAAGAGTACTACAGATGCAGTATTTGCTTTGAGGATGTTGATAGAGAAGTACAGAGAAGGCCAAACGGAGCTGCATTGTGTTTTTGTACATCTGGAGAAAGCTTATGACAGGGTGCCCAGAGAGGAACTGTGGTATTGTATGAGGAAGTCTGGAGTGGCGGAGAAGTATGTGAGAGTGGTGCAGGACATGTATGAGGACTGTAAGACAGTGGTGAGGTGTGCTGTAGGTGTGACAGAGGAGTTCAAGGTGGAGGTGGGACTGAGTCAGGGATCAGCTCTGAGCTCAAGGTCAGACAGGAATCTCCATGGACCATGATGTTTGCAGATGACATTGTGATCTGCAGTGAGAGCAGGCAACGGGTCGAGGAGAAGCTAGAGAGGTGGAGGTTTGTTCTGGAAAGGAGAGGAATGAAGGTTAGCTGCAGTAAGACAGCATACATGAGTGTGAATAAGAGGGACCCAAGTGGAAGAGTGAGGTTACAGGGAGAAGAGATCAAGAAGGTGGAGGATTTTAAGTACTTAGGGTCAACAGTCCAGAGCAGTGGAGAATGTGGAAAAGAGGTGAAAAAGCGTGTACTTGCAGGTTGGAATGGGTGGAGAAAAGTGTCAGGTGTGATAAAAGAGTTTCAGCTAAAATGAAAGGAAAGGTGTACAAAACTGTGGTGAGACCAGCGATGTTGTTTCGTCTTGAGACAGTGTCACTGAGGAAAAGGCAGGAGGCAGAGCTGGAGGTGGTAGAGATGAAGATGCTGAGGTTCTCTCTGGGAGTGACCAGGGAGGATAGGATCAGGAATGAGTACATCAGAGGGACAGCACATGTAAGAGGTTTTGGAGATAAGGTCAGAGGGGCCAGACTGAGATGATTTGGACATGTCCAGAAGAGAGGTAGTGAATATATTGGTAGAAGGATGCTGAGTTTTGAATTGCCAGGCAGGAGGCCTAGGGGAAGACCAAGGAGGAGGTTTATGGATCTAATGAGGGAGGACATGAAGGTAGTTGGTGTGAGAGAAGAGGATGCAGAGGACACGGTTAGATGGAGGCAATTGATTCGCTGTGGGAAAAGCCGAAAGGAAACGAAGAAGAGATTTGTCGATTGTGGGTCATACTTTGTCAGCGAAAACACATCACATCATCTTTGAAAGAGATACGAAGATGGATAATTAGGAAACATAAAAACAAATCAATTTCCATACAGATAAAAAATAGTCAATTAAAATAAATAAATAAATACATGAATAAATATATATGTTGCCCTGCGATTGGCTGGCAACCAATTCAGGGTGTCTGTCTACTGCCCGTAGACAGCTGGGATAGGCTCCAGCACGCCCCGCGACCCTTGTGAGGATAAGCGGTATCGATAATGGATGGATATATATGTATGAATACCGTTTGAGTTATTTCTCCTTGATGGGTTATCTTGGTTTACCTCAGGGGAAAAGTCTGTTTTGTAATTAGGACAACTTGGAAGTCAATTTTGGAGGTTCCGCTCTCTGAAAATGTTTCTTACAGGCTGCACGATGCAGATCAACAGAAACATGTTGCCATCCAGATATTCAAATGTTGTGGCTTTTATATAGAGTGTAGTTTTCCCAAACAAACATCTCATTGTCACTTTCATTTCAGATATATTTTGCGTTGCGTGGCATCTGAAAAATGTCCCCCGCTTCCATGCCTCCACACTGTTGATATGACAAGAATCAAATTATGCACAGATGCGCCGCTCAATCTTCTTCACCCGCTTTATTTTTTGCGTGGATACTCCAAAACAATTCCAACCCTCCCAAAAAAACAAAACAAAAAACATACTTATGAATTTTAATCAGGTTGGCAAAAGGAAAATGTCCGTTCTAATTTTGTCGTTCCGGTGCACTTGCAATCATCATGAAGATGGGAAAGGGGGAGCATCCACTTAACATGGAAATACTCCTTTCATCCTCCAGACGAGTGACAAGACGAGCAATCTGCAGTGAACAATCTGTGAAGTAAAGACTAGAACTCGTACCACAACAGTCATTATACATCTTCATTTTTAGAACTTTGCTGAAGTTAGAATGTTTTGAGGGGGTGGTCCTATCTCATGCAAATGAGCCTATGGGCACCCCAACTAGTCCACTTCGAGGACAATGCCGAATATGGCTCTCCTTACCACGACATCAACGGGCAGAGCAAGCGGGTGGCTACCTGTTAACCCTCAAGTGAAGAAAGGGCGTCAGAATAGATTGTAATTTCACTTATGAAGGCAGCACTTTATCACCAAGATACACAACATGAAGCCACCATCAATTCACATTGGGTTCCTTGCAGCAGAAGAACAATATCAGTTGGTTAAGCTTGTTTGGCAACTGCCAGTAGAATACAACGAAGAAGAAGGAAGGACAATACAGTAGATATAGTCATATTTTGTTTGCAGGTTAGGTGGAGAGCAAATGTTATTACTGTTTGTTCTTATCCAATACCATTTTTCTATCCTGATGGATGTCGAGTGCAAAAGTAAAACAAACATCGGATTTCGGCGCATCCTTGTTTTTTTCCCAGAAAAAATCCAGACCGTTCGGTTGAGTGCGCTAAGCTTGGAATGCGGCGCAAATATATTTTAAAAATATATAGACGCCGACCCTCTACTCGCATTTCGCCTGAGCGACTGCCCAATTGACCTTAAAGGCCACTTAAGAAACCAAGTGCGCAATATTTCGGTTGATGGAATTTGCATGAAACCTCTTCATTTATTCATATCAGCGGGAGGAAGGGGAGCAAATCCTGAATAATAACACAGATTCACACCTGCTTTGTCCTAATTCCCGGTCACTCCCGCCCACACGCTCTGATCGTGTCATACGTGTGGAAAGAGGCAGCATTAACATTAATCTGTATTAAGATGTCTTCAAGGGGGGAAAAGGAGGAGGCAGTAATTGGGTGCTCGGGCAGATCTGAGAGCATTGCCAGGAAGTGGAACTTTATGGCCACTTGAAAGGCAAACCGAGAGCCAAGACTTTTTTCTTGTCATTTCCAAATGTATTCATGTAACTTTAGGACTTTTCTCGCACAAATTCAGGCTTAAATCTCTGTTAGCTTTACAACTTTTTTTCTTGAAATGCTGTCAAATTATTCTTGGATCAAAAGTTTTTTCCAATAGAGATATTTTGTAAGTTTACAGCTTTTCGTGAAATAGTACATATTTTCTTTTTCTTTTAATATTGCTGCATTATTTTGTAAAATTACTTTTTTGTAATACTAAGGTTATTCTCATATTTTGGTCGAAAGACTTTTCTTACAATTGCAGCTCTTTCTTGATTTTTGTTCTTGTAATATTGTGACTTTATTTTGTTACATTATGACTTTATTTCTTGGGAATTCTGACTTTGCTCTAGTAAATATATGACTTTTTTTTACAATATGCATTGCTTTCGTTACCTTAGTTTTATGACATTTGTTTATTCCAACATTTTTTAAAATTATTCCGGAATCATTCTCATGACATTTGACTTTTTTTTTTTTTATTGTAAATTTATAAAATGTTTAACTATATTTATTCTATTAGTTTTCCCATTTTTTTCATATGTTTTTCATATATTACTCTGGCAACTTAATGACTGTATTGTGGTCACATGACTTTCTTTTCCTCCTGAATGATGACGTCATTCTCAGCAATTTGAATGGAAAACAGATGTCGCCTGGACGGCTCGGCGTTAGCACTTAGGAGTCCGAATAAAACGAAACATGCATTGTTGAGTCTCTTAATGCGGGACATCCGAGAACCCGGCGGCCAGGCAGAATCTAATTAGGCTCTGAGGAAAACCGCATTTTTGCCTCATTACCGTTAATTGACCTCTCAGAGACCTGTTCCTGGAACGCATGAGAGGATGCCTGTATACAGACATAAACATTAAGGTTTGGAAATGGACGGAAAAGCTTGTTAGCCATTAGCGAGTCCATTGTTTGGCAAGTATTTGATCAAATAGTCTGGGCTAGGAAGACTTGAATTGGGTGTTAAAGAGGAGCAGGAGGAGCTCATTTTCCTTTGATCAGATTCATGTTGCTGCAGGCGTTCTGAGATGAGTCGTGGTATCCGGCGGAATGATGCTAAGGTGCTGTTTTAACTGGAAAACACACTGTACTGTTAAATTGCTTTTGACTGTGAAACACTGAGGAAGCGCTAAGGTTAAACACAATCCAGAGAAGTTTATTCAGTTTTCATTTGTTCGAATTTCAAAACAATTTTCCACTGGAATAATGGAAGCGGAACTACTTTTAATTACTATGACAATAAAGTTAGCATTGTTCCCGTAGCATTATAATTTATAACTTCTAGCATTATGACTTCATTTTCAAAAGTACAATTTAACAGCATATTAGACTTTTAGTCTAATTTGTTTGGATTTTTCCACGTCAGCATTTTACTATCCTGATTTTGTGACCTTTTTCTCGTAATATTGTGACATAATTGTCATAACATTGTGACTTTTTTCCTCATGACATTATGATTTTTTAAAGTATTCGTAAATACTCGCTTGACCATATTTTTTTTCTTGGAATCTGGCAACTTTATTCTCTTGGCTCAATGACATTTTTCTTTTTCTCGCAATGTTGACATTTTACTGTCAAAAATTTATGCCATTTTTAAAAAAATATCACAGCTTCATTCTCTTGACTGTAGAACTTGTATCTATCTTTGTTCTATTAAAGAGAGGTATTATGTCCTTTCCCCCAAGATTTAAAATAGTTCCCAGGCGTCTCTACATAAAGTGTCTTCTCATTCTTCAGCCAAAATACACAAAGGATAAATGACAGTGCACTTGTGACCCTGTGGTTGAAATCACTTGCTTTTGGGGGTGGGGGAGGGCTAGGGGGTTGGGAAATGAGGGGTTTAATCTCATGCAAAGGAGCCACTGCTCACTCCAAACCTCAACTGTCACTGCTCACTCCAAACCTCAACTGTCAAGGCAATGACAAATACGTTTTTTATTTTTTATTTTAATAAACTCATGCCACTTCATTGTAACATTAACAACCTTTTTCTCATAACATCGTTCTCATATATGTATGACTTTCTTCTGTTTTTGAGTTTGTTATGTCAACACTATATCCGCATAACTACTTTTTTTCTCAATATTCTGACATTTTTGCCCTAATACTGTACTATAACTGTATTGCCTTCGCCAATTTTTTGTTCTCTCCTAAAATTCCGCCTATTGTCGAAACAATCCAACTTCTCTTTTATGCCACTTTATTTTCTTCTCCAGCTTCATTTCAGACAGACAGACACATTTCCCTTGAATCAGATAAGCTCCAGGCAGGCCCCGTCATCCCACTTGCTTTTCAACTCTAGATGATTTGCACTATGCGAACAAGTTGCGACTCTAAGGCGTCTGTTTTACCTGACAAAGGCACCATATCATTAGATTATTGTTACCTATGACATGAAACGTTGCGTTGGGGTCAGATCCATGCCAATCCAACCTGAGTTCTATTTCACAACACAAGAACATGCATTCTGACAGCACAATCCCATGAAAATGAATCATAAAAGGCACCGAGCAGGAGGAATCAAACCACCCCCCCCGCACACACACAACCCCCTCCTTTAAAAGCTACCCGTAGCTTCAGGCTGGCTCCCATCTTGCCTCATTAAATTCTCACGCAGCCGTCATCAAAATACATCTTTCATGCTGCCGATGGACGCTCGCTGCCAGCGCAGTGGGGAGAAGACGTTTTGTGTTTTTTTTTGTTTGCTCTTCGAAAAAAAGAGACGAGCGCCTCGAAAGCGATTGATGTTCACCAACAGCTGGCGTCAGCGCGGAAACGTCAGCCGGTGATCATAAAACGGAAACTGGAAAGTAACTTTTAGCCAACTCTCCTGCAAAGAACATTATCATCATTTGGTGCTAAACACATGAAAAGACCCTTTTAAGACTAAGTGGTGAACAACAAACTCTGTTCGCCGATTGATTCGTTCATCAAAAGTGGCATGCTGTTTGAATTTCAATGATGAAATTTTAGCAAGTTGGCATGTTTTCCTCAACGGAGATGCTGTGTTCAATTAGACATCACACTGGGTAAAATGTAAATTGCTTTAAAGATATAAAATTAAAAGTGTTCAAATTTGAATGAGTATAAGGGCAAAATACCACAAATTTGTGCCCATACTGTTGGTCTTTAAAATATCCTTGTAAAACTACACCAACACTACACACCGATACCACTTCAACAGCCTGACATAAAACATTTTGGGTGGGAGCCAGGTCAGCCCTGCCGAGATACTTTAACGTATAAGAACACTATTCGCTGACTGCAAAATTCCCTGCTCGGTCAGTGACGAAGCTGACCGGCCCGCTAACCGACCGGCAACAAGTTTTACGAGATTTTTCTCACAATATTACATCATTCTTGTAATGTAACCTTTAAGTCACTAAATTACAAAATAAAATTGTAATATTATTATTAGAAAAGTCTAACGAAAATAAAGTCATAAAGATGTATGACTGTTACCTAGTTATGAGAATAAAGCCAAAACACAAGTAGAATAAAGGTATAGTATTGCTGTAATGTTAACGCTGCAATGTTATGTGAATGCAGCCATAATATGACCAGTAAAAAGGCATTAAATTAAGAGAATAGTCGCAATATTATAAAAATGCAATGCAAATGTCCGTACATGGGACGGTACTATAGTTATGAAACGACAGTTTGACATGGCTAAAAATGGCAGAGGCGGTGCCCAGTCAGTCCGTCAGCCATCCTTCGGTCATTATTTCAGGCCGTCCTAGTCCATCCGTCATCGGCGGCAACAGCCTATCCGTGTCGTACTTACTACGTGCGTCACATGCTGGCACAGCACAAGCAGACAGAGATTAAAAAAACAAAACAATCAGTGTTGTATACCTTTTGCTCCCACAGACCGCAATGACATTGTCCCATATTGCTTTTTAGTTGACCAATCATCATGCTGTGTGCGTGTGTCTGGTTTTTTTTTGGGTGCATGTGTCATATTAATTACATTCTTGATGCCGATTGGCAGTTGCCAATGATGACGGACTGCGCCGGCCTGAAATAACGACAGAAGGATGACTGACAGACTGACGTGCCCACCTCTCATGTAAAGCTCAGCATCAGCATCATCATATTTTACCAGTTCAAAATCCACAGCTGCCCAGAGAGTGGGTTAGGGAAACAATGCAACATTTTTGTGTGCGTGTGCCAAACACATGAAAAGATACTTTTAAGACAAGATGGAGGCTTTGGTGAAGAGCACCCTGTTTGCCGACTCATTCATCAAACATTGCGCAGCTAACAAGTGCTCGTCATGCTGTTTGGCTTGAAATGACAGTTTAACAAATTGGCACACTTTCAACCTGAAAGTCGGCACTACTTCGCATAATGTTACATCGTATTGTCTTCTTTTGATTTTTGGCTTTGCTCGCAGAATTAATTTTTGTATTCTATAACTTTTTCCTTATAATTTACACCATAATATATCATTTCTACTAACAATTATACACTTTTATTGTTTTAATTTTAGAACTTTTTTCCCCTCATATCAATTTTTTCATGAAACTGCATGAAGCCTAGTTCAAGATGTACTTGGCCTCATGCCCGAAGTCAGCTCGGACAGGCTCCAGCTCACCCTTGTCTAGGCTCTAATGAAGATAAGCACAATTGAAAATCGACAGATTTTTCTAAAAGGTGACTAATTTCTCATATTTTTACATCCCTTTCAGTCTTTTCACTCCATAAATATATTACGGTGAAAGGGACTGAGCCCTGCTGTGAATAGCGAAGAAAAATCACCAGTAATTGACACCCTCCTAAAAAGGTTGATGATTGCCTATAGATGCCACACGATGGCAGCAAAGCATTACAAACGGCTCCTCAACTCACTTCCACATAGTTCTTTGGCGCCAAGATGCCACCATATGATGCCATCTGTTCCAAGAAACTCAAAACAATCTTTCCTACATTTCCTACATATGAGTGTGAAATTTGACAAATTTTCCCATGTGCTATGAGCACATACTGTACACCAGCGTGCCTCTTGACAGACATTTTTGTCACTATCCTCTTTCAGGTGACAAAAGAATATGCAGCACAAATACATATGCATCCAGCATAACCCTAACACAAATGGTATTTTTGGTCTTGGTGTCTTTTTACAAGTGACGGGGCGTGGGGGGAACTAGTTGAGACCGAAGGGACTGTGTCTTCTTGTGTGATCTCTGCGGGAAGCAGAACACATCTATTGCTATTAGTTTACTATTATTACTCCTTTTACAGCTACTAAACATATGCACATATAACAACAAAAATATATATGACCAAACTATGCTATGTAGTCTAATATTAAAAAGTGGCACTTTAATGAGAATAAAGTTGTAGTGTTATGTAAAAAATGTTGCAAAGTTAAAAAATACAGGTGATGTGTTACAAAAAAAGGTAGGTTGCAAGAATAAAATTGTAATATGATGAATAAAGTAAATAAGTTCCAAGAATAAAGCATATAAGGTCAAAATGAAATCGTAATGTTAAAAAGTGTCACTGTTTCAAAAATAGAATAATATTACGTGGAAATAATCATTAAGTTCTGAGAATAATGTCTCAATATCACAAGAAAAAAGTTACGTTAACATCATGAGAATGAAGACACAATTATGAGAAAATTATCTTTATGAGGCTGAAGGCTCAAAATCGAGATAAAAAGTTGTTCAGGTGCAAGAATAAAGTTATAATATTTTGAGGAAAAAAGGCTTGACAACAAAAGAATGAGCAGCATGATGTCATTCTCCTAATCATTAGGCTTGTTTGAAATGCACAGGTTACTACACGTGCGCGCACTCGCAAAGACACGCGCATGCATGCGTGCACACACGCGCGCGCATGAACGTAACATCCAGTAAGTACAGTGACTACTTGATTCACTTTCTTATAATTGGCTCTCTCTAGTGCGCCCCAGTGGTCTATTACATGGAGCTTTTCATGTCACGGGGCACAAAAGTGCAGACACTTTAACGAGAGGAAAATACAGTGAGGGCTTCATGATGAAGTCTCGCTTAATAACTATTGTCTCATCTGTCTGAATTTTAGCCACAAGAAAAAAAAAAAAAATGAGAAGGAATTGACTTGCGCCATGAAATGAAATAAGATTAAAAGGCCTCAATGTATTTGTGTCATTTAATATATAACATCATTGAAATGATTCAAAGTAAATGTGACTTGTAACTTTACATTATTTTCATATCATTACATCACCATTCCTGTACTTTTTCCTTGATCGTTACCATTTTCCTCAAAACACTACCACTCATATCTGATCACTCCATGATTTTATAATTGTATCAAGTTCATTTTGTCTTCTTTGTTATCCATATTTTGATTGATTCGTTTATAACAGACAATAGTGATTTTAGGTCGTTTAATTACCTGACATGTTTCGGCGTGTTACTTCCGCCTTCATCAGAGTCTCTGATGAAGGCGGAAGTAACATCACTAAAAGCACTATTGTCTGCTATAAATGAATCAATCAAAAATAGTCATGAATTCATTATTACTGCATAGTACCCACGTGTTTTTCCTCATAATATTACAAAACTGTTAAAGTATTATGAAAGTATATGATGGAGAAAAATGAAATTTTATATAAAATATTAAAACAACCTTTGGACTATTCTTGTCCTTAGAGTTTGATCATAAGTAACTGACATTAAACTGAAGATATTTGAGCAAGGCTTGGTCAAAATGACAAAAGTCCCTTATAGTTAAACATTTACAACAATAGTCAGTGGAAACGGTGTCAAAAGTGTTATGTGGGATCGTACTGTGTGTTAAACAGGTGTTGCTTTGGAACTCGAGCTGCGGCCAGAAGCGGTTTGAAAAGCCGGAGCGCCCACGGGGGACACGTAGTGTATGAAAACAACATTTTATCAGTGTCAGCCAACAATAATAAGTCAGCGCTCGCCAGTGTGCACAGCAGAGCGACATGGTGGCTGCAGGGCACAAATTGCTCTACCCAATCTCCACCGTACACTCCGCTTTCAGCCAGCCACAAGGTCCTTATGTTGTGCACACATGACCCTACATGAGGAAGACTAAAGAATGCGGCCATTGGAGTTAATTAGCAGATAATCACTTTGTTGTTGATACAAATGAAGAACAATACTTCTCATCATTTTCAGAATTGAGAAAAAAAATATATCAGGGATAACAGTGTTAAAAAGGGATGCTTCATTAGGTACATCTAAACAATCAAACAGACTTTTCTTTTACTATTCATACAGACTATACAGACTATTCATTTTTCCTCGTATTACAGTTTTATTCTCAAAATTTCGCATTTACTTTACTCTCGTGAATGAATTGACCACTGTTATTAACTGGACAATATTTTGTAATAATATTCAACTTCATTTTCATAATTTGATGTATTTTCCTCACTCTCATAACATTCTGACTTATTCTTATTGACTGAGTTACATGATGTTTTTCGCTTAGTATTCAGGGCTTTCTTTTAAAATGACTCTAGTCTTGTAACTTGACGACTGTTTTCCTAATATTAAGACTTTTTGCTTTTAACATTATTTTGTTCCGTTATCTATTTTTTCCAGAACATTATTTAGTCCTTCTCATAAGTTTACAAATGTATTCCCATACAACAATGCAAATTGTTTTCTTGTAACTCTCTTTTGTTTTTTGTTAGTTCGCCGTTACATTATGATATTTTCTCTTTTTTTTTCTATTTTGACTATTACTCCCTCAGTAATATTCCAACATTTGCTTGGAACATACCACTTCTCTCATAATATTTTTGTTGTGTTTCCTTCTCATAAAAATGTTCTTCTGAGAATTTTTTGACATTATTCGTTTTTTCTTGTAACCTTTTCTTCCTTCTTCAAGTAATAATGCACCTTTTTGTCATTATTTTCGGGTAACATTCCCACTTTTTTCTTGTAACCCTATGACCCTATACTTTTAACTTTATCGTAACAGTCTTGCAACATTATGACTTTGTTTTCTAAACTTTGCCTGATCAAATAAAAATTTTCCAATGAATCATTTTACAATAGCGATTTTAATCGGATGTGTACTTATGACACCAACAGAAGCTGCAGTCTATACAGGGGGCCTCGGTTTGCAACAGACATAATCTGCATTTGGAACCTGAATTTCAAATAAAATTTCAACTTAATTCTGTTAACTTTAATATGTTTTAGCAAAGTCCATCCATCCATTATCTATACCGCTTATCCTCACAAGGGTCGCGGGGCGTGCTGGAGCATATCCCAGCTGTCTTCGGGCAGTAGGCGGGGTACACCCTGAACTGGTTGCCAGCTAATCGCAGGGCACACAAAGACAAACATCGGCACTCACAATCACACCTAGGGGCAATTTAGAGAGTCCAATCAACTTACCATGTATGTTTTTGGAATGTGGGAGGAAACCGGAGTACCCGGAGAAAACCGTGCTAACCAGTCGATCACCGTGCATTTAGCAAAGTCTTCCAATGTTATTCTTCATGGAACATTCCAACTTTATTCACTTAACCATGTTTTATTGTAATATTATGACTTGAATTTCCTACCGTTACACATTTTCATGCATTTTTCAACAACATGGTTATTCTTTTTCATTTATTCTTACATCACTGCACTGCGCAAACTAGTTCATTGCGCGCCCTTTGTAGTCAAACGTCTGTACCGTTGTAAGCCGAGGACCTCCTTGTATTAGTAACTGCATCCGTGTGCATCTTACAAGTAGCAAGCTTCACACCCTCTGTTTTGTGTCTACAAGGTCATTCTTTTTTCAGCAGTGGCACTTTCAGCCACATGCCCGGTCGATAATATTTCTTCAAAAACCATTAAGGCCACGTATCCCCCTCTCCCCCTGAGAACGCTGCCTGTGCACCTCAGAAAATAGAAGCCGAGCGATGACGTTATCCAGCTATCTAATCTCAAAGCAGATGTAGCGAAGAGTTTTCTTGTTCTTTTTTTGCGTGTCGCTATGCCAGATACAAACAAAGCGCTGATGAAATATTGTCTGGTTAAATGAGCTACTTGGGAGGAAGTAATCAAACACTACTCGATGGTCATTGGAAGAAACAGGCACTCCGGTCTGAGAGACAATGGCGGCAGATGGGTGATTAGCTGGAGTGGCGGACAGGCCGCGTTCACGTGCGAGGACATCCGCAATCAGCGACCCTTCAGAAAGAAGATGAGATGAGGCTAACAAATGGCATCTTGTGAGTCATCATTCTTAATTTACAAATGCTTCTGATTTAAATATAATTCACAAAGGTTACTCCAGTCTGCTATGAAGCCAAGCGTCTTCAGGTTTGAAGGCTGTTGTTAGCTTTCATGCAAGATAAAATTATGTCTTTTTCCCCCCTCAAAACCTTCTAATAACAAATCATAAACTTCTCATAATTCAGAATTCTTGAATTCCAAATTATATTGTTCTAGTCTCATGTTTTTTAGCATAGCATTCAGAAATTATGACATTTTTTAACATACGATTATAACTCAAAACGTAACATTTCTCTGTGTAACATTCTAACTTTTAGTGTAGTGATACAAATTAAGAATTAAGACTATGGTCTGTCTACATGTGTTGATGCACTGTTTGTGTTCAAATATCTGTTTCTGAAAGGATTCTGAAACTGCCACTATCACTGTTCTATGGCGTTTTGCATTGTGTGTTATCATTAAGCCAGCAGAAGGCAAAAATGCGTGATCGTTTTAAACAAACAAGGTGTAATTCTCTTTGTTTTATGTTTAGTTTGAATGTCACCTTCAACTTGTTGTAGGATTAAACAGTTTGAAACCTCTTTTTTGAAGAATCTGTCAAACTGCTGCTTGCTGTGAAGTGAATTAAGCTGAGTTCACTGCCACCAGTCTCACATTTTTGCCCTCAAGTAAAAGCAAAAAAATCGGCCGAACAATGGCTCCTACCTCAAGAAACTCCCAGGTCGGGTCACTCGTATTTCAAGGCATCAGTGAACCAAAGGCAGATAACAGAAGATTTATTTTGTTGTTTAATTTCACACTTGATGGGTGAGCAGACCCCTCGAGAGAGCCGACATTTTGTATACAAGCAATTAAAAAGTATTTTTTCCATAATAAGTCCTCTTTAATGAAGCCCTCCTCTCCTTTCCCTACTAATGAATATGGAGCACAAAGACAAGCTGGATCAGGTACCATAAAAAAAACATGCTTCAAGCAGCTCATATTTGTGAGCAGTATTAATGGCTTTGAGAATGACTGGATGACAGCCCTCGTGGGGTTGGAAAGCAAGCATTAATCATACGTTTCCATTGTGTGCTTTGGAAAAAAAAAAACTCAAACATTTTTGCGCAGAAGTCTGCAGAGGTCACTAAGTGAAGTGAGAGCGTGGTCCCTCGGATGCGACTCGTCAGTCCCGTTGACATGTTTAAAAAGCCGACAGTCTCACAGGATTTTCTTAATGTGCCGTAACGAGTGACATGATGCGTTCGAGTGTATCGTAAAAAAGAGCGCTCGACAGACGTAAATCCATGGGAATTAACGTTCGTAGAAGTAGAAACAGAAAACTAGAAACACATGGGGGACCAGAATGCATCCCATTGGACAGCTTCTGTTTTCTCATGAATTTCAATATGAAAATGGATGAAAGGACTTTGTTTTGTAATTTTTCGACTATACTGTATTCTTGTAACTTGCGGTGTCCATGCGCCACATACACACAGTGTAGGAAAATACTTTTATAGTCTTTATGGGTGCTCTCTTTTTTTTTTCTTTTCTTGAGTAGCAATGCTCAGGGTCCACCCTCGGTCATCATGGTAGCGAAATCCACACTCACCATTTGCCCAGAAATACACTTATTGTGTATGGGGCAGGGTGGGGTCGGTCATTTGCATGAAACAGGGTCGTCAACTCAAGACGGCTAATTTCAGCAACACATGTGAAATTAGTAAATTACTTCAAAAAGTTTTTTCTTCAATCCTTTGATGTAAATCACAAAACTCTAAATTCAACATTTCAGAAGGAGATTTTCAATATGTCAAGATGTTACAAATGAAAAGGGCACCTACCACGGAAGCATAAAATTAACAGCCTGCCATCCTTGTTAAGCATCTCCCCGTTGCTAGGACGTTTACATTGAGTTGCAAAAGCACGTTGCATCGTCTCTGCTCATCGTCGTAGCCGAAGCTCGTCGGCGCCCCATGGAGACAATAGCCAATCACACTGAGAATCCGTCATTATTCCGGCTTTGCTTCCACTTAAATGAAAGCTGTCTGTGAGCTATCTGTCCATTGTGACCCTGTCTACCACATACAAAATCTTTTTTAAACCTTCACAAATGTTGGATTACGTCAAAGCAAGTGCCCCATTGATTTGAATGGTCACCAATTGTACTAAATTTTTATGGTTAAATATACCTCTAAAATCAAGACTTATTTGATATGTACTGTATATTTCATGCTGAATAAATACTTCACACTCTTAATTTTTATATACACCCCATTACGTAATAATAATAGCGATGATGCTAACCATTTCAGTGGGGAGGCACCCTAGCAGAAAACAGTCAAATGTTTAAAATGGTGCAACAGGCTTTAACACTAGAATGCCCAGGGGTTTCTACAACTTCTTTTTCAACAACTATTGAATGACAAATCTGGGTGATATTTGACAAACAACTCTGTTGCCTACAAGTAGATGACTCTAATTTGTAAATTGGCCATTCCCTGCCAAAATAGCTGGTGATATGGCGGGGTGACATCGTCAAATTTAAAGCATAAGTGGTCAAATGATCGCCTTCTGGGCGTTCTATAGCTTATAGCGCAGTGGTTGTCAACTGTTGTCGCACCAGGGACCCGCATTTTCCTATTGTTGCAAAGTCGCGACCCATTTGTCTAGAAGCTGACATATGTGCTGTACAGGGTCGCGGGGAGGTGCTGGAGCCTATCCCAGCTGACAATGTGCGAAAGGCAGACTACACCCTCAACTGGTCGCCAGCCAGTCGCAGGGGACACACACTGAGCGGGAACCGATCCCATGCTGCCCGCACAAAATTCAGGCGTTTGTACCACTAAACCATCAGTGACTCTTCAAATGAATTTGATTATTATAAAAGTACTATATTAGAATTATAAAGCAATAAAACTCAGCCCGTTAGTTAACAGGCAGTTAACAGGCTCTTATATTATTTCTTTATTATCACTTATATCTCTCTCTCTCTCTCTCTCTCTCTCTCTCTCTCTCTCTCTATATATATATATATATATATATATATATATATATATATATATATATATATATATATATATATATATATGTACACATATATATATATATATATATATATATCATTTGAGCAATTATCCTCAAAACAAAATTGCAGTGAACAATTATCTTCAAATGATCTAAAACAAAACTTGCAGTGACCAATTTTAAGGTCCAGCAAACAGAGGCCAGCGTTCTCCTTCGCACTGAGCATAAACAGCCAATCGGCTTAACGATGGGGATTTTCTCCGGGAAAGCGGCGTTAAGACGATGAAAGCAAGTCCGAGGCATGCTATAAGAGCATCCCCAAAGGCGCACAGTGACCTTGAATAACCTTCGCAAAAGTTTCCTCCGAGTTAATGTGGATTAATTCTCTCCTCTCTTGTCAGGACATGCCAATTAAATTATGCATTAAGTTTATTTCTTTTCCGTCTGCCAGACTTTATTATCAGCCAGGTCTTGATCCTAGGATTGGTCGCATAACAAAAGACAAAAAAAACAATGAGTCTGTATTGGCTAATTCGCAGGCGCATAATTATGGATAAGCCAGCGAGACTGAGCTAATTATGTCTATAGCCACTGAATCATGATGATGATGGTCAATGGAAAATGGACTCACTCACTAGTAGGGAGTTTGAACTTTGAACTCTTCTATAGTGCCTGTCCTCAATAGGTTTACATGTGAGCTGGATACCGGATGAGTTTGGGCAAGAGTTGGGGTACACCTGATTGGTAACAAATAAGCATTCACACTCACGTTCACACCTATGGACAATTTAGAGTAATGAACCTAGCATGCGTGTTTTGGAAATGTGAGAATAAGTCAGAGTAACCGCAGAGAAAGCACACAAGCATGGGGAGAACTGTGGGGCAGACACTAGCTTATTGATCCTATAGACAATATTTTCCCTGAAATTTTAGGTTGAGCTTTTTTATTTTATTTTTTTTTACAATTACACAGATGTCTGAAGCAATTTGGATGCCCTTTTTTTGACTTTACGTGTTTACGTAATAACCTACTTGTAGCCGTGTACGCTACTCAAATATATGTCATGTCGTTTACTGAACTTTTCTCAGATTTCCAAGAGGGAAAAAGAAGCGTTTCTTGCCTTGTAACCAAGGGAGAGAGAGAGAGAGCCAAATGAATATTTGATAGTGTGAGATGGATAGGTTCTTCTCAGTGGGAAGCCGGCCCAATTTTGTGCTGTATTAGCCGGAATGTGATGTCCTGGGAGCATGAGTGCAAGCAAGTCTTTTCAGATCCCTTTTAATCCATGTCATCTCCCATTTCTTTCGACAATATGATTTCAATGCTACAACAGGTTTGTACTAAGCAGACTAGTGTTTCTTTCATTGCCACAGCAACCCTGTACTACCTACTTGGCTTTCGTAGTGTTAGCGAATTAGCTCAAACACCACTCGTGCTGTGTTGCATTTTTTTACTTTTTTTTTTAGACCAGTTAAAATCTTTACTCTTCTTGTCATTTGAATCATGATGGGAGTCCACCCACCCCCAGAATAAAAAATGGTACAGTCCCATCTTCTTAAGTCATCCTCCCATAATTTTATAATAATTTGCAAGAAAATAAAAAGGATATATTTTTCATGAATTTCACTGGGTGGGCAGCCTGTCAACCTAGGTGGGCCTGTGCACACCCAGAGCCACCCATGGCTCCGCCCCTGGCGCACGTCACCCAGAGAAAAGCAGAGTGAGGAGTAGGGGGAGGAAAGTCCGCCTTGAGTTTCAGGCTGGCGTGGCCGCTTTTGAGCGCATTGGTTGGCCGTGGGTGTGCACACATAATGGAGAGAAGGTAAAAAAAGTGACAGCCACCTTGTGGACACGGGCTTCGGAATGACGTGGCTGCTTTAGAGCGCCTCGTTATCGTGGTGAAGAAAAGTCCCCTGACGACCCGGTGAGATATATTCCACACACTGGAGGCTTTAAGTAGATTTATTCTCACACTCAGACACATAGTTATGTTGTAAGGACAAGAAAGATGCTGGACCAAGTAGCCCCCATTTTTCATGGTCAAAGTAGTGGTGTGTGACAGGCAGTTGACTGTGGAGCGGGGCGTGGTTTCAGCGCACACGCCCACAACATTCAAGAGTGAAGACGAGCTTGATTTTATAAGCATTATTTTCACTTTAAGTATAGCTCAGAGTCTGTACTTTTTTACTTAGTTTACTTGGATAAAGCAGCCCAATCAGTACTTCTACTTTTACCAGAGTCTTTTTTGAAACATGTACTTCTTAAGTACATGGTGAGAGTACTTATGCCACCTCTGGTTGTTTGTCAGCATGTCTCATTCTGACTGATGGGTTCAATGAGGCAGGTTTTCGCAGTTTCCCGCCCCTGCTGAAGCAGTGCATTCATTGCGAAGATCTGGCCAAAGGATGTCTTGACATTGAATGCAGGTGAGAACATGTTGAAATGCCACATTGCAGCGTGCCTCCAGATGAAACCGATTGAACCTGAGGTCAGGCGGAGGTGATGGAAGAAGTGTGAGAGCGTGAAAAACAAGGTTGGGCGAGAACGTTATTGTAAAAGGAGTGGCTATTTTACACTTTTTTTTCAGCTCCCATGTGAATAATGCATAAAAAGGCAAAGGAAATGTTCATCGCTCTGCAAACTTTGGTTCGACTGCAGACGAGAGCAGAATGTCTAAAACATTTTTCTCCTGCACAGAGCAAAGCGTTAGGGTCAGCAAAAATACTAATTTACCATCTTTCTCACTGAACCATGTCAGTTCTCGCTCTTTATTACTGCGGTCTCGGCTTCTCGTTTCTGTCGCAGAAGTGCTGAAGTCAGTAAACTCTCTCAGTTTGTTTCTTTGGAATGCAAGCGCTTGTGTGAAATCTTACCGCCCTGCTAGATTAACTAGCCAATGACAGAGGCTTTTCATGGTCCGACTTCCATCCCCGAGGAGTGATGCGCTCCACCTGGAATTCTTTTATTTCTCTGATGGGAATTATCGGTGTAAGAGAGCCTGTTGATCATCCACTCCACCGTTATCCAATCACAACCAAACCAAGCGAGGATTCCCACAGAAATTGGAGATAGTTATCAGCCATTTAAACCTGACACGGAGCGATAGTTGCCCATGAGAGGAATGTCAAGGAGGGATTTACAGTATGAGGGCCTGTGAAATAGGTGGCCATTTATGCATTTAGTGGAGCAAGACTGTGATTGCAACCAACAGGTCTGCAGATCGAAACGATTATTCACTGGAAAATGTTAAGTGGCCTCGTTCTTGATATGACACTTTTATGGTGGTGGATGTTTCCTGTTACAAAACCAGCAATAAAAAGATCCTCCATGGCCCACTCCCCCAATTGTCTCAGGTTTGAAGGATGTTTTCTCAGACTGCATATTTAGCTCTTTCAATTAAATCCCATGTTTTGTTCTTAGTCATTCTTGGGTGTTATTTTTGGTAGTAAATTTTTCTTCAGAACATGTCAATTGTCTTGAGCTTACATTGCACATTGTAGCAAAGCAGTCCCAGAAAGTAGAGTGTTCTTTTCTTTGCATGATTTATGATTTGCGTCTGTAAACAAAGATGATGTGACATGCCATAAAACTCGAATTCGCATTTTGACAAATTCCAATCCCATCGGTTTCATCTTATCTAATGACCATTTCTTTTATTATTGTGACCCTACCAACAATTTTGCTTTTATAGTAAGAAAATAAAACTGTACGGTAGTTCCTATTTAACATGGGTCTGGGTATTGTTCTACGACTGCCACGACAGAGCCGTCCGACACTGGGCAGAACATTTCACTTCAGAATGCCTCCATACTCTTGAGATTCCATTGTACCCTGCAGAGATTCAAGACACACTATGTCAGATGTGGCAAAGCAGCCCCTGAACACAGCCGGGCCTCCTCCATATTTTGAGTCTTCTAAAACCGAGTGGCACATTTTGTGCGAGAATGCCTTGGTAGTGTTGAGATTTTATTGCACCCTATAACTAGTGAGACACTCTGTAAATGCGGCAAAGTAGACTGGGAAAAAAAGCTCAGACTCGTCAATGTTTAAAGGACAGTAGGTCCAAAAAAATGTCACGTTTGCTCTCCCTTATGCAAAAATGTAAAGCAACCAATTACAAATCTGTGAAATTTGTAACAAAGAGTAAACATGTAGATGATGCTTAAGACCTATGAACACCTGATTGCATGTTTAAGGATAACTTAGGCTTTTTGGGGAAAATATAATTCCTTTAAGGCTTTTACGTTTTTGCAGACATTTTGCCTTAACTAACCCAACTGTGGTTTTCCTTGAGGAGACTAGAGCGCCTGAGGATCTACTTGCCTGGGAAGCAAGCCTTTTGTCTTGGAGGCTCTTATCGGCACCAAAACCAGCAGTGGCCCATTTGCAATCACATTCAGATAATGGGACAGAGGGGGGTTTGGAGGCGGCGGGGGTGGAGTCTTTCCACTGCACCAAAAAAACCACTGGCGAACTTTCACAATTGCCATGCAGGGGATGGGAAATCAGGAAGTGACCCGACTGGACCGCTGGAAGCCAGAAAATTGGAAATTTAATGTGCAAGGGAAACGTCTTTAATTGCAAAGCTGAAAGCAGTAAAAGGCTATCGGCATCATCAGCACAAAAAAGGAGTAGGCAGGGAGAAAAGTGCATCAAACAGCCCAGCTTCCAGGAAGTTCTAAAAACGAAGCACCGAGATCCAGTAGGATAAAAGTAATAAGAGACCAAGACAATCCATCCTTCAGTTTTGGTATCAGCAAAGGAAGCATATTTGTTACCTTAAGTATAACAGATCAAATTAGGTATACAGTATTGTGTCCTTAAGTATAGGAGAGAAACTTGTCCTCGTGTGTTAAGTTTCTGGGACTATTTTCATTACCTTAAATATCAGTGACACAGCTTGGCGCATTTTGGATCAAGAACCATATTTGCTAACTCCAGAAGCATTATAGAAAGCCTAATTATTCACTGATGGACCACAGATTATTTTTTGGTGGTACTGTGTCAGTAAAGGAACTCATAACTGGTGCCTTAGATATCAGGAACCAGATTGGGTACCTTATATATGAAGAGAGGAGCCCCATTTATTACTTCAAGTATCATCATATTTTTTTGTTATTTATAAGCCTTGAAATTAACAGAATTTAGCACCTCAAATAAGAGGTGCGTACAATAAGTACCAGGAAAGCTACCATATTTGGTACCTCAAGTAACAAGAAATGAACCACATTTGAAGCCTAGGGATCGGGAGAGGATGGATATTTTGTATCTAAAGAATCAGGAACCATTTTTTGTACGTTAAATCTTGAAGATCATTTTTAGTACTGAAGTATCACGAGAGCAACCATAATTTGTGCCTGTAATATTGGCTAAATCCTATTTGCTTCCTTCCGTATCAGGAATCGTATTTTATTCCTTGTGCATGCAGCTAATTAGGGGAGGAAGTGAAGTGTTGGTGTTATGTCGTCAGATCTGATCTAATAAAGTCTGATTGCCTCGAATCACGACACGCAAAGATACATTTAACATTCATGCTTGCAGTGTAAAAACAGCCAAACTGCTGGGTAACAAATGACATAATGCATCATGGCAACACATAGAGTTGATGCACGACCCACAAGGAGCCTCTTGACGCCGCGCGTGAGATTCATATTCAACATGTTTCGTTGGTCCTTATTAAGAGCAACAGCTTCAGCACCAGTTGTATCCCCATCCAACCCCTGCTGCCGCTCAACCTCCCGCTCCCCTTCATCCCGGCGACTTTGATCCTTCCGACCCGCCTTGGCGCTCGACTGTCTTGTTTGCTCCTTGTCAGGCATTTTGCCAGAGAACATGTGCAGACTGCTTTGAATGCGGGATGATAACTCCGGCGGAACGGGCGGGTGGGGTGCTACTGCAGGGTAATTATCGGTCAAAGTCTTCAATGCCGTCATTTTTTCAGAGGTAGTCTGCTAATGTCCCACTGGGGGAGTCCTGTCAGACTAATCAGAATGTTACCCAGCAGTGGAAAAAAAACAAAAAAACAATGGCTGTTTACCCATTTGAAACCTGACACGGACTGAGGGGCTTATTCGCGCTGACAGGATATGACAGAGTAAATAAAGGCGCTACATAGCCCCCGCAGGTATCTATAAAAGTTTGCCTACTTTTGATTTTTTTCTTAAAGAAAAACAAACACAAATGTTTAAGTAGGTCTCATTTCAGAACAATCAGGCGACTCTGAAGGAATGAATTGATTCCTGCTGCACTCTGTTACAAGGGGAAGGCCGTAGGTGATAGATTGTTTATGAATATGGAAATAAACCCTTATTGTCATGAAAATGTTACTGTCATTGCACATGTCCATGTTAAGGACTTCTGCTTTGAGGGCTGAAGAAGCACCAGAGGAGGAAAAAGAAAGGATCATGTTTATTTCACACTTCACGTTCACATGATTCTCATTTAGGAAACATTAGCATCAAGGATCATATCGGTTTAGTACCATAAGAATCCCCCAACATTTTTTACACCTTGTGTTTCAAGTATCTGGTGTCATATGAATCCCAAACTATCTTTTGTTCCTTGTGTAGCACAGATCTTACTTGGTACCTTAAGTATCAGGAGGGGAACCGTATTTGATCCCTTAAGTCTAATGAAAGAAACCCCATGTAGTGCCAGGTCAATTTTTAGTATTACAAATACAAACCATATTTGGTACCTTATGTATCAGTTTAGGACCTGTATTTCTTCAATACCTTATGTATCAGGAGGATTTTGCTATGAGGAATTGAACTTTTTTGGTACCTGGAGAAAATAACTATAGTGACAGGATGACTAATTCAAGATGCTTCAGGGCAGTGCAGGGATCAAACACTTTTCTTTGGTACAGTTTTCTGACTGTTCCATCGTCAACTGCTTAGCATTACCACATCTAAACCTGTCGAATCAGAATTTTTCTTTTAAGGTGATAAGAGTTACATAGCAGACAGTTGGCATGTTGTTTTCTAAAGGCTTTTCAAACATGATGGTTTAATGGCATCTAACTGTGAGACCTTGCCACAATTAACATCAGTCTTGGCCTGGCTCTCTAAGAATGTGACAAGAAAATGAGTCAGGCGCGTAACATTCCATCCTGCCATCCAATCAAACAGCAGCAGCCTTTTTGCTACAAAACAAAACAGATGGCGGTGTAATGACCCGCTCACGGACTTAAATGACAGTCGAAATAGGCTTAGCAACAATGCGGAATCAGATAAATGGACCTGATCTCGTCGTGCCCGGGTCCCTGGCCGGGAAATGGCCAGTGACACCTGAGACCCTGCAATGCGTCAAAGCTCCGTCACAGAAACCCTTACATTTCCATTTTACATGACAAGTCACACGTGTGAATTCTTCAGCGAGTAGGAAGTGCGAGAGAGATGCTCAGCGTTTGATTAGAGAGGAAGGAGGCCAACAAAGATGTAATGAGTTTGTTTTAGACGATAAAAAGGTGCTGTGGAGATTGTTTAGGCCTCATTAAATCAAGGTGGACTCCTAAATCTCATCTGTGTAGGGACGGAGAGAGAGACATAAACACCATTGGAAGCAATTAGAGAAATGTGGTGCTGGACACTTTTAATTGTAGCTCTTAAAATAGAAAAGCTTTTAGTGCGCTTACAAGCCATTTCTTTATGTTCTTAGATACAGGACTGCAGGAGATGCCAATTCTTCCAGTGAATTCGTCTGTCTTATTAGTCTAGACTGCCGGGTTGTGCTCTAGTACATCAGTGACACTTAGCGATGACAGAGCCATCTCGCTCTGTGATATTCCCGCCATCACCTGCAAGAGACCGGCTTCATGCTGCGGAAGCCACATAGCAACTATCAAGAGTTGAAAATGAATGTCAGAGCACATGTCGCTGTGGAGGGAATGACATGACATTGACACAGAATATGAAGGGACCTCTATCCGGAGAGGAACAATATTTGATCAGGACTATCGCAACTGTATTTCATACCCTATATGTCAGATACCGTATTGGATTCTGTGAGCCTTATTTAGCATCTTATGCATCAGGAACTATTTTTGGTACCTTAGGTTCCTTAAGTAAAGGGAAAGGAAAGTATATTTGGTACCTAATGTACCAGTAACCATTATACTGGTCAACAGCAAATTGTAATTAGATACTTTATGTGTCCCGAAAAGTAGTTTTGACGCTGATTTAAAAAATATCTTTACTTTATTCAAGCACATTAGGTTTTTGAGACATTTTTGTTTTGTCTTCCATCCACACAAATATCCATCCATCCATTTTCCGCTTATCCTCGCAAGGGTCGCGGGTGTGCTGTAGCCTATCCCAGCTGTCTTTGGGCAGTAGGCGGCGTACAGCCTGAATTGGTTGACAGACAATCGCAGGGCACACACAGACAAACAAACATTTGCACTCAGAATCTCGCCTAGGGACAATTTATTGTTCAATCAACCTACCATGCATGTTTTTTGAATGTGGGAGGTTTAAAATGTTCTTCCCATTTTTGACGTCCGAGAAAAGGGTTGCAGCTTTATACACTATTTAGACAGCTGCGTTGAGTTACGAGAGACCTGATCAAATTTGTCTTGTTCAGTGGGCGGGTGTGGATTTGGTGAACTTTCCTTTGCATTTTTCGCTAATAAAAGGCAAATTCCGGTGGTGTATGACATGCAGATATTATGATTTATTCCCTTAATTAAGTTGCACAATGTGACAGATTAGTCACGCCAATTACATGCTGATCAAAAGCACACATTACTCATAGACATCCATGTTCTTCGACGGGCCCACACAGGCACGGACATTACTCAAAACATGCATAATTGTAAACTAAATATTTCATTAAGCGCGTGATCTTTGTGTCATTTGTAATGCTATTTAGAATTATGACTACAGACTCGAATGGCACATTGGAGTGAGCATACCTCGACCAAGGCAATTTGCCATCCTTTGTTCTTTCGTATGCTGCATGTGACAACCTGACTGATTTATCAGGAACAGTTATTCTTATTCACTACCTGAAGCATCATTGATCATATTTGGCACCTAAATTATCAAGGCTCATATTTGCCACTTTCTGTACTAGGAACTATATTTGGTATCAAGGACCATAATTGGCATTTTGATACATCGCATATCAATAACTGTTTCTAGTAGCGTTAGTGTCAGAAACCAATTTTTATACGTTATGAATCATAAACCATCTAACTATCTTTAACCTTATTCGGTGTATAAGGAACCATATTTAATATATTAGGTTTCAAAGAACATATTTGGTACCTTTTTGTATTGTGAAGTATATTTGGTTCCTTATGTTGCAGGTATGGCATGTATCGGGTATCATTTTTTGGTTTATATATACAGTATATGTCAGGGATCATATTTGGCGCCTGATGTAAGAGGAGTCATATTTGTCACCTAAACTATCACGAACCACATCTGTTAGTTACTTTATGTATCAGGATTGTTTTCGGCTGTTATACATCAGGGAAAATTTTTTTTTTACGCTTTGGCGGCTGAAGCCGCATTCACCGAGGCTGAGCCGGGTGACCGCCAAGGCAGCCTCGGCTGCGGCTCTCAAGCATCAATTGGAATAGAATGTCAAGTTCTATGCGTGTATTAGTCTAGATCACGTTGCCAGACTGAAAAAAAAACATGTGTCCCCAGTATTGTTCAGGGGTCCGGGTCAAATGTGAAGGCGGGCCTTACCTGGCCCACGGCCGTAGTTTGGGGACCACTGCTCTATATCAAGGACCATATTGAACCAACAACCATATTAGACAACTTATGTATCTGGAAAACATATTTACTACTTTCACTATAAGGAATATTAAGTATATCCATCAGTGACCATACTTGGCAACTTAAAGATGGGGAACCATATTTGGTACATTTTAGGGCTGCAGGATATTGGACAAAACATGCGATATGCGATATAGATGTTGACTATAGCGATCTTATCGATTGGGATAACATGTACCTAAATAAATGTCATTTCTTTGCGTCTGACTGGTGAAATTCAGGTAAAATCATGCAATTCCATAAGAAAATTATTGCATTTCTTTTCCATATGCATATTGCATTACAGATTATCGCGATATCAATATTTGTTTTGATATATTGTGCAGCCCTACTCTTGTATCAGGAACCAGGTACCAGGGACTATATTTGCTGGCCCATAATCAACCAATCAACAAACGAACAAACAAAACACTACCTCTGTCTGGTATTCTCACCGAGCAGGGCTTAATATGAGGAGATGCTGTTTCTGGCTGCTCTACTTTTCTAATCCATTAGCATTAGCATCATTAGCATTCACACTCCCATTGTACTCCTGCACTGTGTTTTTATTGTGTGCGAGTGCTCAGCATACAAGTGAGTATCACATTGCAACAAACAAGCAGATCTGTTCCAGTCAGTCATTATAATCAAACAACAGTGGGATGAGCTAATCGCAGTGGAACAGTGGGAGAGGAAATGGACGACTGTCATCGGTCGTCCCCCGTGCTACGTTCCGCCAATTTCACGGCCGTGACTCTTGCATAAAGTTTGAGGCGACAGTGTACACACATGCCGCCATCAATGTCACCCCCACCCCAATTCCCCTCTCCGCTGTAATTAATCGTCTATCTCTAGGGCACGTAGATAGCAAGGCGGCAGGGGCAAAAGCTGAATGCGGGACAGTGTAATCTGACATTGATGTTCCAGCAAAAGAAAAAAAAAAAGGGGGTGTCCTGCTTCACCTTCCCTTTGTTCCCAAGGATGGGAAGTGGTGTGTGAAAGGGGTGTAATTAATGGACCTACAAATCGCTCTGGTTGGGTTTAATGACAATCTATGTGTTTCGGGGCTGTAGCCTTTGTTACTGTGGCAACGGCGAACTCCTGACAGGTGATGGTGTATTTTTTGAAATGCTAATGAAGCGCAGCGCCTCGCCGGATTACACCTGAGGGGCCAACGTGATGGGCATCCTTCGGGGGTTGAGGATAGTGGTACGGGTTGAAGATGGGGGGTGGAGGTTGGTTGGTGGGGGTGGGAGGGGTGTGTAGTAAGCGTGTGTGATCATCGGCGAGGCCGCCAGCAGGTGTGAAGGTTGAGAAACTGCATCGGCTTGACTTCCCTGAGAGCCTCGCCGCCCATCCTGCCAATTTCTAATTGATGCTTTAAATGAGGTAAATGAAGCAAGCGTGACGAACGGCGTCAAAACAAGTCGGCGAGGTGCAGGGAGGAGCTCAGTGTGAGAACTCAGGAGCGTGATTAGTTTACCAGCTAGCAAATTTAAGGTTTACAGCCAGCAAGACTATCCTCGACTTAACTCTCTCACAGGATGCGAGGTTTGAAAAATAGGCCTGCGGTGGGCCACTGGTTTTGCGCCACTTTAAAAATGGGAATTTGAATCTCAACATTGCAGATGTAATAAGCAATCAATATGCACGAGCATTGACACACACGCGAGCACACGCACACATACACAAAAGCAAATGTTTTTAAGATAGCAAGACCCAGATAGTCACCGCACTGGTGCCAAGCCTTACAAATACAATTTAGTATACAGTATACATATATTGTGCTTTACAACAGTACTTAACTTTTTTAATAAGTCCACATGTATTTGTGGAAGGAATAGTGAAGCATGCAGTCTCTGTTTATGTAGCGTGCCGTGTACAGTCAGTGAATAAACCATCCACACTTTCTCCTTTATTGTCGCTCACTTCCTCTCTTGGTGGCAACTCGGTTCTTCCTTGACCATCACAGTTTCATGGTTTAATAAAGTGCTGCACTCTTTGTGGAGCCTCAAAATCCGATACAGAGTCGCAGTTTTCCGTCACAGCGCGTCAGATCATCAGGTTGCTCAATGTGCGGCTGTGAGGCATCAACTGTCAATTTGTTTTTCTATTAAAATTTCATCGTCACCACATTAAGATGTTACTCTTGTAAATTCAGGACTATTTTCTTTCGCATTTTAGCAGAATTACGATTTGTTTTTGTAATATTTATTTATCTTTTTTCTTGTAAATTATGACTTTTTCCGCACTTATGGCTTTCTTTCCTGGCCTTCTTTCCGGGTTAAACTTTATCTAGTTATGCCTTATTGTACAATCATGACTTTAGCCTTGTAAAAGTCTGCCTTTACTCTTGTAAATAACGTTTTCTAAAAAAACGGAAAAGAATGATCTTGTGTAATCATCGCACAAATTCAGACTTTTTTCTTGCAAAATTACAGTTTTTTTTCTAATATTCCTTTTTCCATAAAATTACGACATTAATCTTGTAAAATTACAACCATTTTTCTTATAAAATATACACTCTCTTTCTAAATTATGATTTATGATTTTTCTTCAGTTATTATTATAGTTCTTCCTGCACAATAATACTTAAAAAAAAAAGAGACTTTTTTTTACTCTATTATGATCACGTAATTCTGGTAATATAACAGCTTGTGTTTTCAAAATTCCAACTTTCTTGTAAAAAAAAAAAAAAAAAAAAGTGTAATTTGCTTTTCTCAATATTCAGACTTTTTCTCACCAAGTACCACTTTTTCTGGTATAATCAGTCTTTTCTCATAAGTTGGTGTCTTTCTGGTAATATTCTGCCTTTTTTATTGTAATATTACAACTTCATTCTCTCATAATTATAACTTTTCTACTCTTAATATTATGGTTTTTCCTCCTGTGACTTGAAATAGAAATGTTATATTCGATAAGGGATCACATTAACATCTTAAATGACATGATTGATTCTTCAGAGCCATTGTACTTCATTTTTCCATTCAGACCATTTCTAAGCGCATATCTGCATCTCTCATCAGTCAGTCAGTCAGACCAAGTGAGGCGCCATCTATTTTCACCATATGCTTATCTCGGTCCCTCAAAGATTGTCAAGCCTGCTTCTAATCCTCTAAATCTGCAGCCTGAGTCAAAACTCAACTCCAAACTCTCAGATGAGCCAAAAAGAGGCCTAGTCTGTATTGTCCTCTGTAGATGATAAAATGCCACACCTGTGAGTTTTAATAATTTTGGTGAGTCAAAGGCGCCATGAAGCACTTTAATGGTCCACTCGTGCATTAATGAGGCACAATGTTTTGCTTGTTTTTTTTTTTTCTTTTTCAATCTGATACAGAAGCACCCCGCTTTGTCCGCTTATTATCTGCCTCTTAACTGCCACAATCATAGAGAGTGAATGCACTTCAGCACTGCTGCATTCCTGAGGACAAAAAAAATGGAGGAAATGGAGTTGATTAAAGAGCTTTGTTGACAGCTTCTATGCATGTTATTCAAGGCCGGACATTAGCGCTCTTTATGGCAATTGAGATAGATCCAGCGGATTATAATGGAACTCTTGTACAAGACAGTATCTTCCCCGCAGGTTGTAATTCACAATTCCCATTGCGAACTTAACATCAATGTTTGTGATGGCTCATCTTGCCAGTTACTCATGGTAACCGGCCACAGCTACTGCAATAAAAAGTCACCGATGAAGACCGGTTGTGACCATCTTTATGCACAATTGTACTAAAATATATGGGAATGTTCTGAAACGTAACGCTTGCGATGGAGGGGGATTTACTCTACAATCATAAATTAGCTCGAGGATGGTCAACTTAAACGATTGAAGGGTCCGTGATTCAGCGCTAGTGGGGGGACCGCGCACTTCTTAACCAATTGTATGACATTTGAAAAAGGACAAAATATGTGCATGTATGTTTTCATTGAACCAGTGTACAGAAGAGTATTTTCATGTTCAAATGCATAAATGATCTACTTCTCAGCTACAAAGGCTTTGAAGCAAAAATAAATAAATAAATAACCACACACTGTGACGATTATTAAAAATTCATTGATTTCAAAACTTAGTAGCTAAACTCTACTACTCAATACTACTTACTCCACAAGCAACATGGTGTATTCATTGTACATGTCGGCAACTTGCAAACACACTGTGCGGTTCTGCACAGAAGGGTATCCAGTAATCCAGCATTGTATCATATTGTATTATATAGTGATGGCACAGCAAAAGAAGTCATGTAAGTGTAGACCAGCGATGGACAGGAGAAGGAAGGGGGGAGCCTTGGCCAAGTCTGACATGCTTCGAATTGCCTCATTTAGTGTAGTGGTTCACACAGCTGACTTTGCATATTCTCTACAGAAAATGGATGGATGGTGTCTCAAAGTACCTGAAACTGGTGGAGATGCTTCTCCACTGTGGCCCCCTAATCGCCAACCCCCAAAATCCCTCCTCCCCATACACTCGCGCAACCTTTTACTATTGACCAACTGCTGCATGCTGTCTAGCAATCTACTACCAGACCTTTAATTACTGTCTGGAATTACTGGCCTAGTGTGTGTTCTCTGCACGCCTGAGCGCCATTTCGTATAACGGGCCGGAATTTTGGTTCACCACCCCTGGACGACCTTGAACCCTCTCCCAAAGCTGGATCACACTCCCTCGGGGAGCAACCATCAGCACCTCCAGGCGGTCTAAGGAGTGAGAGCAAAAGCTGCTCTCGCAAGTAAGTGTCTGACTTACAATATAATGGGTGGAAAGAATTTGCCAGGTTTGCCAGGAACAGGTTTGCTGAAATAAACAGTTATGGTTGTTTTTTTATTTTTTTTTATTATGGTAATAGTAGTCAAAAATGCTTTAAAAAATCCTTCAAGTTTCTGCTGCTTGAAAACTCTGAGCTACAGCGCCCTCCACAGGTGTTCTATTGGGTTGAGGTCTGGAGACTAAGTAGACCACTCCATGACCTTGATATGCTTCTTCAAGCCACTCCTTGGTTGCTGTGGCGGTATGTTTTGGGTCATTGTCGTGCTAAAAGACCCATCTGCAACTGCAACCCATCTTTAGTGTTCTGGAAGGAGAGCGAAACAAGGTGTTCATCCAACACTCTAAAAACGTTTGGGTTAAAAATAACACAATTTTGAGTCAAAAAAGGACTGATCCACTACCTGGGTCAATATGACCCAACTTTCTGGGTTGTTTTTGCAGAAAGCAACCCTAAAAATTGGTAGTTTTGTACAAAAAGGCCCCAAAAACTGAACTGTTTAATACAAAACAACGCACGAAAGTGGGTCAAATTGACCCAATTTGTGGATTGGTCCATTTTTGACCCCAAATTGTGTTATTTTTAACCCTACTGTTTTTAGTGTGAAGATTTGACAATACATTATTCACTAAAAGTTATTCAGCATTCCAGGGTTGTGCATGTCTATAATTTTGCCCCTGACAATCAGAATTTTGACAGCTCTTTCATTTAATTTTGAATTGCAGAAAAAACAGTGGCCGACAGTCAGCACAATCTTGCGCAATGTGTGACAGTACAGTCAGCTGCAGCCACACTGCTTGGTGTGCGTTGGGTCTGAGTCTTGCCCATGCTGGTGTAAAGATTGCAAGGTAAGAAATTGATTCCTAGAACAGGTGTGCTTTATACGCTTGAGATGAAATCAGGAGTAGTGGAAATTGGTTAACTGTGTGTGTGGCAGTGTGCCACATGGGCCCCAGCCCATGTATGTGAGCCAGAATTCTGACAGAGTTGGGATCAAATACTGACTTCCCTCAATAAAATTTGATAACTTCTACAGTGTGTGGGTGTGTGTGTTTTGACTGGCATTCTGTCTAACACTGTAATCAATAAATACCGACAAACTTGGACTGTTCATTAAAAAAATAATAATAATTTTTGATATAATTTTGAAATATAATTAGGTCCTCTTCTGGAAGTCCAACTCAGAATTCTGAAATGAGAGTCACAATCCTCAAACCTGAAGAAAAGAAAAAAAAAAAAACACCCAAGAAGGTGAAAGCCTGTCTGTCTTCAGGGGGCTCAAGTTCTACTCGCTGTGACAAGAGACAAGATTAGGCAGCTGCGAGGCACTCTTATCTAAGAGGTTGAATGATGGTTGCACCGAGGTAAAGGTTTGCAATCTTTTATCTGGAAAAAAATGCCAAAAATATGTCCTCAGCTCTTCCTAACTGTGAGGTGAAGTATTTCTCTGCATTCCAATAGTCAAAAGGACTTTTAGAGGGTTTTTGTGTTGTCAAATAAGCCATCATTTTTGAATGATTTCCCTAATAGCTAAAATTATCACTATAAATTATCCTCAAATCCACAAAATAAATTGTATAAATAAAATGTTTATCTAAATGGAAATCGCCATTGACATGTTATCATATTTTAAAAGCGATTTTTGAAAATGCTAATTATTTATACCTAATAACCATCAAATGTAAGCTTATCACAATTGTATAGCTTACAAGGTTTAGCTGTGAAAAAGCAATGTTTTCAATAGACACATTAACTTTACATCAGAGCGCTTTTAAAGTAAAAATAGCTACAGCAGGTCTGAATGGCTGATTGCTCCAGCAATGACAATTAACATAATGCTGCCATAAAAGGAAGCCATTGACATGTTAGTCTGATTGTCTCTATTATATTTTGGTGAGCATTTTTTGCATTTAACATGAATATAACATACCAAGTGCCCCTCAGTAAAAGATTCAGACATAAGGCATCTCCGACTGTATAAAAAGTGCAGCATTGAGAATTAATGCGAGTTAACTCAACATGGAAATGAGAATCAACATGATGTTAATTTAACATGGAACTCTCTGTTAACAAGCTAAGACATTTTTCATGCTTTTACGCATAAAACAAACTATTTCAACAACCATCACACGTATGCTTAACAAAGGGCTATCATACATTCAGAGAGGTTTCAAAGAGGGGGAAACCGTACTGTTTTGGAGGGACAAATTCAGCCCCCCCCCCACCAATAAAACGAACTAAAGTGACTCTGAAAAGGACAATCATAACCCTTTTGAAGAGTAAAACATTTAAAATCCTCCCACATCTCACTAGCGTAGTAAGAAAATGTCCAAATCTTGAAATGGAAATGATTGTCCAACAATGCTAGACTCGAGCTCAAACCTTTTTGCTGCGAGGCAACCGTGCTCAACACTAAACCTACAGTGTTGCCCACTCCTACAAAACATGATTACATAAATCAGCTTATAGCCTCTCGTGTCACTGGAAGGCAATCCTTTCAGACAGGCTAATAAATTACGGCAAACAAACTTAGCCGTCCACTTGCGGTAATAGGGTTTGCTGTCTGTTGCCGCACATTCCTATCTGCGGGACTTTGTTATGCCTAATCATAAAATTCAACGGGCGGACATAATGTTGTTTTCGCGATAAGGCAGGCGAGAGGGGGGTGGGCGCGCCGGCCGATTTGAATATGCTTTAGACGGGATTTAGAGTCCCCGCTTGCAGCATTGTGACCGCCCGTCATTTTTTATTCAGTGTTTATTAAACGGACAGAGTCACCGGCGCAACAGCGGCATGCGGGCACGGGGAGACATATTGTTGAATACCGACGCGGCGAGCAGGCCGCTTATCACGGATGCTGTCTCGCACCATTAAGCAGGAGACGGGATTGTGATGACTAAAGGAGAAACGGAAAGTGTGGGGGAGGGCGGGGCGGGCGAACATAAAATGCAAATGCTTACAATAACAGGGGGTGATGCACAATCCACTCCAGCAGGAAACCAAACCTGATGATAAAGAAAACCAAAGGAGGGTTTGGCTGGTTTCAATATAAGAGGCAGCACATCAAGACATGTTATCGCGCTGGATGTGCAGTATATGCAGATATACAGTACACGGGTGCTGAATTATTAACTGCGCACTCAAGGGGAAACGCTTGCTATTGATTAGGCCTGTTACACGTGTCATATGACCCCCGTGTTATCACATGATCCGCACAGATTGCCTTTTCCTCTGCGCAGATTGGAAGCCCCTTTTCTACCGACTGGATTCAATATTGAGGACTAATCTAATCTATATATCGAAAACCTCCTTTGACCTTCAAGTGTTCATTACTTTTCAGTGCACAGCCATGCAGTCACACGTCGGCAAGCTTTAGTTTGCATGGAACCATTTTTTTGGTCACAAAATGGACATAATTCACCATTCGTTGGCCTATAAATGTTCTTTACTTTATAATGTGCTGTCACAGCCTGCTAATTGATGACATGCGCAGGTAGCTGTTGAGCAGGCATGCAACTAATGATGGTAAATTAAGGGAAAAGTTCAAAATGTACCCCAAATGCAACAGTTTGAAATGTTGTTTACCTTCTATGCAAGCCATATCATTGCCATTTGCCTCAGTTTGGTTTGCTCATTTTTCCATAAACAGCTCTTTTGTGGGTATGGAACCATTTTTAGTTCCTGCCTTTTTTAAAAATTTTTAATACACACATACCACACGTTGACAATGGAATATTGTTTACTTTCTGATTTGCAGCCATTTTGTTTTGGAATTTTTCTTGGTTTCGACTGCTTGTTGTTGACATTCACAGTTAGCCTTTTGTAAGGCAGGGAACCATTTTTGTTCGATTAAGCAGAAGTTAAAATGTACGACATACACTTTACTTTGGCATTTAAATATACCTTACATTCTAGTTTGCAACCATTCAGACAGGCTTTTGTGCAGTTCAAACTTGATTGCTGGTATGTATAGGAAGCCCTGAAGTGTACAGGGAACAATTTTGGTAACTTCTATTACTTAAATAGAAGTTCTCAAAGTATTCTTTAGTCTCTATTTTGAAGCCATATGCTTGGTCTTCCACACAGTTTAATCAGTAACCGGTTATTTGACATGGAACTATTCTTGGAAGTGGAACTTCAAAATACACCACGTGCACCTTACTTTGTCCTTTGACTGACCTGAACTTACTAGTTTACAGCCACTCTATTGGGTGTCTGCGCAGTTCAAGAGAGTAATCCTCTGTAGGCTGCTCTTTATCAGACATGGAACCATTTTTAGAAATGCCAGTGGACATACGGTAACTTGAAAATTGACCCAAAGCAACCTTTACGTCGGCCATACGTAGTAGCCATGTGGGCGGAATTTTTCCGCTGCTGATGGTTGACGGCCGGATGTACTATAGCTCTTTAGCAGAAATAGAACCATTATGGTAACATCTATGTCAGGGCTTAAAATGCACCCTCATGAGCAGACAGAATGTCGTTGGTAAGCAAGAAATGATCCCAGTTTGTGAAGTTCATTAAAAACAATATCTCAGTGTGTCATGAAAGTCTTTATTTTAACAGACGTGCACATTAGCGTCTTCTGGCTCCAACACAATTACTAAGTGTCTGAAATGCAGTTGTTCTGTGGCTTTTTATTCAGAATGATGCTGAAAGGCAATCTGGTTAGAGCACCAGCTGTTGCTGATGCATCATGATATGTCACATGATGCGTCGCCGTGCTGCACGCAGCTGGTGACAATAACTGAATTTGGATGTGAGAAACAGCCATCGATTAAGTGCGGGTGCTTAATCAAGACGCCGGGGGAAACGAGAAATCATTCTTGGGAAATAGGCTGAAAACAGCCTCTCAGTTGGATCGGAATCTTTAAGCCCTGTTTAACTTTTATTTATTTTAAACCAATGACGACTACCAAAGCACACAACTTCCCAAAAAATTATTCGATAGCACCTTTTAGAATGTTGGGGGAAAAATGTTCTCTGTCACCAGTTTTCGTCTCAAGGGCCCATGCATGAAGTTAAACAGGAAGTCGGCCATTTTGGTGAGAAGTAGAGAATCTGCCATTTTTGGGCAAATTTCAGACTCTGATGTACTTTGTTGACCTCCAACTGGATAATTAATCCAAATGAGCTCCTATTAGAAACAGTTTTTCAAGACAGAGTGATGACGCTAGATTACAAAGTTTTTTTTGCATCTGCAGTCTCATGTGTGAAGGCCATCACAGTTTAATGATCATTTTGAGGATTGGCCATGAGGAGGCGGCGAAAACAATTATCCCGGGAAACCAGTTTCACTGTTCCAACAAAATTGGGTGGATATGCCCGTAATAGCAGGACAGAATAAGTCTCAAGTACCAATGCACAACATTAAATAGGAAGCTGGCCATTTTGTTCGGAAGCAGCCATTTTGGAGCGAGTTTCAGGAATTTGCTCAATTGAGCCTCAGTCACGGCGGCACGGTGGTCGACTGGTTAGCACGTCCGCCTCACAGTTCAGAGGTCGTGGGTTCGATCCCGGCTCCGGCCTCCCTGTGTGGAGTTTGCATGTTCTCCCCGTGCCTGCGTGGGTTTTCTCCGGGCACTCCGGTTTCCTCCCACATTCCAAAAACATGCATGGTAAGTTGATTGGATACTCTAAATTGCCCCTAGGTGTGATTGTGAGTGCGGATGTTTGTCTCTGTGTGCCCTGCGATTGGCTGGCAACCAGTTCAGGGTGTCCCCCGCCTACTGCCCAAAGACAGCTGGGATAGGCTCCAGCACGCCCCGCGACCCTTGTGAGGAGAAGCGGTACAGATAATGGATGGATGGAGCCTCAGTCACAACATGGTATCCCAGACAGATGGGCAAAGCTAAACGGCTAGCCATTTTTGCTAAAGTAGGGAGAGCATGACCTGCATGACATGAAAACCTCAGATTTTCATGATTATTTTGAGGATTCGTCACAAAAGAAGGGCTGTGTGCAGCTTTAATTAGAGACTTCACACCAGGCAGGCACTCTTGGAATGGCCCTTTTTTTATATAATTTTTCAGACGAATGAAGTATCTTTTCGGGGGTTAAATCAAGCGAGAAAACGCACCTATTTTGGCAGATTTAACAGGACAGTTGAAAACTCACTGTGTAGCACCCTCTTTAAAGTTGAAATAAATTACACCCATTCGACCAATCAACAATAAAAATTGGTTTACATGTTTACCATAATGGGGCACATTAAAAAGTTTTGTCAAACTTGACCCGGAAGTTGAGCATCTTGATCAGTTTCAGGCCAAGCTCAAACGAGGGAATTTGCACAAATGAGCCCCAATGGGTTATGTGCGTCAGCTCCTTGACGCACTTCCTGTCTCGCCAGTAATCAGCAAATTAGTTTAGCCGATTCGCTGTTTGCCGATTGCTCGTGAGATGCAAGTGGTCCATTGGAAGCATGTGTCCTTGCCATTGTTCCCCACACCTTGAGCTAAGGCACTTGTTTGAAATTAGAAAAATATTACTGCTTACCACGAAACAAAATTGTCACAAATAACATATATGCATTTACTCACAAATTGATCACCTTAGTGTGAAATCTGGGCCTATTTTGTAAAACGCAAAGTTATTACGTATGTCACAGGTTAGTTGTACCTTCTGCCATCTAGTGGAACTAGATATACATAATACCTGCAGTAAATAAATAATTTGTAGACCAATCAAGTGCAACTGGATAATTTGAGGAAGCACAGTGTTTTGGAATCACTGCCCGAGACAGATGGGTGAATCTAAATTGCAAAGCTTTTTTTTTTTGCCTACGCCATCTAAAGTGAGCACAGCATGGCGTCAAAGTTTGATGAGTTGGCCATGAAAGACGGACGTGTGAGGACCTGTTTGTCCCAGCTCATAGCTTTAATTTTTACTGTTGTTATAATCACGCTGAGACTTCTTGGCTCTCACAGATTCCGGCATGTGGCGACTCCACTTCCATCTGTTAAAGTAGTGTAAGAAGATAGTGGCCCTGTACTTTCATTACCGCTTCCATTACTTCCCCGTGCTGAGAAAGCCTCTGTTTTAGATGCTATATACTGTAGCAGAGGCATCCTGGCATTTATTACCCAATCAATACCCAACTTAATCTAATTTAGTGGGAAGTGGTGAACTCTTTTACTTTTCCTCCCCCTCCTTTTCCTCCTCCACTTCCACGCCTCTCGCAGGGTAAAAGGACCTCTCTCATTGCTCCATTCTTTTCACGCTGCAGACAGATACAATGTTCTCCGAGCAGCCGCCGTGACTGTTCTCACGCTTTCCCGTCCTTCAGTGCCGTGACGAGAGGAAGCAGTGAGGCTCCCGGCCAGCACTCTGTCTCTCTCTTTGACAAAGTGAAAACGCTTTTTTCCCAAACTTTTTAAACAATCGGTGGTCTCTGTTGGCCTAGACACCATCAGAAGCACTGACCTAAAGTAAAACCCTTCCATCCATCCATTCATTCATTTTCTGTTCCACTTATCCTGACTGGGGTCACGACGGGTGAGCTGGAGTATATCCCAGCAGACTTCAGGCGAAAGGCGAGGTACACCCTGAACTGGTCGACAGCCAATTGCAGGGCACATATAGACAAACAACCGTTCACACTGGCGTTCCCACCTATAGACAATCTAGAGTCTCTGATTACCCTACACGAATGATTTGGAAGGTGGGAGGAAGCATAGAAAACATGCTAACTAAACACAGGAAGGCCAGAGCCCGGATTGAAAGTTCCCGACCTCAGAACTGTGAGGCAAATGTGCTTGTGATCTCACCTGGACGATGTCTCGCAACCCATCTAGTCTCCAGGAGATATTGCTGAGACGTCTCCGCAACCAGCAGAGACTCGAGTCGCCATCAGGTCACCAACTGGTTACCCGGCTAGTGAGATAGATCATGCTAAATTTGAAAAATCCCCAAAATTGCAAAGTATATAAAATCAGGCCTCAAAATTGCGGTAAACCGACGCTGTGGGTATGCCCACTGAATGGGCTGAAACTCCCCCACACTCAATTGTCAATCAAATACAAGTGCTACCAGCTGGTAAAATAGATGCTGCAGTACTTCGTGTCACATCTTTCTTCTGCCTACCCATAACTACGGCCAGGTTCACACCGCAGGCAAATGCGACCCAGATCGGATTTTTTTTGCCCATATGCGACCTGTATCAGATTTTTTTATGACAGTCTGAATGGCTCGATTCTGATTTTTTCAAATGCGACCTGGGTCGCTTTCATATGTGGTCCTAGATCGGATAGGTAGCCGATCTTTTCCAATGTGTTCGCGGTCTGAACGCTCCAATGTAACCGACATTGACGTCATCCGGAGCCCAAAATGTACTCCACGCAGGCACAGGGAAATTGCTGGCAGCACTTTAATTTAATCCACCTTGATACATGAAGCATAAAGTGGACATTTATGGTGATCGTATTAATTCAGCCACGGCTCAGATAGATTCATTTTTTACGCACGGTTAAGGCATCGTTAGTGACGTCTCCATGAAATGAGATATTAAAGCCTCTTCTTCTTCTTCTTCTGTTAGATTTGATTGGCGGCTGGCAACCTGCTCCTAGGTGCATTTCCGCCACCAACCGGACTGGAGTGTGGCACAGTCGACTGCCCCACTCACTCCTGATGTCCGTACTAGTGTCTGGTAGCTGGGTTGTTAAAGCCTCGCCTCATAATTACCCCCAAATGCTGTATTTATTTCTACCTGCTACCTGGACCACATTTACTTCCGCAAACACAACGTCAGGTGTGACGTCGTCTCTTCTTCTGCACATGTGTTCATACAGCAGATAAGACCGAGGTCGCGTTCATAATTACATTCATATTACATTATGAACGCTTCCACAAAAAAAATCAGATTTTTTTCAAAAAATCCGAATTGAGCATTAAGACCTGCGGTGTGAACCTAGCCTACGTGTCTGAACCGCGAAACTATATCTGCGTCAAGTCTGCAGTGACTGGAAAATATCCCACGGGGTCATCGCAGGGCTCTTTCATGCCTTGACTACAAGGCACTCTAAAGCAACCACACCAGCACAAAGGCCCGTTCCACCCTCTGGTTGTCACATCCTATTTTTTTATTATTTATTTATTTTTTTCTCATCCTTCCACCTTTTTCTCAGTGACCTATGCACTCACAGCTGACAACAAAGCAGCCACACCGGCTCAAAGCCCTGTTCTACACACTTGATTGTCACATTGTACAAAATAAATGAAAAATTACAACCTCCTCGATATTCACTATGTGTGCATGATGTGTACACACTCATGACTGACAATGAGGCACTCTAAAGTGGCCACGCCACACTGTCGGGATGTAGGCATAGCTAGCTATTCATATAACTGCATGCCGTAATTGCTGATGTTGGAGTTTTGATAATGATTGGTCAAGTTCTTACACAGCGGGGTAGGGGCGAATCAGGCTGGATTCCAAAGTGCATCACGCGGTGCCCCCCCGAAAAAATCGGAAAAACTGAAAAGTTGATAAACTGTTTAATGGTATAGCTCCGCAACTAAGGACTGCATAGTTGTCAGTCTTTGCACTTGTTTTCACCAACTATCTTCAGATGTGTAAAATGTATTTAGAAACAAGTCTCTGAATTGACTTGACAGTTTTTTGGAAATCAAAATATTACCAGGTTGAACCCCAAACACTGGACTTGAAAAATACCTTTTCACACAGGCAGTATCCCTCCTGCCAGTATAAACTGCCAGGTCGATTTTTTTTCCCACCCTATTTTGTCAGTACTATTAACGTAGAACAGTGACACTAGAGGTGGGGGGTATTTTATCTTTTACAGGCAGCATGAAAGGGTCTCAAGACAAATTCCCCGACAGCGACTATAAGTTTGATCCTATCCAAACCTACATGGTTGTTTTTGTACAAAGTACAAAACGTTTGTGGCTAGGTGAGAACTACGGACCACGGGGAGTCGCGTTTAAACAAAACACTCAACGTAGGTGGTCACAGCTTTGTGCATTCTGGCGGCGCACCAGCTCACTTTCCACCCAACAAACACTATTTGAAAAAATAAAAATAGGCAATTGAGATGCTTTTTTTACAGCAGGGAAAAAGAGCCTGAACACAATTTTGGCCCGTGGTGGCTTATTTTCCACACTTGAGTCAAGTTTTTTTAGATCACAGAACACTTTGATTGTGGCTGATTTTGATCCCAACTGCATTTAGTGGCAGTTGATTGTGGCTGGAATGAACATTACATTTGTACAAAAATACATCAGACTGTGGAGCAAATTGCCTCTTGTGTTTTCACGCAATCAGAGGCCAAGCCTGATTGCATGAGAGTCGGCCAGCGAGGTTGAAGCCGTCCGACGGCCAAATTAACACACTGAGGCCTGACGTGGTTTGTTGGAGGGATGGGCACATTGATACCAAAATATCGATATTCCAATCGAGAGTGCTAAATTTTAAAGTCGAAGTCAACACAAACACAAAAAAAAATTTTTTTCAAGAATATGTTCTATGCAAGCCCACTAGTTGAAACAAGGCATTCTGATAAATATTGCGGTTGGGAATAAGAGTTAATCCACTCGTTTTTAGCCATCTCAGGTGGCGGCCATTTTGTCATTTTTGTCGACTGAAAATGGCATTGCAACTACTCAGGACTCAGGTAACGACCAATCACGGCTCAGCTTGAGAAAACAGGTCAGCCGTGATTGAACGTTAAGTGAGGTACCTGAGGTAAGTAGTTTGGTTCCACTGATGATGTGTGCGTTAAAAAACCCAAACCAAAACAAATGTCACTTCCGGTATCAATATCAGGTCGGTATCGTGATATTAGCTCCAGTATTACTTGGTATTGGATCGAATCCAGAATCACTGGTATCGCCCATCCCTAGATTGTTGCATTTCATTTAAAGTGGAAGTCAACACAAACATATTTTTTTCCAGAATATGTTCCCAGCAGGCCCACTAGTTGAAACAGGGCATTCTGATTAATTTTGATGGCTAAAAACGAGTGCATTTTGCTGCTTAATTTATATTCCATAAACGCAAAATTAATCAGAATGCCCTGTTTCAACTAGTGGGCCTGCTGGGAACATATTCTGGAAAAAAATATGTTGGGGTTGCCTTCCACTTTAACAAAAGATCATGTTGAACAATGCACTTTTTTTTAATGTATTGTAAGTTTAGTTTTAAATCACTAGTCTGCAATTGTGTTTGATAAATAGGTACATTATAAAAAAAAATTACCCATTTTTTTAAATGTATTTCTTAATACCTTAATGCATTCATTTAAAAATATATATGTGATTATAGTTTTACAAATATAGAATTGTGTGTGTTGACTATTCATATGATGCATATTTTTTTGTTTCATCCTGTTTAAATGTATGTATAAATGCACATTGCTGTTTCTGTGAGTTTTTCTTCCCAAACTTCCCACTCAAGTACAGATTTTTTGTAAACTTCATTTAGAATTTATATTAAAAGTATTTTTTTAAATAAATATTTACGTAAAAAAGAATGACTTGAATGCAATTCATTTTTTTCCTACGGTTTAGACTATTTTTTTTTTTTATCAATTCAGAATAATTTTGATAACACATTATTATTAAAGTGTTTAAAAAGGTATATGAAGTCATTTTCTTGTCACCGATCTCCTGCTATGATATCATACTGTACCTGTTGTTGACCTGTTTCCTTGTACAAACACTGCTAGTCATATACTTTCAACGTTACCAATAATTAAATCGCGGCTCAAAAAAACCAGACTTTTCCTTTCTTGCTTCCTTCCTGCCGACTAGAACATCTGAACTGTATTTCTGGGTTAAATACAGGCGCTTTGAATTTTGGCAGGTGTGTGTTGACTCCCATTTAACATGAGTTTGAATGTGATTAATTCCAGATTCAGAGGGTGCCTACACTCATGCATCCACATTATTTCAGTTGTTTATTTCTACTTTCACTCTTGAAAAGATTTATGAAAAATATAATAATAATAACATTATTATTATTAATAAGAATAATAATAATAATAATAATAATAATAATAATAAAAGTAGTTGTTCAGGTTGCAGGCCGCATCACTGGTGGAAAAAGTTTTGATTTTTTTAATCGTCTCATTTTTTTCCGTCACAAAAATCTGGCATTTGAACAAGTATGTTTTGAGTTTTTATATCCACTGTATAACTATACACAGACACACCCTGTGGCGTGCTGACTCACACAGACTATCAAAGTCTTCGAGCCGACAAAGAGACAGAAATAAAAGTTGCCGGTAGAAGAACTCTAGTAAAACAGATATGTATTGAAAGCATTGCGCGGGGGCGGCGTGTTAAAGCATGCATATCAAAACACTGCGCAGATAAAGAGCGCGTGCATCAGGCAACCCGCATTAATATGCAAACATCTGCTTGCTTGCCTTCCACTGCCTGCTTTTTTTCAGGATCTGCGCGGCAGCAGCGATGGTCAGGTGGGACGCGTGGTTTGCTAAACGCTCGCCAGCTGTTGACCACCCAACCTCCCACTCCCCTCCCATATGGAGACATCATGTCGCACTACAACTTCAGACAACAGTTAGCACTCTACTTCCCCAAGTCGTGTGCTCCCCGCTCATGCTTGTTTTTATGCTGTGCAGAGGATTACAACAAGCATACTTGTGTGCTTTAAAGAAAGTGTTTAAATACTAATGCTAACATAATGGGTTGATCCTGCTGGCCCAGTAAACGGCTTTGGCCTCAACGTCGCCAAGTTGTTTGCTGTACCATCCTAATGCTTTTAAACTTGTAATCTATATAAGGAGGAAGTCAACCCAAACATATACATACGTAAGAATATGTTCTATGCAGGCCCACTAGTCTAAAAAAGGCATTCTGATTAACATTGCATTTGTGGGATAAGAGTTAATCCACCCGTTTTTAGCCATCTCGGTGGGCGGCCATTTTGTCACTTCTGTCGACTGAAAATGCCATCGAAGTTGCTCAGGGTTCAGGTAATGACCAATCACGGCTCGGCTTCAGAAAACAGGTTAAAGGAAGTAATGTGGGAGGAGGAAGGAATGAAAGGAGGAGGATGAAACAAATAGAACAAAGGGAGGAAGGGAGGATGGATGGAAAGGGAAAGTAGGAAGGAATGATGTATGAAAGTAAGCAAGGAAGCATGATAGAAAGGATGATATGAAAGAAAGGCAATACATACAATACTTACAAGGAAATATATACAAATAAATACAAGAAATACATACGGTATTATTATTAGAGTTACCGAGGACCAAGCGAAGGCTCAGAGGGGATCGAGCCTTTTCCTTTGCCGGTCCCTCTGTTTGGAATGATCTCCTAATAAACGTTAGGCAAGCCCCCTCGTTTCCATCTTTAAAACTTGTCTAGTTAAAACTCATTTTTGTTTTTTGGGTTTGACTCAGCATGAAACTTGCTTTTTGGTTTTACTGTTTTTGTGCTTTTTATTGTCTTTATGACTAATTTGTCTTATTGTTTGTTTTTGTGTGACTTACTTTTGCTCCATGTACCGAACAGCACTTTGTATACAGCGGTGGTTTGTAAATACAGCTTTATAAATACAGTTGAGCTGAGTTGACCTGAAGGTTGAAAGGAAGGAAGGTTGGAAGGAAGGAGAGATGAAAGGAAGTTAGGACCAATGAAAGAAGAGAGGATGAAAAGTTGGAAAGAAGGATGGATGGGGGGCAGGAATTATTGAAGAAGGGATTTGAGCATGGAGTAAAAATAGAAGGAAGGGTGAAAGGAAATAAGAATGGAAGGAAGTTGTTTTTCAGTGGAGCCTCCAAATGCTTTTGAATCTGTCTGACACAAAGTTTCTTTAATGTCATAAGAGGTGGAATTTCTTTACCTTCTTTCTTAGTTTTGTCGGCCTGTGAGCCAGTGAGGTGGATTAATGATGAAAACAATAATCAAAAGGCCGGCAGCGTCCGACGTAGAAAGGTAAACAAAAAAGGGTGTTTTATCTCTGCGGGGATCTTTTTCCAACCTGCTGGCAGACACAGATAACAACAGCGGTGTGCTGTTTTTAGCACGTGTAGTTTTTTGTTCAGACAATTCCTGCGGGCGATATTGGCGAAGATTTTACCTTTGTGTGTTTTGAGTGTCTATTAATCATTTAGAGGCACTACAGAGGAAAAACACAATGTTTCCTTTTCAAGGTTTGGACCAGGTTGGAGGAAAAAGTTTGGTTAGATCTCCATCTTCCCAACCCTCACCTTTTCTCAAGTGATGGCGTTATTGATGAAATGGGAGCAATTGAGAAAGAAAGACACGGAAAGGCCAAAAGCAAGTAAAGCGATTTGTGGCGTTGTCTTTGTTCACATTTCCAAAGGAGCACAAAGGGTCTTCTACTGGCTGGCCAAAGTGACAAGCTTCTCTTTTACAGGGGGGGAAAAAAATAAAAATCGATACATTGTGTCACTTCTCTCTCGCCTTAGAGAGCTTTGTTTGCGCTGGAAATTCAGCAGCAGCTGTGCCAATGACACGTGTGGTCAAAAGTTTTTGTTTTTTTTTCCTGATCAATCCATCATTCAATCAATCAACCTCAATGGTAGACTGCATGGTAAGTTAATTGAACATTCTTAATTGTCCCTAGGTATGATTGTGAGTGTGAATGCTTGATTGTCTTGCTTGTGTGCCCTGCGATTGACTGCCAACCAATTCAGGGTGTGCCCCGCCTACTGCCCAAAGACAGCTGGGATAGGCTCCAGTATGCCCGCAACCCCCATGAGGATAAGCGGCTTGGATAATGGATGGATGGAGATACATCAAGTATTTTCAATTAATATTTAATTAATGTGTGTCATCTTCCACACCGCTTATCCTGTACAGGGTCACGTCAAGATGCTGGAGCCTATCCCATCTGACTTTGGGTGAAAGGCGGACTACACCCTGAACTGGTCACCAGCCACAAGCCAGAGCAGGAACCGATCCCAGGCTGAAAGTCACGCGAGTCTACCACTACACCATCAGCGACCCTATTCAATCACCGTAGTTAATATTCTTATTAAATCAATTATGCAATAAAATGCAATAAATATGATTACAATTATGAAAATTAAACATTTTCTACTGGCACAATATGACACATCACAAAAGTTACATGGCAGTATTAATTAAAATAAAAAACTATTACTTCTAATAATAATAATAATCATCATCATTATCATCCCTATCACCATCCTCATATTTATCCATCCATCCATCCATCCATTATCTGTACCGCTTCTCCTCACAAGGGTCGCGGGGCGTGCTGGAGCCTATCCCAGCTGTCTTTGGGCAGTAGGCGGGGGACACCCTGAACTGGTTGCCAGCCAATCGCAGGGCACACAGAGACAAACATCCGCACTCACAATCACACCTAGGGGCAATTTAGAGTATCCAATCAACTTACCATGCATGTTTTTGGAATGTGGGAGGAAACCGGAGTGCCCGGAGAAAACCCACGCAGGCACGGGGAGAACATGCAAACTCCACACAGGGAGGCCGGAGCCGGGATCGAACCCTCGACCTCTGAACTGTGAGGCGGACGTGCTAACCAGTCGCCTACCGTGCCGCCTCATATCTATCCATCCATCCATTTTGCTTCATATGCAGTGCATACTATATGATATATTATAGAAAAAATAAAAAATAAATAAATATATATATATATAAATATATATAGGCGACACGGTGGTCGATTGGTTAGCACGTCTGCCTCACAGTTCCGAGGTTGTTGGTTCGATCCCGGCTCCGGCCTCCCTGTGTGGAGTTTGCATGTTCTCCCCGTGCCTGCGTGGGTTTTCTCCTCGTACTCCGGTTTCCTCCCACATTCCAAAAACATGCATGGTAAGTTGATTGGACTTTCTAAATTGCCCCTAGGTGTGATTGTGAGTGCGGATGTTTGTCCCTGTGTGCCCTGCGATTGACTGGCAACCAATTTAGGGTGTCCCCCGCCTACTGCCCGAAGACAGCTGGGATAGGCTCCAGCACGCCCGCGACTCTTGTGAGGATAAGCGGTATTGATAATGGATGGATGGATAAATAAATAAATAAATAAATATATATATATATATATATATATATATATTTTGGCGGCACAATATTTGAAAAAGTATTTTTTTGCATTACTGTGGGTGCTAACAACGGACAATGTCAGCGATTTAATTACGCTTATTCACTTTATTTGAGTCAAAGTTCCATTATTACATTGTTTTATATTTAAATGCATTTAACAATTTAATTAAATATAATAATGGATGGATGGCTAATACAAATCCAATGTATTATAGTCACAGTATTGCATTACAAAAAAAAGTCCTAGTAATACATTTCTGGCTTTAACTGTAATATTTTTAACTTAACTTTGATAAGTACACTTGAATGCATTCAATTGTAATAATAAAACAAAGTCGAAGTTTCACATTTTGAGTGTTGCTTTCCTTCAGTAATTTTTGAATAGTTTCCTAACAAAATGGATTAACAATGGCTATGTAAAAAAAAAAGTGAAAATGTTTTCGCCTTCATATTCAAATGATCATTTTATTTTCTCAGAGATTATTTTATTCTATGTTGTAAAACAGTCAAAGGAACAAGTTGCACTTGTATTGGATGTACTGAATTGGGATATGTCCATTGTGTATGAAGGGAAATACAGTAACATATGAAGCCAGTGTATTATAGATTACATGTCATCATTCATGTAACACAGAAGTGGCAAGAAGATAAATGCATAGAATTGATCTCCCAGAAACCCCTGCATTGATTGGCTGCATCGGAGCTCCTCGGAGCTACACTTTACAGCTTATAGCGGATCCTCAACAATGTTCAAAAAGCGCTTCAATATTAGAGCACACGTTAAAACGACAGAGACGGATTGCTTTGTCGTCGGCATGATTCGTCTCAGCGTCATGTGAGAGGATGATTAATATTCGAGAGATGACAGGAACTTGTGTCCTCTCGCTGACCCACCACTTTTGCTGGCTTGTAATTGCAACGTTCCCTGAAGGAGGCCTGAGAGCCACACCGGGAGTTTCCCACCCACTGCTGATCAAAAACCAGAAAAACCTAACCCTAATTACACACTGGTGAGCTCTGGTTTGCATTGATTGTGGGTTCAAATTCACCCAAAGCGCAGTTTTTAGGCTGAATGGAACAGATGGTTCCAATAAGAGGTTTACGGCGCTCGAGCAGCAGCAGGAACCTTTTTGCGATGCAGCACTATAGACCAGAACAGGTTCGCTGGGATTATTTTTCCTGATCACTTTGGCCACTTGTTGCGAGGCTGAATTCATAAAGCTGAATCATAACTGCGCCGTGAGAGAATGGAAAAGATTGTCGTTGACATCGCTCAAGCAGCAGCAGGCTTGAGCAGCGGCAGCAGCCGGAACCTCATAATTAAAAGGGACGACGAGTTATTTGTCACATTTGAGCAGATAGAGACTGCTTGTTGCTTGGAAAAATGGTCCTTTGTTAAAAGAAAAATGGAATATTATGGATGGTTATTGTATAAATACAGAATCAACAAATAGTTGATGTGCTAGAACCAAGGTTATTATAGTTCACAAAAACTAATGAAATAAACTAAAATAAAAAAATATTTTGGTAAACAAAATAAAATAAAAGCGAACCATTTTAAACAAAAAAATTTACCTTTATAAAACAAACTTTAATTAGAGTGATTTTTTGTTTTGCTTTTATCTTTTGTTGATAACATGGATGAGCTTTTGCAGTTCATTTTAAATGTATTTATTTTGGAATTGCCTTTAGCCTGGTCATCTCCATAACCTGTTAGGCAGACAGAGAAATGCCCCAAAAGAGAATGGAAAAGACGGTCCTATGCCAGTCACGCTCACTAGTTTACATCGCTTGAGCAGCAGCAGGAACATGAACTCAGGCACACTAAGGACAAGCGGTATTATGGAGAAGACAAATCCTAATCAATCACAATTCAAAGTCGACAGCTTGGAATGCCTTAGTATCAGTCTGTTCTCATCTAAAGGGTGGTATTATTGCTCTTTGGGTTCTCACATTTAAACATTTAAATATATTGTGGGGAGCCATAACATGAAAAGACTCTCCGAAGGACAATGATGTTGATTAGTGTGTCCGTTTCCTATTTGGAGGCTGACATGGAACAAACGAGCTCCCATTCAAATGCTCTGCTTGCGTATTAGTGTTCTATTTCATTGACACTCCCTTGAATGCACTATTTCTGAGCAAGAAAGTGATCGGTCAGCGTTAGCACTTAATGAGCTCCCCACAGGCCTTGGCTGTGCCACACTTTAAGACACTTATAACAATTAAGTGCATCAATTTCAAATAACGCTCACATGTTGAGTAGAAAATTGGCTACCATTTGAATGAACTGCATAGAGATTAGCGTGGATGCTAACGTAGCAGCAAGTCTTCAAGTTAAATGTTTGGAATCAACAAAAAATGGGATTTTAAAATTGATTGATTTCACCACCTCACTCAGCATTTACCTCTCCGTCCTGGTGTGGTTTGGTTTTCTGTTCAGGTTCTGCATGTCTGATTGTCACTGCATGCCTGACTTTTCAGTCCTTGCTCTTACAACCACTAACAAGTTTTACAGTATCATTCATTATAGCAACAGCAGTGACTTTCCCAATTTGCGACTCCACCCGATCTGCACGCTTATGACACATTAGACAGAGATAATCGGCATAGAAAATGGATGGATGACAGCAATGACTGATGGATGAAAGAGGGCTAGCTGGCTCAAAAGACAGGTGGATAGATGAATTGACAGATGGATGGATTGTGTGTTGTATGGGTGGATGGATGGATTGTGTGTTGGAGGGATGGATGGATGGATTGTGTGTTGGATGGATTGTGTGTTGGAGGGATGGATGGTTGGATTGTGTGTTGTATGGATAGATGGATTGATCGGTTGTTGGATGGATGTATGGATGAATGCTGGATGGATGGATGGATGGATGGATGGATGGATGGATGGATGGATGGATGGATGGATGGAATGGGTGTTGGATGGATGGATGGATATTGGATGGATGGTTGTATTGGGTGTTGGATGGATGGATGGATGGATGGATGGTCCTGTTAGTAGACAGATCAGTCAGTTAATGAATAGATGGCTAGGTGGGTCTGGGTATGGCTGGGTTTATGGCTAGGTCCATGAATGGATGGAATGGTGATAAAGTGAGTGGCTGGATTGTGAGACAGATGAGAAGGTAGGTGGATTTGGTGGTTAAATGGATGGGTGGGTGGGTGTAGAAATAGAGGGATAAAAGATGGATGACATACAGGATGTGTTGGGTGGACGAATGACTGGTTAGACTTGTCCTCTTGTTGAGGCGCTACGACATTTGGCTCAAGCATATAGTCCATAAGTAAAAAGAAAAGATTGTTATGTGCCAGTCACAACCATTTAGGGCCTTTCACGGTGCTCGGCAGCAGGAGGAAAGGAAATTGCGCTAAAAACATCTTAACAAGCTCCACAAGGCAAGCTTATTTATATAATTTGATTTCAATGGCAGGCCATTTTGAGTATAAAGCAATACAGGAGGAGGGGATAAATAAGATGTTGTCATCAGGGACAGAAGCATCTGAATGACAGTAGTGATTTATTTTTGTTTCCCTGAGATTGAGGTTGAGCTGCTTCCCGGATTGACTCTCACCACATTGATTCATCGATGTGACGACCTGAAAGGGCAAGAGTAGATGTTTGACTCACCTGTGATTAATCAGTGGCTTCCCGAAGCCTGAGAGACAAACAGACATGCAGACACACATACACAGGGCTCTATTTTTGAAGACAATGCACGTGCATCTTGATTTTCATGCAGAGGCAAGTCTAGTTTACCGTGCTTGGGTATTTGGCGGACCGTGCTGTGCAATGCTGGCCAATGGCGGAGGCTGAACGCGGCTAATTGGTGGGCCTGGAAAAATCAGGGTGTGCCTGAATATTTCTCTCACTGAGCACAATCCTCCTCCCGACACATCGTATATTAAAAAAAAAAAAACTGAATAATACGAAGTTCAGATCTTCCTTAGACAACTGCAATTTTTCATGAATCTCACTGGGTGGGCAGTCCGTCAATCTGGTTGGGCCTGTTCAAACCCAGGCCCACCTCCGCCACTGATTCCGGCGGAGCGCAGGCGTTTTTGAATTTTTTTTTTTTTTTTTAACACGCCATGAGCGCACTGTTTTAAACGGTTGAAAATCAGGATAATAGAAACAATTTCTGGATCTGCAAAGATACACTTTTTAAATTGGGGGTATTATGAAAACTTGTTGTTCCACTGAAGGAATAGGCATCCTGCAGCCTGTAATATCGCTACAAACGAGTTCATGGTAGCTCCAGATAGGCAAACGCTGCTGCTATTCCTCCCTGTCTTTATTATTAGCATATAAAGAAACGCAGCAGCTTAGCTCTACGCACTCTTTGTTTGCGAGCCGACCGCCACCGTGCTCGGACCTGATACGGCTTGCACGCTTTTATTTTCTTCATTGTGATTGTCACAGTCATTATCAATGGCAAACACATGTCGGCCTGCCTCTCACTGTCCCGGTAGCACACTGACCGAAACGCGCTAATCCACCGCCACCCCTGAATGGATCCCGAACAATTGCTTGGCATTTGCAACACTCGCATGAGATTGCCTTCTTCCGCAGTAGGGTAACATCCTTTTCCAATCCTGAAAGGATTAATCAGATGATCCTGTCAACATTTCAGTGAGAACACACAACTGTTTAAAGGACTTCAGGGTTACGGACTTAATAAATCGCTCATGAATTCTGCATCAGATGCCAAGGATGTCATCCGTTTCTTTGCAAGTCATTTGTTTCCCACTCTCCATTTTCGCATTCGGACAGCGTATCTAAATCGAGCTGATTATTACAAGAGGAAATCAAGCATTCCGACACGCCAATCAATGGCCGCTTTGACTGATGGGCCTCCTATCTGGACCAACGACCCCCCAGAGGGATGTCGACTGTGACTCACCCCGTCTGTCGTCTCTGGATGTCAAGGTCGCCCGGCGGCTGAGCGACTCAATGCATCAGACAGACCCAAAGGAGGTGCTTACCGCAGGCTGCGACCACGGAATTAAGGGGGGGGGATAAAACACTCACTTGCCTCACTTGATGACGAGCCCCGCGGAGTTATCTGAGGTCTCGGTTTCTCGACGACCAATTCAAAAGCCCTCAAGGAGGTGATGCTGCTCATCGGGTCACCCTTCAGAGCTGGCCAGATGTCCCTTGTGTCCCTTGAGTAGGCATGAGTTGACTTTGACATTGAAAGTTGCCTCAAGATGTTGGCCCTGGCATGCCGATGATGCTCATGCTGGTCATCTGTTGAACCACGGCAAGGAACCTCAGTGAGACATCTTTACTTGGTATCTTAGGCGTGGTGGGGGAACTATTAGCATTAGCATCCTTAGCATGATAGGAAGGATGACTATTTGGGTTTATCAACACCAAAGTAAGGGGCAGTGTTGCAATTGTAACGACTGACATGTAGCTTGACCAATGAAAATTAATGATGTAATTGAATATCTGATCGGTTAGGACATAAAAGACTAGCCAATTCAACATTATGGAACAAGGACTTGTGTCGTTGGTAAGGACTGACATGTAGACTGACCAATGAAATACACAATCTGTAGTTAACCAACCGACATTAAATACAATTTTATTCATTTATTATCTTCATTTCAGAGTTTGCGTCTTGGTTGCCCAACTTCTAGTCGTGTGTATGTTAGATTTTCCTTTTTTTTTGTCCAGTGATGGAAATCTGCTCAGGGTCCTCAATGCCATTAGTGCTGGCCCATCAGTTTTCAGATTCACCACTCATAACTCACATGCATGCTCAGTGTGTTGTGACTATGTTTTTGTTGCTTCAATAATAATGGTACTCATACTCAAGTACGCAAAAGACCTTTGTTCTATGTAATGCCACGCAAAGTTGAATTATGTTTTTGCATCTTATTTTGCCATGGGATAGTGGTGGTATTAAGAGCTTCAAAATGCACTGATGTGCCATCTAGTGGCTGGTATGTAGACTGACCAATAAAATGTGGGATCTGTAATCAACCAACCACAGATGACTGACCAATCCAATGGTACCAATCAAAGACTGGTGTTTACAGGTAACGATTGACACCTGTACAGACAACAATGGAGTGATGTAATCAATCAACCTCTGGTGCTGCCGGTAATGGCTGGCACATAGATGGACCATAAGAAAAAAAGGTGTCCTAATCAACCAACCACAAGTGCTGTATGTCATTACTGATCTGTAGAAAGACCAATCTAACGTTATGCAACAAGGACCGCTGTTGTGAGTAATGGCTGATTTATAGAATGACCAACAGTTGAACAACCACTGGTGCTGTCTACATGTCAATTTTTACCCTCAACACCAGTCCTTGTTCAATAAATCATTAATTCCTCATTGAGTCAGTCTACATGTCAGTCAGTAAATGCAGTGGTATGGCTTACCCGGATACTATTTTCATCAATCAAAAGTGGTTTTAAACTATTTTTCGACCTGCTTTAGTAACCTCAAATATATGGCACCTTGCATTTATTGTCTAAATGCTAGCAGAAACTTCACTTGTATCCCTTCCCAAACGTCCCCCAAACAAATCCAAGATCAAAGGCGTGCGTCTGAAACCTAATCAAATCATTTTCCAGTCCCATGCCAGCGCCGCCCGGCCCGGTTTGACGTCCTGTCTGAATACCTGCAACAGTAAATAGATGGGCGGGGAGGATGATTTGCATTTAAAAAGGCGGAGTGATAAAAGAAAGTACTTAACCTGGACTTTCTCACCAGCCAACACTCCGGCACCTTCCCGATGACAGAAGGCTGCTTTTTATCAACGGGGGATCCCATTATAAGATAATTGTATTTATGCTCCGCGCTGAATAAAAGGTGCAGCAAATAACGCAACTCAGATGCGAACCAGGGACGTTCAAGGTGTCGGCTCGCATTTGCAACAACGCCGTGTTTTCCCCGTGATGGCCTCTTTGAACTCATTGCAATCCTATAAGGGTTCAATTCATGTCCCGTCAATTACTAAGCAGCAGATGTGAATGAGCAGAAGAGGTGGTGGAGGAAAGGGGCCCATAAAACTCTTCAAACACTTTGAGCTTCTCTCTAGCCCCTGACAACAGTGCTACCATCAAGCATGCAGTTAGATCTTTTTTTTTTCAGCTTTCTATCCTGATTTAGAAGATTTGTTTGTGCCTCCTCGAGAGAAAGGTGAAGTTCATGACATCAGCTCGGCAGCTCCTTTTTCTTGTTCAATGCTGAAGTGAAACAAGCCCGGGACTTATTAGAGATTGGGATCAGTTACAGATTCTGTACTTCAAAACCTCCGCCTGTATGAAGTTGAGAGTATCACTCACTTTTCATTGATCTGTCTACATGTCAGCAAAACCAGCACTTGGCTAAGAGCCAACTACTGGTATTTGAAGAATATAGTCAGAGTCTTCCCCTTTCTCTCTCGGGCTCATATGGAGACGCTAATGCATGCTTCTATTACTCACCGAATGGATTACTGTTATGCCTTGCTTTCTGGTTTAATTAAAAAGAGCATTTTGTATCAACAATTACTAGTCAAGTCAAATTTATTGATATCATCTCACTTGGATAGGATAGGAACGTTCCTAGTCAAAAAACAGAATCAGAAGAGGGCCCTTGGGTCAGTGAAGAGCGAGTAACCTAACCAACCAAGATAACTCAGTACTGAACCAATCACAAGTGTTGCAGGTAATGACAGTCATGTAGACTAATTAATAACTAATAATTAGTAACTAAGTGATTGATTTAATCGGCAAACCACTGATTGTAGACTGAGCCGTGACACCATCAACCAACCAATTGGAAATGTAATAGATACTTAACAAAAATGCTACTTAAATCATTGCTTGTAGAGTTAACAGATATAATAATGTGCTGCTGTCATTTGAAGGAAAAAAGAGGAAGAAAAAAAAAGTCGTATAGATCAGTATCACCCAGATCACGATGGAACCGGCCATGCATTATTTAAGCAGCAAGCACAACGTGTGTAAGTGACAGCGGTGACACATCTTCACCTCAAAGATGTTTGCTTTTTATCTTTAATTAAACCACAGCTATCCGGGGGCAGGGGGGGCTGACTAAATCAGTGACACACAACACTGGGATAAGTCCTCATTTGACTTCCTCTTGCACAGCTGCAGGGCGTGGACAAAAGGTGGCTGCTGTCGTACATACTGGAGTGTATCAAAAGACTCAAAAGTCTATGTCGGGCAAGCACGCTGAGATTAGTAGCAGCTGGGCGATTTATAATTAAATTGTTGTGCCTTCCTACCTTCTCCGTCACTGCCAAACAAGGGAAACATTTTCCGATGCAGGTGGACCGGAAAAGATTCTCTTTAGTTGAACAGTAATTGACAATAATAGTAAATATTGACAATGTGCAGGAATCAGGGATCAAAAGTACCAGATTTCCATCGGATTACAAAGTGAAGCTTTATTTACCCCTCGCCACTGGAATTGTTGCACCCAGATGGATGCGGAATCACAGAAAGAACCATGTTGCCAATCGGTTGAGAACAATTAGTGTGAAGGATTTGAGGCAAAAAAAGATGGCAAATTTACCATTGCATGATTAGATTAAATATGACAAAATATATATTTTTAAATTGTCTTTATGGCTTGTAAAATGTGGAAGATGGCAACAGATTTCCATCAGATTCCAGTTGTCGATCAGGTTTCGGACAGATTACAGTTGATTGTGGGTTTGCAAGATTACAGAGGATGGTTAATTGACGACATTAATTGACAACATTCAGGATGCAGCATTCAAGAAAAAAAGGCGACAGATGTCCGTCAAATTACATTTGACAAAAAATAATTAACAACAGTTACTGTGCGGGTTTTGGAGAAAAGGCTCCAAATTGCAGATGACGGTAATTGACAGGAGTCTGCATGCAGGATTTGGGAAAAATGTTCCCATCATATTACAGTAGACGGTCAGTTGAAAACAGTAACTGACAAATTGTGCAAGATTCAGGAGGAAAACTGATAGATACAGTTGACAGCTGTAATTAATAACAGTCACCGTGCACGATTTTTACTGGATTACAGAGTTAAGGCCAAAATCATTCCATTGCTCGCCCACTGGAATTTTTACCACCCCGATGGGTACAGAGCACCCAGAGGCGAAGGTCCATGGAGGGCTGCCAAAATGGAATGTGCCCGCACCGCGTCTAAAGGTTAACCGTCCTACCCTGAGGGGACTTGAAACAGTTTGGCCCAGACCACACGGGTCAGAGGATGGCGGTCATAAATCATACACCCGTGATCAACCAGCGGAAAACGGCCAAGAAAAGTAGCTTTCATCTAGGTTTGAACGTGTTTTCTGCACAGGCAACAAGGAGTCAGACATACAGTACCTGCCAGTTTATATATGTGCACGCTCAGTGGGTCTTATACAACCTTGACCTACAACAGTTTCTTTACGTCTGTGTCATTGTGTTACACTGTGAATGCACTCACCTTCTCGTTAGAAATTTTATTGAGTAAAATTATACATATAGTGGTACCTTCTCTTTTCACTTTTTCAATTTCCTTTTTTTTTCCGGTTAAGCAGTGAAAAATAAAAGTTCCTCACTGAATGGAAAACACTTGCAAGGAGCATTGAGCAGACACTAACCCCAACTGAACTGACCTTGAGGCACCTGATTGACTGACTGCAACTTGTGATGTCACTCACTACGCCACACCCCTTAAAGGCCCACACTGGTATTGATATGCATGTCTGCTCATGCATGTGTGTGTGTGAGAGAGAGAGAGAGAGACTTCCGTCTTTATTACGATTGACAGAAACCCAGCCTGTCTTGCGTGTGTAATCCGGGATAAGGAATGTATGAGGCGTAGGAAAAAAGGTGAAAAGCAATTTTGTTTTGTTAACTGTTAACATTTAGTACATACCATATCCATTTGCATGAGAATTATGTCCTTGTCTGGGACATCGCTAGAGTGTAAAAATCTCAGCCAGCGCCGGCGTACACATAAAGCTCCAACCCGGAAGTGGACATCTTTCATTCTCCTACTAAAATAACATTGCGTTATTTTGCAATAACCATTTTATTGCAAAATAATGCAATAAAAATTGAAAAGTTATTGCGTTATAACGTAAACATTTTGCAATAAAACCCAATAGTATTGCGTTATAATGCAATCTTAAATATTTCCATGATGTCCCCTGTCGGGCTCTATAGTCTGGTGACCGACAGTAGTTGTGTTGGTATTTTGGTTAAACAGTTTTAAACAATTCAATCCTCTCATGATACTCCCAGTTGGTCATTGGATGTGAATAGAAAATTAGCCAGATGATAAGATTTAAATAATGTTTATGTGCACGGAAGCTATTTTGGGGAGGGGGGATGGGCTGGCTGAATGTAGGGACGGAAGCGCTTTAAAATGATGAGGACAGACAAGGTTGGAGGACAATTATTTTTATGAATAAAGACGGAGGGACGATGACGGAAGGATGTCTTGGTTGCAGACAGAGGATGGAGGACGGACCGACAAAATAGGGTAAAGTGCCCATCTCTGCCTAGTATAATATTGTACTGTACAGTATATAATTGAATAGTGTAACAGGTTTGCCACATTTTTTGCTTCAGTAAAAATAATTTGGGCTGCTCCTTCCACCTGATATATTCCAGCCATGGAGTCTGTCTCAGTGTCTGAGTGAGCTGCAGTAATAAGTTGTTTTTGCAGAGGATAAAGAAAATATGACTCTGGGTATTGTCTGTCTACATGTGTTGCCTCACTGTATGTGTTCAAATATCTGTTACATAAAGGATTAACACCACAACACTGGTGCTATTAGTTAACCCATCTATACTGCTTTGCATTGTGTGTTGCCATGAAGCAAGATGACTTTAGTAGAGCAACGCTATGTGCTTTGAATTTGAATATACGAACGATTCTCTTTGTTTTACGGTTACTTTGACACAAAAAATGTGACTGGGTGTGGCAATAAATTGCTTGAACCCTCTTGTTTTAAGAGTCAATCACTGTTTGCAAAATGCTGCTTGTTGTGAAGTGAGTTTCGTTGATTTCACTGTTAACGTACAGTGCTTGTATCTAAATGTTTGCTTGTAAGGCAGACATTGACAGAACAACGGCTCGTATCCACCCAAAAAAAGTCAGGTCACTAGCTGGAATTAATCTAAAACATTATTATGTTCTGTAATTGTATAAATGATGAAACTAACACAACTGCTTAACCACAAAAATAAGATGAATAAAACGAATTATGTGGCTAAACATAGTATAGTATACTCAATTTTCTGATTGCTTTAGCAGTTGGATACCAAACTCAAACTGTCTTTCATATTAACCAATTTTTGCTAATCCACTGTGCAGAGTCCATTTAACATCATAATTTATGTCCCACCACCCATTGAGTGTCTGAGTGTGATTTGCAGAAGATGCACCTCTAAAAAGGCTCAATTATACCGAAAAAAATCCAAAAGAGAATATCATTCTTATAGAAAAAAAAACTATCAGAACTGTCACCATGACACCTCGGAGAGTAATTTCCTAAAATTCAGCACGGCTTTGTTTGGTATTTCTAATAAAGTGGTTGCCTCTGAGGTGATAAATGACTTCCACCACGGTGCGCAGCCGAACGCACCCCACCGGTAATTACTCGGGATGTGTCAAGTTGGCCGTCTTCTACACCATTGGGGGAAAATACCCATAATGGCAGCCATTCTGTTTCATGTTTTTTTTTTTTTTTTGGGGTCATCTTGTTAGCACCTGGGTGGGCGGTAGAATAGAAGTCGGAGGCTCGGAGCTGCAAGCCATATTCACCTTTCTTACCGTGCAACAACAACAACAAATATACACTCACGGAAGTAAATCAAGTTGTCCCCCGCTCACCTCTTTCTTCTCATACCTGGTGCAAAGTCATATTTTGTGCCCTGTCCTCCGTGGTCACTGTTTGATGCAGTAAACAGACAGTGAGAGCATTCCTAGGGGAAATATCAGAGTCAGGGAGATGCTCAGCAAAGCCGTGATTTATGGTTTCATTACGGTTGTTCTATCCCGGCAGAATCTTTGCTGGCCGAAGTAGTGCCTGTTGATGTAACCAGAATAGTGCCACTGGGTAGCCACAAAATAGTCGCCTTCATAGGCTATGCGGTTTTCCGCATACTCCTTTTGATCAGTCAAAAAACAGGCATATGCGACTGTTGTTCTGGTGCTCCTCAGGAAGCAATGTACTTGTATTATCCGTAAAATAATGACAAACTGTAGTTAGCCCTTTAGTGGATTACCACTAAGCTATGCAGTATGCATAGTCGTCTGGTTACTAAACCGTAGCTCCAGTTTAGCTAACAAGGCTATGCAGTTGTGGGCATCATTTCAATCCTTCAAGCATCAACAGAACTCATTAAAAGGAGACATATTTTACAACATATATATTATTATTATTATTATTCATTATTTCTTTTTCTTCAAGCAAAGCAATATTTTGATGTCAATGGTGGACCTTCGTAAAAGTACAGTGGGACTGAATAAGGGCTCACTCACAAACACATTTTCAGAAATAGACGGATGTTTAATTTCAGATTTCAATTTGTCCAGTTTACTTCCAGGAATGCTGTAACGCAAAATAACAACGTTCGAAAATAAAGGGAATGCTGCATTAGCTCGTCGGTGGTTCCACTTTGTCAAGTCAAGGTCACAAAACAAAAACGGGGTAAATAACATATAACGCTTTAATGGCCGGACTAAGACATTTTTACTGAACAAACTTTCCTTGCATATCCTGATTATTAGGTACACAAATAACAACAACAACAAAATATGTTTGCGCATAATATGTATACCAAGTATAAGAGAAGGTTTAATGAGTTGAAGTTCACTTCCAAGCAAATATATAAAATTTAAAGCATTCTAAAGTTAGTGTGCCAAACTGATATGGTGGCCATTAACTGCGATGAGCCTGCCATGTCTGACAGGTTGCATTTTTCACCACCATAAAACATTCATGCGGCGAATCAGCCGAGAGATCGATACACACAGCGAACAACACACGTGCAGTCACTTAAGTGCTTGTGGAAGTGAGAAGAATTCATATTGAAATCACGCGGGAAGAATTATTAGCATCTCACTGAACTGAATAAAAAAAGTCACTATCCAAAGGCCAACCAGTGATAACCTGTAATTTTGTCCTTTTAGCCACCTACAGTATTTCTTTATTTGGTAGAACAGAAATATTCATTTTCCAATATGACCCTTTTACTCATCCAAAAAAAAAGCTAATTCAAAACTAATTAAAGCTGCAAGAAAACAATTATATCCTCAAAAAGTGATCTTGTGGAGTGGAGTTTGCATGTTCTCCCTGTCCGTGCCTCCCTGGATTTCCTCCGACATTCCAAAAACACGCATGGTAGGTTAAGTGAACACTCTAAAATGTCCCTCGGTGTGATTGTGCGTGTAAATGTTTGTTTGTCTCTGTGTGCCCTGTGATTGGCTGGCAACCAATTCAGGGTGTACCCTACCACCCCGCCTACTGCCCGAAGACAGCTGGGCTCCAGCCCGCTTGCGACCCTCGTGAGGATACGCGGCTTGGATAATAGATGGATGGATAATTGGGTCTGTTACATTGAACACAAAACCTTTATTCTGTTGTATGAATGGTAGCAAAGGGAGACATGTCAATTGTACCTTCTGTCATTCAATTCAATTTATTTGCATTGTGGCAAATATCAACCGAAGTTGACGTTTGGGGGAATATGCCTGCCATTATACATCACTGGCATACAGTTGGCAGATGCACACATATACATTACTTGTTGTAAATTGTAATTTCTACACATTATGCTATTCCATCTAACGTCATCATGTTTTATTTTCCTCACTCTTTTGACATGCTTCTCCCTCACCATTTGTCAAAAATCTCTGCCAAATTCCACCAATTCATTTTTTCCACATTTTTCAAGTTCCCCATCCACTCCCAATGACACATTCACCATTCTCATTATTCTCATTAGAAATTCAAAATGTCCAGCTCATTCAGTGGGAACGATTTTCATCATTCCCACAATTTTCACAATGAAAAGAATCCACATTTTTCACCAAAATATTGTCATTTTTCACCAACATAATTCCAAAAGATTGCACATTTTGTTTCATTCAGCATTCCAACATTGACATGCAATTTCTTCAGAAATTGCATTTTGCAGTTTTTAAATACAAAAAAAAAGTGAAATTGTATTTCCTTCTTCAACTTATGACACCTAAGAGCACACAAACGTGCACAGTAGTTGGGAATGAGTCGTTAGGTTTTCCGAAGGCTTGAATGCATTCATGGCATTTCATTTAATTTCACTGGGGGAAATTGATTTGATATATTTTGAAGTAAATTGAGTTACGAGCTTGGTCACAGAACAAATTAAACTAGTAAGTCAAGGTACTATTGTAATGAGATCATTTCGAAAGAGAATACATGAAGGATGATGCAGACTGTGCTCATTTCCACATTTGTCAAGGACACTTTCCTGTGTCATCCTTCACTGTGAGCAAATCATTTGACTCAAGGTTAGGTTGCTTTTTTTTTTTTTTGGCTACGTCCCTAATTTAGCCTCGAGCAAAGGCTCCTAAAGGCGGCATGGATGCTCATCCTGACAGCTCCATCTGGACTCGCCACGCGGGCCCCGGATCACAGAGCATGCCATGCGGGAATCCCTCCCATTGCATAAAAAAAAAAGACCCGCTGCCCACTTGGCTCCGCCTTTTAACCGCCATTTCCCTGCCTTTGATACGAAAGCTTTATCGGCCGGGACCATGAGGGAGATTAATGTTTAACCCGCAGAACACTCCCAAGGAGATTTACTGTTTGATTCGCTTCTCTGTGAAATATACACAATATGGGATTCGTTGTGTGTGTGTGTGTGCGGCTGGTTTTGATTGAGATATGTGACGCTGCCACAGTTTTACGGCACAACAGCTATTGCGGTGTCCTTGGGTGGGGGGTGTCCGCTGTCCCCGCTTTGGTTCACACCCACTTACCTAGCAGTGACTCCATCAATCAGACATGGGCTTGCGCACAAATCACTCAGTAGAAGAGGGAACAGCAGCCGCCCACTGTCAAAACGGCAAGTCGTGCAACAAATCCCAAGTCAAACCTTGATAACGTTCCAAACTGTTGGTAGAACTATGGTTTCAAATTGTAATTGTAATCGTTAATACTATATTTAGCATCTCTGAGAGGGAACATGTCTGCAGTTGGCTTCTCATTGCTCAGTTTGCACAACATTACTGACAAAAAACATCAGGTTGGTGTAAAAATCCTCAAGTCAAAATCTGATAACATACTGTTTAGTACTATGGTTTCAAACTGTAATTATCATAATACTGGGTCTCTGAGAGAAAATGGCTCTGGCGCAACAAGATTACTGACAGAGTCAAACTTGGATAACATTTCAGATGGTTACTTCTGCCATTTCATTCACTAAAAAAAATGATGTGTTGAATTTACTCACTTCTGTTTTGTCAAGTTGTTGCACAAAATAAAATCTGGCTCCAAATACATTAATTTAGTAGATGTATAGTCTTCTGAAAGTTTTGTGGATAACTTATTTAGTAGCTGTATAGTCTACTTAAAAATGTGTCTTGATCCAGATGATTATATTTTATGCAATCACTTGAAGAAATAAAAGTGAGTAAATTCAATAGAAACTTTTTTCAGTGTATGGTTAGTTTACTCAGATAGTAAGCACCTCTGTAGCTGGCTCCTTATTCACACATTGCTGAAAAAACGATAGGCCTTCCTATTATTCCCAAAGTCAAACCATGGTAATAAAAATATCATCACTTTCCTCACATAATGGCCTGAGTCATTTTTGCAATTTCTTTCTTCTTTTTTTTTTTTTTTTTTGTAGAAAACACAAAAAACTGAACAAATTACTCATTAGATTATATTTCATTTCAGGGATACAATTGAATGATCTGGTTAACTAAGGATGTACCCCATTTTAGAAGAGGTGGCCAGCAGATATTTAAGGCAAAAAAATAATTGTTGTCAAAATATGACTTAGGCCATTATTTTAACAGGGTCAGGAGTACCACTGGATCTGGTAACGTATCGTATTTAGCATTTCAGAGAGTAAACACCTCTGGTCCTCTTTGATGAAATGGGCTCACTTTAGCGCAACATTACTGAAACAAAAAACTGCAGATTGTCTTATGGTTACTACAGCAGATTCAAATGGTAGTTATTTTTAATACCATATTTAGCGTTCCCGAAAGTGAATGTCTCTGTAACTGGTTCATCTTTGTCACGTGCTCATTTTGCGCAACATTACTGTCATAATGGCGGATTGTCATTAAAATTCCCAAGTCAAATCATGCTAAAATTTCAAATGGTTAGAACCATTGGTTCACATTGTAATTACCGTGAAAAATAGCTAAGAGTAAACTGGTCAGTAGCCGGCTTCTCTTGGTTTGCTCAGCTACATTAATGCTAGCATCATCTTGTTGACAAGTTAAACTTGCCTAAAGAGGATCCACGCAATCCAACAACACTGCAGCGGTGCTTAGCTTGTGGCTCCTTTCGACATCATACTACAGTAGTTCCATATTCTGACAGAAGGCTCACAACAATGAATTTGGTTGCGTAATTTCACACTTGATAGATCGGCAGGCACGCTAGAGACCCAACTAATGGTAGACAAGAAATTAAAAAAAAAAAAAAAATTCCTTATATGTCTCTTTTATGATCTACCTGGAAATATCACTATTTGGAGCTTTTCACATTTCCCGTGGGAGGTTTTTCCTCAGTAAGTGATTCTCATGAATCCAGTGCAGAGAGGGAGAGAAAAGAAAGTAGCAGCGTGGCATCACAGGCCTATATTCTGAGCGTGACACAGACGTGCGTTTCAGCTCCACTGCCTTCCGTCCTGTGCGTGACCGCCACCGAGGAAAGGGGTGGGAGGTGGGGGGGGGGACAACCTCACTGCAACAGCGAATGTTCTTGGCCAGACTAAATATAGAGGCGATGTGCTGTAGCATCAATCCTATTTTATCTTAAACCATAGAGCCAGCGAGAAAAATAGGGTACTGCAAATGGTTGCGGGAATCTGTCTTATAAGTGTCTGATTTGCACGGTCACAGCATACATGTCAGCGTGAAACTCCCTGTGGAACACTGTATAGCTATTTTCGATCCTGACGGCTACAAGGTGGACGTCTCCATAGAAACCAGGACGATGGGTTAAGTTTGAGTGAAAATCCAGCATCTATCCACTGGCTGCATTGACAACATCACGCTAACATGACTCAGCAAATCTTTAGTCACTGAGCGACAAATCTTTACCTAACTAAACTTTATTGGATTGTATTTATTCTGTGTATTATTTCATAAAATATTCCTCTAAAGTCTGACCCTTTTTAACGTCTGTGAGTCTAGTTGATTCCATCGTCATAGCAGATGGTCATATCCAAGAGCGCAGCCAGAGCATTGCTGATTCTAAATTCTGTTAGCATGGCAGATTAGATAGCATTCCACTGAAGAGCTGATTATAATAAATGTCTCAAAGCATCTCTGTTTTAGAGTAATATATTGTAGCATAGCTGAATATGAAATCCCATAGCGTAGCATTGCATTACTTATTGTCAATGTTCGATAGTATACAGTAACTAATTCTAACATCTGGTAACATAGCTGATTCTGCATCATCACAACTGATTTTAAATGTCCTGCGGCACTTGGGTTTGTAATATCCGGACCGATAGCATAGCTGATTCTAAAATTGTGTAGCATACTGTAGCAGAGATTAATCTAATGTCTGGTAATACAGCTGATTCTAATGTCCCATACGTAGCTCAGCTCAATCTTGCATCTCATCGCAAAGCTGATTTTAATTTCCTGTAGCATGGCGGATTCTGTCATACATCAAAAAACAGCTTCAACAAACATAATTAAATACTTACCATATTTTCCGGTCTATAAGCCGCACCATTATATAAGCCGCAGTCACTTTATATATATATTTTTTAGAATTTTTTTGGGGGAAAAAAAACTTAAATAAGTCACACCTTTATATAAGCCGCACCTATCTATGTTGAAAACTTTTGCGACTTATATATGTTTTTTCTACTTTATTGTGCATTTTATGGCTGGTGCGACTTGTACTCCGGAGCGACGTATAGTCCGGAAAATACGGTAGTTGTTTCCAATGACGATTAGCATAGCTGTCCGTATATTTTACCCTCCGAATGGGAATGGTACATACGGGGATGACAACACAATGCAATTTGGGGTAATTTATTTCTTTTTGCACTTCAAGCAGGTTATCAACCTTGGAACAAAATGATACACACAACACAAAATACTCAAATTACTATATCATCAGTATCCTGTGAAAAACATTTATGTCCATTTTTTCTTTTGCAATTTTTTTAACTTCTATGTGGAATGGAGTTTCTGTATTACAGACATCGCATGAATGTGGAAATGCAATGAAAGCATTAAAAAATTTGACATACGTGTTTTTGAGGACAACGATGATATGCTCAGCAACAAATACACAAATTACTTTTAAATACATACATACAAACATTTTTAACAAAGTGCTAGACAAAAGAAAAAAAACATTTCTTACTGGCTGCCTGTGTTTTTGTCTGACTGAACAAACATCTCCAAATTGTTCCACCCCTTTAATTATGGCTGACCTGTAGGTCATTAAATGAGTCCCAACAGAAACATGTACTAGAGCAGGGGTCGGCACCCTTTAATAGTCAAAGAGCCAATTCAACCCGGTTTACAACAGAAAAGAAAACACTGGGAGCCGTAAACACTTTTTGACATTAACCTTCAAAAAATGCCAGTTTGTTTGAGTTCCCAGGCACCGCTTCGTTCAAGTTGTATAATACCATATATTGCTATCGTACACTCACAGCCACATAATACTACCTACAAAATACATTCAATCGCTAATTGACGCTTGAATTGATTAAAAGAGTACAAAAACCAAGCCGGCGACATCTGAGTACACTTCAAAGTCCGTGCTCATGTGAAGCCCCCATCGTGCCCCCAGCCTTTGAAACGTCACACCAGCCAACACACCTGCCCAATACAATACATCTTCACAAAACACCTTCTTTCAGGTTTAAAGCCAGGAGTGATGCAGTAAATAAAACAATGATCCAACTAACCACGTCTAAAGTGCATATCAAAATGAAATGGAAACTTACCTCCCGACACATGTGAGGGGGGTCTTTTTGCATAAAAGCATCTCATCGAGTTCGGGGTTACGAACCCTGTACTAGAGGAAAGATCCACAGTCAACTGAAACCTAAACTAAGTCTGAACTGTACCAAAATCTCTAAATAATAGCTGTTTCCAGTGTCCTGGAGTATACCTGGTTCTAATATCTGATAGCATATCTGATGTTAATGTCCAGGAGCATTGCTGAATGTAAAATACTGCAGCATAGCAATAACATACTGTAGCTCACCATTTCAAACTCAAGGCCCGAGGGCCAGATTCGGCCCACGACATCATTTTATGTGGCCCACGAAGGCAAATCATGTGTGTTGACTTAACATGTTTCTTTCAAACTGACTTCACTTTTTACACTACATAGGAGATATTGCAAGCATTTGTTATCAATCCCCTTTTAAAATAAAGTGAAAAATATTTGAACAAACTATTTACTGGCTTCTGATTTCAAAACTAGTTATCCATCAATTTGTTGTGTGTGTTAATATAAGGCGATCATACATTTATATGGGTTCACAGTCATAACAGCCCTCTGAAGGACACCAAAGCTACTATGTGGCCCGTGACAAAAATGAGTTTGACATCACTGACTTATTTGATTCTAATGTTCATTATCCTAGCCACTTCTAACATTCAGTAACATAGCTTATTCTAATGTCATATACTGTAAGTGGATGATGCACTCAGCGACTAATTGGGATGTGGCCTCTATTTGATTAAATAAATGTTGAAAGCCACATTCAGTATGTTGGGTTTTTTTTTATAGAAGATTTGAGATAGTTTTGTTAAGTGGACACTTCAAGCTTGTTTTGCCACATTTACTCTTTAAAAGAAGCCTTGTTCTGTTGGAATTCACCATTGGCAGTACTGGAAAAAAGCAGTGGTGTTGAACATTTTAATGAGAGTTTGGTGGGTGTTTTTTCATTCCTTTATAAAAGTGCAGCTTCTCAAGGTGTGTTTGTGCGTGTGTGTGTGTGTGTGGGGGGGGGGGGGTGCGTGTGTGTGAGAGGCACTGCCAAGGTGTCTCCACTTACACATGATAGCTGCTCTTAGCTTGTCCACTTGTGCTGCACCGTGTAATGGTCATGGCCCGATGGCTTAAAATTGCACCAAACATTAAAGCCTAAACACGTACAGAAAAAATCTAATATCTTTAGCATTTCTACATGGCAACCTACGTTTTTGTAAAGGGCAGTCAACAACGTTTTTACATGGGTGTGCAACGATGACTGGAAATGGCATGATACGTATGCCAATAACATAGTCCCATAGCACAGCATATTCTATGTAAAGCTATATTGAACATGCAGTAGCATAGTTGATTCTAATGTCTGGTAGCATAGCTGATTGTAAAGGACAGAAGTACTTTAGAAGGACGAGATTGGGTGAATAAGGATGGCGGGACGAGGATGGAAGGGTACCCGGGTCGTGGACGGAGGACGGAGGATGGACCGGCAAAAAAAAGGGTGGCCCTTTCTAAGTGCTATATTCTAAATCTCTGAAAACTAAAATACATTAAAATTAAAAAGAGGTGGATGGAGAAGAAGGAAGGGAGGGCGAAAAATACAAAGATATTCCACAACACAGACATGAACGGAATACCCCAATTGCACAGGAAACTCTGCGCATGCTCAGCCACAAGGAATCTTGGTTTGTGTAGTACAGGAAAGTGCTAGTATGTACCGTGTTTGGCGCACAACCCACCGGAAATACACAAGCAGAGGTAAACAAGCTCAAAGACGCAGCACAAAAGCACACTTTTGGAGCGAGGAGGAGCTTCATTCATGTGGCGAGTGACATGAATATCAAGTATTTTATTGACAGTTGAAAGTGACAAGAGGAAATAGCATTCATTCGAGGCCTTGTCTACACGTAGCCGGGGTTTTTGCAAAAGGCGGCTATTAGCCTGCGGTTAGCCCTATCAGCCAAATGTCCCCGGAGTTTTTTCATTGAAAACGTAAAACTTCGACCACAGTAGAGGTTTGCAGATTTCTCCGGACCCGCATTTGGCTGTGGACAGGTAGACCCGGAGATTTACGTCGTCACTATGCGACAAAAATGCTCTGACGTCACTTGCGTGACTTGTATTTTCAAGAGAGTCAACATGGATGCCCGTGGAGCTGCATTGGTTGTAATCATTCTTGAGGCACTTTTTGCTTATTTATTTGTCAGCAACCAACTACTGCTTCTCATTGAAAGGTTTAAAAGCAATTCTGACCTCTTGTGGATTCCTCACAAATGAACCTGGCGCCGTGTTTTTGGTTTCGTGGAAGTGACGTAAAAAGACGGACATTCTTTCTGAATGGACAGTATTTAGCTACGTACTGCCGCCGAGAGGCTTAGCATGCTTGTAAATGTGTTTGAAAATGCACTTCTGCGGTGTAGTGTAGCTGCCTTTTTAACAAACGAGGATGTGTATTCCAACACAGAGTTGGGGAGGAATATTCGGTTGTTTAAAAAAAGCCCGGCTACATGTAGACAAGACCTGAGTCACGACGCCCTTGCGTCGCCGTTGACAGTGGGTTATTCAAAAGCTGGAGCAACTCTGTCTGCGGGTTATTCCGATTCTGAATTTTGACCTTAACCCGGATATTGACTGCATGTAAATGTAGTCACTATGGTGCCGGGGACCAAATGGAGGAAGAGGAATGTGCGTCATAAAGTCGAAACGTCGTAAGTTGCGTACATCGTAACTCAAGATCTTCCTGTTTCTTATGATAGTGTCACTTTGTCATGTAAATAATATAACATTTTGAAACACTCAGCAAATTGCGCCAGCAGACAGTCACATACCGCTGACAGTAAAAAATACCTTTTTGTTTCCATGCAGCAGGCTTCTAGGTGGGCCTGACATTTTAACAGTCATCACCTCATGCATTACGGATGGAGTCGTAAACATAAATAAACACGTCTGAGAGGCGTTTAAACTTTTTTTTTCTTGTTTGACCATGAATCAAAGTGACTCCTAGTCCCTGTGAAGACTCCAGTGAGATTATTTACTTCAATGTGTCTCGTGCCTGCTGACGTTTGCAGTTAAGTGGAAGATCAGCTTCAAGGAAGATGTCTAACACGTGATTGTGCGTTGATTGCACAACCACCATTTTATTGCACCATCTCGAAATTAATTTAAAATGGATCGCTTTTATGTCAAATATTCTGAGTCCTCATCTTACCACAACTGATTGTAGTCAAAAAAAGAAAGAAATTAAAAAAGGGGCGTCAAGCTATTTGTTGCCACGCCCACTCCCAAGTTTACTGACTAAAAGAATTACGCATTGTGAACACATAGATTTAAAGTTTGCTTAGGTTATTGCTAACAAATAGGCCAATGAATAGCATCAGTGTAGCGGTGTTTTAATATTTTAAGAAACTCACATTTGAACACAAACACCGCAGCAACACAAGTATACAGATAATATAACAATAAAGTTCCCCCAGGCATTTATTCTTCATGGTCTGCAAAGAAAGTAAGGCATAATGTTATTTCAGCTTAATAAGGCTTTGTGACTGTCTCCATATACTGTATATCCATATGTCGGTAATATACTACCATCTGGTGGCCAAGACCAGTAGGAGCAGCCCAATGTCCGTTGAACAGAAGTAAAAAAAAGGTAGCAAAACTGTTTTTAATTCTTTAAGAATGTTATCTCACTGAGCGGCAAAGGTTTGAAAGTGTGTGAGCACCTAACGAATGTTGTTTCTTCGTCAGGGTTCGTTCGTGCCGCAAACAGTCACAAAGACGTTTGACAACAATTTTAATTGCCGCAAATAATTTTTTCTTGACAGAAAGAAATTGTGAACATGTTCAAAATTTGATGGCGAAAACTTTTTACAACCATTAAAACAGTTTGGGACTGTTTGGTGAATGTCTTTGCAACTGTTTGCAACATTGAGCAAACCCTGACAAAAAGAAACAACATTCACTACATGCGTACAGACTTGCTGACTTTCGGCGCTCAGTGAGATACTGGTTTTCCACACTATTGAATTAACCCATTAAAGACTAAAGCACTTGTCTCAGAAGATTCCCAAAACATAAGGTCGGCTTTGGAATTACCCTAGAAAACCTGAAGTTTTACCAGAAATTCAACACTTACAAAATGATTAATATCCCAGCCCCTGAAGCAGACAGAAACATAATTCTAAAAGAATTAAAGAGTTTAGGCATGGAGCTTTCACGTAGGCAGATTGTATTATTATTTACTGTTTCAATCGAAGATGTAAAAATAATGTGTTAGTGCAAGAGAAGCACTATTTTAACAAAAAAACAAATTGAGTGGTGATTACCATCCTCTATTCCGTTACAAAGACGTCAATATCGTCATTGTCTACAAACCATATCATATCACGTTCGACTGGTTCCACTGGTCGTGCGCGTCGTCTATATAGCACTGCTGTTACTTATCAGAGCTCAGGGCGATCGACGGCGTCCGCCATTAGCCTACCTACGGCTCGAAAAAAATCTACGACATCCTCCGCGGTCACACCATCACGTGTATATTCTGATGCATTAAATTAGCTAAGAGACGGAGAATTGAATTAAAAAAAGACTGACGTATCTGCTCTCCCGGCTTTAAAGGTAGAAAGACGCAACCGCTCTCCCAGCTCTAGTGGTAGAAACGCGGTTATGTGCTCCTGTCCCTAATGGGTTAAGCCATTACTGGGAAAAAAAAAAGTACTTTTTTTTTCAGAGGAAGGGGATGGTGCAGATTAATGGCATTTCCATTCATTTTAATGAAGAACTATTATTTCTGATATGAGTATTTTGAGTTATAAGTGTAGCCACGGAGAGAATTAAAGTTTTAACTGAAGTTACCACTGTTTTGTAAATCTTGGTAGCTGAAGAACATTAATTTTTGTACAAAATCCTACAAAATTATCGGCAGTGGCCTGGCCCACCATCCGAGGCCTGACACATGATGAACATATGACGTGAAAGGGAAGGTAAATATCTGCTGCTACACTTCCCTCATTAACTCAAAAGTTGTGATAGATTCCCCCTGTCAACTACGCGAGTAATGGCATTACATTAAATCAAATATTTATTTAAATACAACACTTAATGCGTCACTTAGGGGGGGAAATATGGCCTTTGCATGCAGCAAAGTGCATTTTGACTGTGATTCATCATGCAAATCAATGCAGCAGGCTTGTTTTCACACTGGATATTCATAAAAAACGACTCATGGTGTCACTTTTGGTGTCAAATTAGCTCTGACTTTTCTGCAGATACTCTAATTATCAGCCCAGCACGGGGTCGGGTTGGAGGCATACTGTGTCTTCCACGGATGATAAGTCCTCGTTCCGTGTCACTTTGATTGATGGATGCACAGGTTACAAGGATGCGTCACCTGCGAAAGGCAAGGCCGGATCATTATGCATTTGTGTTTTTAGCTTTATTTAGCCAGGTAAAGAAATTGAGAACAGGATCTCATGGGCAATCAGCAACAGAGAAAATAAAATAAAGAATAATTATATATACTTATTTAAAAATAAATGAGTACATAAATGCAGACTATGAAAAACGATTTCATTTTAAAAAGTAGGAAAAAATATTGAAATCTATGGAATAGGTTGAGAGTCAAAATGACGTATGAGAGAAAAAAGTGACAATCTTCCAACAATATTCCTGGAAAAACATGTAGCCTAATCTTCATCTTACTTGTATTATTATGGCAACAAATTTGCAATATAGTTGGAAGTAATACTAGTCAATTTTCGAGGGGGAAAAGGGTCATTTCCATAATATCCTTTTTCTTAACGACCCTGTGAATTGGATTCTGATTTTTTTTCTAAATACATTATACATTTTTGAAGATAATTGTGAAAAACCTGCAAAGACTGAGAAGTATGTCGTAGGTTTCAATAATGGGTATGTCGCATTAAACAGTTTTTTAATCATTACAGTTTTCCTGATTTTTTGGGGTATGGCTAAAATGGGGCCTAGTGACGCACTTGGCTCCCGGTAGGCTGGGACCTCCCCCCAAGAACTTCAGCACATTTATTCGCATAAGCACTTATCCTGCACTATTGCAATGTGCAGTTAGCTTGCTTGTTTTTAGCTCGCTAGCTAGCTGCGTATACCTATTGACGGAAATGCATCTTCTCTTCGTATAGTCCGGTGGCGTTGGCTGCTTTTGAGCGCCTCATTGTAAAGGTGTATATAGAGATAAAATACATGTTACAGTCTGATGTAACTGCCAGTGTGTGGACAGGGGCTTTGCGCTGGCAAGGTCGCTTTAGAGTGTCTCATTGTAGCGCCGTCGTAAAGCCCCTGGATGACATGGACTGATTTTTTTTTTTAATCACTGAAATTTGTAAAGGCTGTTAACACTCTTCTCAGCTGTGTCAAATTTAGAAGACATTTATTTTCACTTTACAGGGACTTTTAAGTGTAAGCAATAAAGTGCAATTTTTTGAGGAATTAAAATAATGTTGTGGAATAGTTAGATTAATAAGTCTTTTTCTAGAAAAACGTAATGTGTTATTTGTTAAAAAGGTCATATTTATTTGTTTGTTTGTTTGTTTGTTTGTTTATTTATAGTAAATAGCAATTTAACGTACACAGTAGTTGCTGTGGATTGGTGGTTTTCCTGTGATAAAGTCATTTTAAGATGTAATTTTACAAGAGGGGAATGAAGTTGCATTCTTTTGTGAAAAGTCATAATCATGCCAGAATATATTGAGAATAAAGTCACCCTTTTCCAGAGGGGAAGAAGTTGTAATTTTAGAAGAATATTCTTATTTCTGTAAGCGAAAAGTTATAATATGAGGACACAAAGTAGTATTAGTTGGCTAAAAGGTCGTATTTGTTTTACATAAATAACATTCTAATATTATGAGAATAAAGCCTTTCAAGGAAAAAATAATTTTACATTAAAAATCATACTGCTTTTTACTACTTAATACTTTTTAGTCCATATTTTTATTAGAATGCTAATAATCATCATTTTTACAGAGGAAAAAAGTCAAGTAAAGTAAAGTAAAGTGATATGCGGACTCTCTCAAGGTCCACATTTTCCCCATTTTGAACAAGAAGAAAAGGTCGACTTTGCAAAGAAATAACATCCAAATCAATGACACATTGCCATGTACACAACTCGATTGCTTTTTTCCAGGGTTGGTGGACCTCCAATGGAAAGTACTCTCCATTACACCACAACACCGGTCGACGTTATTGATCAGCGCTCACCGCCATAATTGCATCGCCGCCTATTTAATTTGCCGTTAAGCTTCCTCGTTAATTACTCCGCTTTCCACGCGGGCAGAGCTATTCATCTGGGATCGGTCTAATAAGCCTTGCATCCGGCTCACTGTCATAAACGCTGGGAAACACAAAGAGTTGGCTTTCTCGACTGAGTGAAGTCAATCGCCTTTACTTTATTCACATGAACCAAATGCCTGAACAAGTTTTTCACCAAAAAGTGGAGTTGAGTGGAGGTCAGAAACAGAAATACAAACGGACGCCCGTTTAAAATGATAGGCGGACCGGCCGACAGCCGATTACAATTTGTTCCGTACGGACAAAAAGGCAGATAGACGGACAGCGGAAGGGTATCCCGGCTGCAGGCGGAAGCCGATAAACAGACAGAGAAATGCCCAGTTCTCCAAATAGCTACGTATAGATTTACTTTTAGAGCATACTATTATCATTGTTATTGACAAAATGCTGTATTGTAATAGAATCTCCCCTCCACACACCCTCAGGTAAAAAAAAAAAAAAAAAAGGAATCAAAACAAGCCCCTGACATCTCGGGAGTCCGCCATTTCCCACTGACTCCATAAGTACCACGTGTGCTTTACCATGAACCAATGTTTAATAAACAAAAGCACACAAGCATGAAATTCATCAGGAACTGAGATGTTCCACACTCGGAGGAGGACAACACAAGTTCCAAAAAATGAGTTTGGTCACCATCCAAGCCTTGCCGAACGTCAAAACACCTGAATATAATTCCCCCCAACCCCCCAAAAAGCCAATCTTAATCTGCTCCGAGGACTTCCTCTCAAACTCAATTTTGTTGGCAATCAATCTTCAGCTGGCAGCTTGAGTCAGTCCAATGTGAAGCATCCAAAGCAGTATTTCAATTTCTCTCTTCAAGTCCTTAGTGGCAGCCAGCATATGTTAGCTTTAACACTGGGCTGAATCGGGGAATGGATGTTATTTAGACATACTGACACCAGCGGATGACTTTTAATTTCCTTTTTGACACCTCAACATTGTCAAAAATATTTAATTAATTAATTTTCATAAACGTATGTATCCTTGCGAAAATGTATGTAGTTTAGGGGTCCGCAACACCTGAGGCAGGTATTTTACTAAATTTTGCCCGTCCATCATTCGTCATCTGTCAACGACATGGGTACCTGTCTGTCGTCCGTCAATCCGTCATTTTTTCAAGATGAACCGAATTGTAATGTCAGTTGGTCAGGCTGTCTGTCAGTCCGCCAGTTAAATCTGCCAGTTAGTCCGTCAGACGTCCGTCGGTCCGTCCCACCGTCCCACCCCCCCAAAAAACATGTCAGAAAAATGGCCGTCGGGTCATTGACGGACTGAGCGGAATTTCGTTGAATTCCAGGGAGCATACGTTGATTAATGCCTACAAGGTCATTAACCGGAGCGAGCCCTGAATGGAAAGAGGGTGTTAGGGTTAACTGATTAAATCAGAAAACAGAACGATCCTTTTTATTTTTAGACTTTTTTTTCCATTTGTTGGAATTCATGGTTCCATCAATCAAATCAAGTCATCCCGTTTCTGGAGAAGGTATGCAACCACAGAACAATTGATTGCATTTTTTGAATGATCACTGAAAACCTTTTTTTATTGTTGTTCTTTGTGTGTGTGTGTGTGTGTGTGTGTGTGTGTGTGTGTGTGTGTGTGTGTGTGTGTGTGTGTGTGTGTGTGTAAATCATTGTGAATTTTAAAACATTTTATATACAGCCTATATCTCACTGTAAGCAATTTATACAAACTGACCCCAACAGACATTACACAAAAAGAACTATGGAGGATGTAGGTACAAAAGAATAATGCCAGTAAAATGTTATTGTCTTTTTTCATAAATTTAATTTGTTAAAAAAGGGGATTTTATCTTTTTTATATTTAAATTTAAAATGTTTTTCAAGCAACAAAAACATGAGAAGCTTAAAAATTCAGCTGGCTGGTCTGCCAGTATTACAGAGCAGAATTTCTCTACCTACTTAACACCTAGCGCATTTGACTTTGAAGATGCCATTTCAAGGTCAAATGAGTACAAGTTGTTGTTCAAGACGTGTGACCAATCTGCCTGCTGTGGCCGCCATTTTCTGATTGTCCCGTCCGGGATAGGGGCGCCTCAAATGAGATCAGTGGTTGGAGATGCTTATCAGACTGTGTGTTAATAATTCATTTGCAGCTCTTGGCAGGTGTATAATTGATCAGGTTCTCTTAGAAGTTATGCTTATAAATATTTCAGGGGTCAGAAAAGAAAGTAGGAGCTTGTCCACCACCGACCATCGCCACCCACCCCGCATACCCACAATCCCGCTTCATGCAGCCAAACATTCTTGCTGGCTCATAACCTAAATGGCGCCTTAATCTTTTTCCACAGAATGACTCATGAGGACATAGACGGCTCTTTTATCGATTGATTCTCGACATCCCAGGGGGCCATGGAATTGGTTGTGCTGAAAGGATGCGGGGTGTGACACTGTTGCCTATTGTCGGTCAAAAGGAGGCAAATACAAACAGTATGTGGCGAACGATTCGGTGAACGCATCTTTTGAACGGTTCTTTTTCACAGATTCTAATGATCCAGTTCACTTAAAAGAAATGTCATGCCCATCACTAGCGCACACATCATCAGTTGAACCAAACTGTTGGTGTCTTGCAGTGTTTTGTTGGTGTCTTGCAGTGTCTTATGGTGTTTTGTGTTGTCGTTTCAGGTAGTATCCTTTGTCAAGTCAAGTCACGGCAAGCCGCGCTGCCCAAGTCCAGTTTCAGTACCCCTGACTCTTGTGTTTTCCCTACATGGGCCAAAACATCAATGTCACAAAATTTCTACCAACTTCGACCAACTACAGAATGCATCTCCTTTTCGGACCCAGAAGCGTCAGCCACGGCCAACGGGAAATGGAAACCTCGCCGCGGCCATTGAAGCCTCACCACATAAATAGACGAAAGACGATTACATAGATATAAAAAATGGAAGATTGGAACACAGCGCTGTTACTTTGTTTTAATAAACTAGAATGTTTGAAATTCTTGCAACTACATAAATATTGTGAAATCAGTCCTAAATAGTGATATTATCATTGGGGTATAATGTGTTGTAATATTTTATTGTGAATTGAGATAATAAATAATGGAGCCAATCTATTTTACATTACCGTTGTTTCCAAGGACAAATGATGTATCTCCTCCCACTACTGTGTACTGATTAGCATACAATTGCCGTACTGGCAAAATTCTGCGATAACATTATATACTGAGTTACACGCAGTCTCATTTATACCGCCATAAGATATTTCACCATCTAAACCGTGTGAAAGACATCATGCCGCATTTAATGTACTGTAAGATAACTGAAGACGATATAACATCTGTTATTGGTTCCACAGTAGAACTTTATATTAGCTTATCTCACTGGTGGTTTGGGTGTTTTGACAGTGCGGTCACTTGAGGGATTATCGTGACATATTAAAACTGTACCGATGGCCTATTGTAATCATTGACAGTTGAAATATTGAATTTTGTCAGCACTCCGCGTGATAAATGACATTGTCATCTGGGTTTGAAAAAGGAGCACACAAAAGAACAAAATGAGATATTTTACACCTTGAGTATGAGTTTTCAGCTCAGAAATGACACAATAGTCACCCTTTGTGCTAAATTGTTGCTGCAAAACATGACTGTGATAACTACTGTAAATTCATGAAGCTCCCCCTCGTCAACTTAATGACTCATCCCTGATGAATGAAGTAAACATTAAACAAGCACTCCTAATTAGCCACCTGAATAGCCATGGATTGAACCTGAACGCCGACTAATGTTTGTTTTTCTTTTGTTTTTCATTTCATTAGCATATACAGTATTAGCAATTTCTTTAGCGTGGTTCTTCCAGAAGCAGGGGGGCGGCCAAGAGAGTGAAGTAGCAGTCGGGGCATTCTTTTTCTTTTCAGCAAGGAGGCTCTGATGTCACACGTGCAGTTGAGATAATACCAGCAACAAAACACTATTTAGCTGTTGGATGAGGCAGAGGACGAGTCATTACCAGTTCGGGGTCAAAGGATAGGAGTGAGTGCATCTGTACTGTATATTAATGCCAGTGGGTCCTTCATCATACACAAGACGTTTGGTGCGGCTCTGACCTTGTGGAGCGGAGTAACTCCTTCAAACCAATATGGCGGAAATCCCTTGTCTTTTCAGGCGTGGGTCACCTTTTTCTGGGTCTACTCATGGTGCACGTGAAAAACCTCAGGGGGTAAAGACCACTAAAATTTGTACAATTTCTCCAGGATAAACAGTTGCTTAACGTTGCTCTGCTATCTAATTTTGGTGGCGTATGGTGTCAAATTTTGATGCTTTTTAAAGATTTGCCATGAGAAAGGGGGCGCAATGGTTTTTACAAAATTGTAGCATCCCATTACAATAATATTCAAACAAATATGCTTAATATGTCTACATACTGACAAACCACCCCATGCCAAAGGATCCACTTCCTTCAGACTTCTTCCTTCACGCTCTGCAGTGTTTTGGCTTTAAATCAAAGTGCGATATCAGCCGATTTGAATAAAGATAAAGTTCCCAGCCTGACTTGATAAATCACCACTGCGCATTCACCGCTGTCACAGTCCTTCGCAGTAGAAGAGAAACTCAGCACTGCTGTCGGATTAATTTCATCTTCTAATCTGTACAGGCTGTGAATGGACGACCCCACTGCCGCACTCTGCTGCAAGAGGCGGCTGGTGGGATTAAACTGCAATTTAAATCCTTTTATTCTCTTTTTTTAGTCAGCATGACTCAATCAAGCAGCCTACCTGGGTAAAACTTTTATGTGTTCTTATAATTGAGAGATCATAACTCCAAGATGACCTGACTGTAAGTGAAGCCTACTGACACACAGTGCCCCATGCCACACTGAATTACAGTTTTGCCATTTCTTGGCCCCGTCATCCCATTCCATAAAGCCGTAGCATGGTAATGGAAGTCTGGAATGGTGTATTTTCCACCTTTTCTTTATATCCAATAGAAATTCCTACGCCGCTTTGCTTCCAAGTAAAAAAAGCAAACAATGTCAAGTGAATTCAGTTATTCAGGGGTGAAACCATCATAAACCTTTTCCCAGCAAGCAGCAATAAATCATGGAACATATTAACTTTCTTGTCATACAAGAAAAAATAAATACTTTAAATTAAAGGTAAAATATATGCACACTTATTAGACTGGGTATTAGAGAATCAACAGGAAGTTTTAATTCTGTGATGAATGATGGTCATTTATGACGTTCTCTCATTTATTATTTTTACTGCTTTGATGATAGTTAGGACGTTCTCCTCATTTTATTTCTATGATGGACAGTCGTACAATTTTCTAAATTTTTCATTTTAATTATGTAATGATCAATTCAAGTTCATCTCTTTGTCTCAAAGGGCTTCACATTGCCCACGGTTGACAAAGATTGGCAACATCTCTGATCTAAACCTTCCAGTAACATAATTTTATTTTGTCATTTTACTACTGTAATGACAAACCATTGTGTAAGGTTTGTGTTAGAAATATTAGAACATTGTTAGAAAATATTTTAAAAAGACAATAACATGTTTTTATCAAAGTAACAATTTGCCCTTTGTTGAATTGGTTGGAGATTTTTTTCTTTCAGCGACATGTAATTTACTGTATGTTCCCAATTCCTATGTCGCAGAATCTATATCTCCTTTTTTGTGGTTATTGTCACTCTTTTGCCCTGCCGTGGTGACATCCCCCCAAAAAAGCTAATTAGCTTTAAAATAAATTTAGGTGCTTACTGAATGAAATTCCATAAAATGTGTTGATTTTTTGGGCCTGTTATAATTTTTCCCCCAAAAAAAGTAGAATTGTAAATTGTTAGACTTTAGGTTAAGCAGCAATCAGCCAGAAGCAGAGTCCTAGCTTTGGAGGTGATATCTTAACCCACCGAGTATTCATGTGGGAATGGGAATCAATATCTATCCAATGAGGGTGAGTAACACAATCATACAGGTCAATTATGAGCGCAGGGCTATGATGGCTATCATCATCGCTCACCTCTAAGATTTCACCCCGAGAAAAAACAGCATCTCGTCGAACAATGTAAGAGAACGCCCCAGAAATGCTGACTGCTGACAACAGTGGAAATAATACTGACGTGACCTGAGAAAACAGTGTATCCCTGTTTTGAGGCAAAGTCTTCAAATGACCAAACTTTGAAACCATGCTATGGCCACAGTGGGTGGCGTAGGCAAGAAAAGCAAATTTAGTGTTGCCCAAACGTCTAGCTGCTTTTAATAAGAGACCCTCACAAACCCCGATTTTTGTACAGACACAAAACTTGGAGCGAGTGTTTGGAAATTTGTTTCATCTGTCTCAGGGGCGGAGCCATGGGTGGGCCTGGGTGAGCACACATTGACAGACTGCCCACCCAGTGAGACAGTCAGATATATACTTTTAAATTTTTAGTCAATTATTAAATTATTTTTGAATTTGTGTTTGGTTGTTTTTTTATTTTTATTTTATTGAATATCAATAGGCGGCACGGTGATCGACTGGTTAGCACGTCCTCCTCACAGTTCAGAGGTCGTGGCTTCGATCTCGGCTCCGGACTCCCTGTGTGGAGTTTGCATGTTCTCCCCGTGCCTGCGTGGGTTTCCTACGGGTACTCCGGTTTCCTCCCACATTCCAAAAACATGCATGGTAAGTTGATTGGACACTCTAAATTGCCCCTAGGTGTGATTGTGAGGGCGGTTGTTTGTTTGTCTCTGTGTGCCCTGCGATTGGCTGGCAACCAATTCAGGGTGTCTCTCGCCTGCTGCCCGAAGACAGCTGGGGTAGGCTCCAGCACGCCCCGTGACCCTTGTGGGGATAAGCAGTATTGATAATGGATGAATGGATGAATATTAATAATATTATAATTGTGCTTGTCTAAGGAAGATCTGAACTTGATATTATTCAGATTTTCATTTTACTTGAATATACATTGTATCAGAACAGTGAGAGAAATTTTTCAATGCCCACCCATTAGCCATATTCTGATCTCGCTGTGCCATGCTGGGGGATTCTGGCGTACTGAGAGCATTTCCTTTCCTTGATAATTTGGTGGCTGAAACTATACACGTGCTGGAACCATGTATTGTAGTAGGTAAATAAGTAAGTATTGACGTGGGGAGTGCAACAATTTTCTACTAAATAGGATGCCTATATATATATATATATATATATATATATATATATATATATATATATATATATATATTTATATATATATAGACTTTATTTTTGTTGTAATGCATTAATGAATTTGTGCCTCAAAATACAACAACTCAAAATAAATGCAAGCCACCACACACTATGAGTGCAATTATGACTCTATTGTTAAATTAATCCTAAGTGTACCTCTGATTGGAGAGTGAGAGAGCGAGAGAGACCCCCAAATTAAAGCCCACACCGTTGGCCCATAAATGTCCTCTTATCGAGGGTTATTACATATTTATTGAGTGTTTTGCTGACAGTGAGGCTAAAGAGTGGTTGGAGGTGCTACTGTAAATCTTTAAACTGGCGGCAGCCAACATGGCTGAGAGCCTGCCACGTGCTTGTATTATTTTGTATTGGAATGTACAATAAAATATAATGGCTTTGCAGTCTGTTATGTAGGGTTGTAAATTTCAACTAAGCTTTAGGACTTTATGTAATAGGACAATGGCTTGGTGTGAGTGTTGTACTTCAGTTTTTACGAACGTTTACGACTTCACTTGCAATGGTTCAATTTTTGCTGTCCAATGAAAATCAGGTAACACTAACAGTTGTCATCTTGGTACAGGACGCCCAAAATAACCTTGGGCTATCCAATCACATTCCGCAGCATCTTCTGTTAGGTTTCCATTAGTCTTGATGTCAGTTTCACATCACTCACTGCAGTGAACAGCTATTTCAAAAGCTTTCGGGTCTTGATTTCAACGTTGCAGACAGTGGACATCCATTCAAAGGCAGTTTCCTAATTTCCTGAGCATTGATTGGTAAAGTTGTGCATCCGAGACTACAGTAGACGCCAGCGTGTCATCCCATAGACTGCCAGCCATTGGTCAGCTGTTGTAAGATAAGAGTTGGTTTTGAGGAATCCTTTTCTTGCACTGTAGTAACTGATGCATAACTGTGACATCAACACACTCTGATCTTAAGAATAGTTGTCCACTTATGTGACCGATACACCAGTTTGGAATCAAAATTTATGAACGCATAAAGAAGGTTTCGAATTGCTGTCTACTGTAATGGTTGGTATGTGACTTTGACATCAACACTCATACACTGAGAAGAAAACTTTTGAGCAGCTATTCATTTAAGTGACTGATGAGCAATTTTAACAATATTTTTCACGAAAGCACAAAACGGCTTTTGATGTTGTTTTTGTTTGTTCTGCTGTTCACTGTAATGACTGTTGCGCAACTTGGACGTCACGGAGTCATACATACCAGTGTAAGGTGAATCCAATGTAACTGAGGCACTTTTGTGCATTTTTAAAAATTTGCTGGGTTGATTTTCACCAGTTTCCAAGGTTTTGTGACGATAAAAAGTGTCACCTCTGTTTGTGCCCCTTCAGGAAGCCCGCCTTTGTAATAAGGACGTTGGTCCTGACTGGAAGGTTAATAGCGACCTACACAGAGGAACCCCGACGGATCACGAGAACCGCATGACTCCTCCAGCAATTTCAAACAGAATCTCCACTTTTTGTGTCCATTCTCTGTGTGAATGAGTTAGAGGAAAATCCAATTCCAAAAAGGCAATGGGATTTGAGATGGGGCGGGGAGGGCCGGCAAATTGCACCAAGGTGATGCCGGACCGGTCAAGAGAACCTCGAGGAAGAAAAAAAACATTCCAACACAATAGAGGACATTGGTGTTATCTTTGCTGTTGGTCATGTTTTTATAATTGATTTGTCCCTGCGGCACAATGGCTGGGCAATCACGAAAATCCTGTCACTCCTGTTCTTTTGTGCTGTACACTGATGAGGTCACTAGCTCAAGGTGGCCCCGAGTCGCTTGGTCCACATAGAAGACATTCAAAAGGGTGGAGGAAGTCGAATCGGATTTGATTGTTTTTTTCTTCAGTTACAGAGCTAGTGTGATTTATTCGAATGGTTAATGATTAATCCCTATATTTTGATATTATCACTGGTAAAATAGCAAGAAGTTTGCACAGTAGAACCCCATGAAATGGTTTGAAAAATCCAACCCCCTAAGCGTGTTTCATTTAGCAACATGAAATTGTACAGCAATGGATATCATGATTAGACCAACAAAAAAGTATCAAGAAGCCTTGCCTGGAAAAAAAACAGTCAGTCTTATATTTTGGTTTTGATTGGCCACTTTAGTGTAATTTAGGTTAAAATTTACACTTTTTAGCATTCACACAAATTTTTCAAAAAGTTATCCGCGTAAGCCAGTATGACTTTGATTAAATATTATTGCAACGTCTTGAGCACTTGTGATGTCATTTTCACAGGTAGACTAACAACAAAGACTCATGAAGTCTATGCAAACATTTTTTTTTCAAGAATATGTTCTATGCAAGCCCACTGGTCGATACAGGGCATTCTGATAAATATTGCATTTGAAGAATTAGTTTTAATCCACTCCTTTTTAGCCATCTCTGGGGGCAGCCATTTGGTCTTCTGTCGACTGAAAATGACATCACAACTGCTCACAACGACCAATCACGGCTCAGATTCAGAAAACAGGTCAGCCGTGATTGGTCGTTGTAAGCAGTTGTGATGTCATTTTCAGTCGACAGAAGACAAAATGGCAGCCCCCAGAGATGGCTAAAAACTAGTGCATTTTGCTGCTTAACTTATGTTCCACAAACACAATATTAATCAGAATGCCGTGTTTCAACTAGTGGGCGTGCTGGGAACATCACCCATCCATTATCGATACCGCTTATCCTCACAAGGGTCGTGGGGCGTGCCGGAGCCTATCCCAGCTGTCTTCAGGCAGTAGGCGGGGGACACCCTGAATTGGTCGCCAGCCAATCGCTGGGCACACAGAGACAAACATCCGCACTCACAATCACACCGAGGGGCAATTTAGAGAGTCCAATCAACTTGCCATGCATGTTTTTGGAATGTGGGAGGAAACCGGAGTACCCGGGGAAAACCCACGCAGGCACCGGCAGAACATGCAAACTCCACACAGGGAGGCCGGAGCCGGGATCGAACCCACGACCTCTGAACTGTGAGGCGGACGTGCTAACCAGTCGATCACTGTGCCGCCTATTAATATTCAATAGAATAAAAATAACATATTGGGAACATATTCTTGAAAAAAATATGTTTGGGTTGAGTTCCGCTGTAAAACAGGTAATCCAGCCCACCACATCGTTTTGTGGCAAGCAAATCAAAATTATGTGCATCGACTTCATGTTTCTTGGTAATTGCCACCAAATTTGAAGCACATATATTAGACAGATGTTTGGGCACTGAATTGCAGAGTTGTCATCATTGTGTGTGGGCAGAGCAAGGTGGCGAAGTTTGCTGACTCCTAACTCAGTCAGCTCCACGAAGCCAGAACCTGAAATGTATAAATGCAACAACTCTGCTCCTGCAGGGGCTTGGATTCCCTTCAAATGAGCCAACAGAAAGGAAATAGAAAAAGACCACCACCCCGTGGTCCATTTCACACCAGTGTGAGCAAGATCCATTTGATGACTACTACCCAATGTTGTAACTTCACTCGATGGGGAGAAGTGTATGTGAGTGCGACTTGGGCTCCAACAAGTAGCCTATGAGAGTCCTTGCAGGCTTCATTAGCACCTTCATTACCTGTTGTGACGGACCTCCTTGCACAGCTCCTCCACCGGCCCACCGCGCCAATGTTTTCCCGTCTTAACACCTTGAGCGTGTGTAATTAGCTCAAATGAAAAGTGGGGTGGGGAAGAGATTGAACAAGGTGCTGCGATGCATAAAAAGACTCCCCGATGAATTGTGTCGCATTTACATACGCAAACATTCAATTAGCATCAAAACTGCCGCAAATTTGTCCCTGTGCACTCGATTTGGAGAGGAGCCAAACTGGGCGGAAAAATCTCAGCGATGAAGATTGCATTTCTCATTAGTTTACATTAGAAATAACAAAGTATACAAGAACACAAACAAGCTCAGTTGCGCAACAAGTCCCTCCTCCAATCAGCTCCTGATCTATTATGTATGACTGACAGATGGACTAAATAATACAAAGCAGAGAGAACAGCGGGCGGCTACGATTGGTGAGCGGGACGGCATGACACAATGACAGGGACTTTGTTTACACTGTACGGACAGGGACGATTTCACAGATGACGGACAGCGCCAATACGTGTGTTTGTTTGTTCTGTGTTGTGTGTGTTAATAAGCGAACCTTCCCTAAGGCACAGCTGGCTTCTCGACTTCTCTTGTTAGCCTGTCAATACGAAATCAAACAAAAGAGCCACAATATAAGAGCTTATACCCATCGCAACACAAATTCCATGAATATACTTACACTTCATTAGGTACAACTGCACAATTTAAGGACATCCAATAGAAATAAATACCATATTCTGGAAAGATAACATGGGATAAAATGTCAACGCTGCATAAAGCAGCAAAATGTCATTTTTGATCCAACATGGATATGAAAAGTCTCCCTCCTCCGTGAGCTGTCACCTTACCCTAGTGTCTGAATTGTCTGGGGGCGTTATGCCGATGACACGGAAAAAGCCCGGGCAGGTGTGCGAGGTCACAAAATTCTGACGAGATATAGTCGGGCTCGCCTTGGCGCACAGGTTTGGTTCTTGTCTTGACTCTATTCCACACTGCAGTTGCCCATGGCGAGAGGTGCTAAGCAGGTGTCATACTTATTCCCCCCCTGACTCGATGCCCGTACATTGGGGTTCACCCCTGTGGATGAGATCGTAGCCTTCCTCTTCTGCCACTTCTGGTCCTGTCCTTAACAAAAACCTTGTACAAACTTTGTGGTCGTGTCATTGAACTTGTGGTTGCATGACTTGGACACTGTGGTGAAGAGACAGTCAACTGATCACCACCTGGTGGTGTGTTGGCTCCAACGATGAGGGAAGATTCCAGTCCGACCAGGCTGGCAAACGCAAACGTATTCTGAGGGTCTGCTGGGAACATCTGAGTCAACAGTCAAAAGAACTTCGACCATGTCTCGTCTTCATGTAATATTGTATGTATTTATATTCATTTATTTAAGCTTGAGGATAAACTGTATAGATAACGGATGGATGGATTTATTTAAGCTTGACAGCAGCACCATCGAGTAATAAAATGCCTTCTTTTATTTAATTTCTCAGCCCTTGTGGGTTTCGCAGATATTTGATTTTTTTCATGCGAGTAAAGCAGCAATGTCAAAGCTTCTAGTTGGTGTGCTCTGGTGTCAGTCTATAATCACAGGGCACACAGAGACAAACATCCGCACTCACAATCACACCTAGGCGCAATTCAGAGAGTCCAATCAACTTACCATGCATGTTTTTGGAATGTGGGAGGAAACCGGAGTACCCGGAGAAAACCCACGCAGGCACGGGAAGAACATGCAAACTCCACACAAGGAGGCCGGAGGCGGGATCGAGCCCACGACCGCTGAACTGTGAGGCGGACGTGCTAACCAGTCATCCACCGTGCTGCCTTACTTGTGCTTAATTTATAATATTATTATTTTATTGTTTATTAAAGTACTTGAATTTTAATTTAAGATTATTTGAAGTTATTCTTTAGTTAAATGTAATTCATTTTATTGATTGGATGGACTTCAATTTGCCTGAAGATGATTTTGTATTTTCGTCTGATTGAATGGTTGTTTAAAAAAATAATAATAATAAATGAGAAAATAAATTCTCAGTACTTAAGTAGTTTTTTTCACCAAGGACTTTTTTACTTTTACTCAAATAATTATTTGGATGACTACTTTTTACTTCTACTTGAGTCATATTATTCTGAAGTAACAGTGCTTTTACTTGAGTACAATTTTTGGCTAATCTACCCGCCTCCGAGTATTTAAAATTTGGTAACTATCAGAAAAGAATCTCCTTCAAATGTGGTTGCTAGGAGACACCAACAGTAATCAGCAGGAAAATATCTTCCCAATCATATTTCCATATCTTATGATGAGACTGTGTGGAATATATTTTGTGAATGCGTGTGCCATGACAAAACCATGAATAACCCAGAAAGAAATCTTTTGTCAGACTGAAAAGTGTTTGACTTTTGAATAAAAAAAATAAAAATAAAAAAAGGTTTTAAAACGTGAAATATTTTTGTTTTATTGTAGAATGGTTTTCTTTACGTATTCAGTGGGTAAGTACCGGTAGTTTTACTTATTTAAAATGTTATTATACAAAGGCTACCAATCCACGCAGGCATGGAGAGAACATGTAAACTCCGCACAGGAAGGCCGAGGCCGGATTCAAACCCACAACCTCTGCACTGTGAGGCGGACGTGCTAACCAGTTTAACACTATGCCGCCAACTTGGGTTTGAACAGTTAAAAATCATTTATTTTTCAGGGAGTTGGTAACCATAGTTGACTTCCCCTTTAAGCAGATATGTAGGCAAAAGTTGTTATATGTTGTGGTATTTGATTGACAGTTGAGCAGGGCTACGATTTTCACAATTTTGAAGCCTTATTTTATATACTTGCCTATTTTTTAATCATTCACATTTAGAAACACGTTTTTGTATTCAAATTTACAAGACACTTTTCAGGGCTTTAACTTCTAAAAATGGAGAAAAGCGCCTTAAGCAGCATCTAACTTTTTGACAGTCAAACAGTCGATATCAATAGTGAAATCATACAATGTGAAAATGTGAGACCCATGTGGCATCACACTTGCACCTGGTGCGCGTCCACCTGAGCTTGTTACAGCGCATCATCAGTAGTGGCTTTGTTCTGTTATTGTTGGTGGTGATGGGGGGTGGGCTGGTTGGCTGCTGTCTCCATACTCCACTCGACCAAAATATTGTAGGTGCTGGGCCATCACCTGTCTGACTACCGCTGTTGGGCTCCACAGGGACACAAAAAAGAAAACAATGCAACACAGGAATTGTGCTTATTAGACTTTCTGCTGCCACACAGTTTGGCCTTGGGTGGTCATTAATTTTGACACGGGCCTGTAGAAATATGCCAAGGTACCCCAAAAAAACAAACAAACAAAAAACAACTAAGCAGAGACATATTAATACAATCAGCACTTTTGCAGGTCTGCTTGGACATCTCCTTTAAGAGGCACATTTGAAAAGTTAGTCTCTTAATTTGAAGAAAGTCTGAATTCAAACAGGATATGGGCCTAAAATGGCCGCCTCAAAGCAAAATGGCAGGCTATATATATATATATATATATATATATATATATATATATATATATATATATATATATATATATATATATATATATATATATATATATATATATATACACACACAAGTAAGTACCGAGTGACGTGTTGTGTTGGGTTCTTGTAAAAAGGAAGACCACTTTTCTCTTCTGTGATACCACGGAGCCACCTTTAACTGCCTGCACATCACCGGAGTCATTTTTTTTCTTTTTCATGTGCATTCCCTGCAGTAACATAGTACTCACAGGCATAGTCTGCCCTCTAGTGGTTCAACACATCTAATACCATGGATTAGGCCACAGGATGGCCATTTGACTGACGAGGAATAAGGTGGATAGCAATTTTGTTTTGTTAACTGTTAACATTTAGTACATACCTTATCCATTTGCATGCAAAGTACAGTATGTCCTTGTCCGGGACATCTCTAGAGTGTAAAAATCTCTATAAACTGTCATTCATGCTCATGCAAGTTACGCCGTACAATGTTATGACCTGAAGTCGAAGTCTTTTGTTCTCCTCCTAAAATAACATTGCGTTATTTTGCAATAATTATTTTTATTGCAAAAGAATGCAATACAAACAGACAACGTATCGCGTTATAACACAAAAGTTATGCAATAAAATGCAATAATATTGCGTTACAACGCAATCTTAAATATTCTCGTGATGTGCCCTGGCGGGCTCCTTAGTCCTCGTGACCAAACGTGGTTGTGGTAGAACTTGGTTGATTGACACTGAAACAGTTGTAAACAATTGAATCCACTCACGATACTCCCAGCAGGTAAGTGGATGTGAAATGGAAATTAGCCAGCTAATGCGCTTTAAATAATGAATGAATTATGAAACCTCTGCCGTTAGCATCTCTCCCACGGCGCCCTGCACGAATGCATTTTTTTTGTTTTGTTTGTGGGACAGAATGTTGAAATGTAAGAACGGAAGCATTTTAAAAGGATGAGGACGGACGGGCTCGGAGGACGATTATTTTATGAATAAGGACGGAGGGACGATGACGGAAGGGTGCCCAGGTTGCGGATGGAAGACAGACCGGCAAAATAGGATAAAGTGCTACCACCATAATGCTTTATTGTCAATATGGTGTTGTTTTGGTGATGAGCAGGGATCAACTTCAGTTCCAAAATACACCCCCCCCCCCCCCCCCCCAAAAAAAATAAAAACAAAACACTTCACAATCGCCCAAATACATGTGGGAAAATGTCTTATGTTCTGATGAAAACAAAGGTGAGCTTTTTCTTTTTTGTTAGATGTATAAGCATGCCTGCAAACGTGTTTTTGAGTTTGACAAAATGTTAATTCATTAAGCTTCAGAATAATAACGACAAAGAAATAAGAATAAACTAATCAATTTCAAGAGGGGGCCTTAGCAAAGCCTGCTTAGACCCTAATTAAATTGAGACAAGTCCTTTTGCAAATGCCGTAAAGCATCTTGAGAAGGAATGCTGTTCATAGACACAAGCAACGCTAATTGCGTTTTGGATTTTAATCCGCTAACTGGCTAATGTGTCAGACGACGTGGATTGTGGTCACTGATTTAGACAATGGGATTTTTACTGTGATAATGTCACTGACATGATACCGGAATGAGGAGTCCAGAAAATGCTGATTAACTAACCAGTATGGGTAGAATTGTGCACATATTCCTTTTTGGGTTTGATATTTAGTTTGACAGTAAACTTCATCTGGGAGTGGCATTAAACATCTTGAGGGCTCTTTTTTGAAGAACTCTTCACTGTCTGCCAAACTGCTGCATGTTGCGAAGTGAGTTAAGTTGAGTTGCTCATGTTTGTGCTCACATGGCAAAGCAAAAAAAAAAAAAAATGGCTAAACGTTTTTTCTCCCAAAAATTCTTAAGTCGGGTCACTCATATCTCAAGGCACCACTGTATTGCGTAATTGGGATCAAGCGTAACTGGCTCTTCTGGCTAGTGATTCGCTTTTGGCAGTATATCAAACCTGTTAGCTTGTTTGAAATTCGCCAGGAAAAAAAAATGCGGTGGAAAGGCAACTTCCAGCTGCAATTAAACAGCCTCTTCCAGGCTCTTCAGATGGAGCCAAAGCTATAACAAATGCCATTGGTTGTTTTTATTGCGTAATAATTCACACTGTTCCAATTGTTGCTGTTGCACCTGTCTGCTTCACTCATTTCCTATGAAGAATACAAATTCATGACGTTGCACTTTCCTTAAAGAAACATATACTCTATATATGTTCAGGGTGTTATAAATTACTGAATGTTTTTTTCACTTTATTGTATAAATAGTTTTATTTGAGAAGCTTTCATTTATTGGAGAATATACTCGTAAATGCTGTGCAGTTTTTATGTTTCATTTTTAATGTCAATAAATCTGCTCGAGTTTACGACAGACTTTCACACCATGTACTGCATTTCAGATTGTGGTGGACTCGTGGTCAGCGCACGTGCTGGCCTAGTGGTTAGCACAGTGCCTCACGGTTTGAAGGTTCTGGATTCAAACCTTGGCTCCAGCCTCCCTGTGTCATAGTCTGCCTTTTGAGTTTGTATTTTGACTTTAGTCTCAGGTTTTTCCTTGTGTTCCTTTGTCTGTCTCTCGTTAAGTTATTGAGTCCACCTGTGCTTGTCATCCCGGTCCCTTGTGTTAGCCAACCAGATTCCACCTACCCTCTGTCTTGTCCAGGTGTCCCTCGTTGTACCGTCAACTTGTCTGTATTTAGTTCCCCGCTTTCTTTCGGTCCTCGTTTGTTCGTTTGTCTTGTCACTTGTGAAAGTCCAGTCCAGTCCAGTCCAGTCCTAGTCATAGTGTTTGTTTAGTTGTTTTTTGTCCTTGTTGTTTTTGTAATATCACATACTGTGGTGGTAAACTGAAGCATCATGAAGCAATGAGGCTTTCCATCCAACTGGTTCGCTCCTGGGCCAAAGCATCATGAGGCTTCATTTGTTCTATTGCGCCTTCATGTGGAAAATAAATGTCATGACGGACAGGTTGATAAAAATGGTACCATGGATTTGATGGGGTCAAAATGGCAGGGAGTTGTGATGTGAATAAATGTGCGTGTGTTACTTGCAAGAATGTGATTGCTTTATTTTAGACCTTGACATATAAACAAGGAACAGGACATATATTTCATTCATTTTTATTGAGGAAAACTAGCATTTCCAAAGTTTTTGGCTTCAAACGGTTTCTTTTTTTGGATAAGATTTTTCCTGCTTTTGAAAATAATCTTTTGCATGGGACGGATGAGGCCGGGGTACAGAGAATGGTTATTGCTAGTTTGTAGAGGTTTGTGCAGCTCCCAGTAGTCCAGGGGGGGTGAAATCCTGCTTATGTTGGGTTCCCCCAGGTAAGTGTGGACCTCCACAGTCGCACCTGCGGTCTCACTCTGGGTCCTCCTCTGCATGACTGTGTGGTCCAATCGTCGCCACAGTTTGTCACCTAAGACACAACAAAAAGACTAACAGCCAACAGGCAGTTCTGGCTGCCCATCGTAGAGATGGGAGCAAAAGAATGCCTTATCCCACAATAATGCACTGCCGCTCACTTCCAATTGCTTAATTAACACCATTAAAATGTATCGAATATTACCTTGCTCCACAGGCTGGGAAGCTTCTGATGTGTCCGGTTGTGTTGATGAAGATGATGGGTTGACAATGAGACTCATTGCAATTGCGAACTGTTCAACAAGAGACAGTTGCTCATTTGTTGGTACTAGTAGACAGATGAGAAAAAACAGACGACTGATACAAACCTGGGATCCAGCAGTGTTGCCAGCGACATGATGCTCATGGCTTGGTGGTTGTAGAGCTTGTCCCTCAGTTGTTTTTTAAGACCCTCAGCCACTGCTTTGCTCTCCTCCATTTGTATGGTTCCCATGTCATCCTCCAAGGTGTGGTGCAGCATGGCCAAAGGTGGTATGACCTTGGACACAGACACTCTCCTCTCCTCTGAGAGCTCTACGGTGGCATCATTAAATGGGGACAGCACCTGCAGACTCTCAGAAATGAGCCTCAACTGGTGGGGTAATGTCAGTGTGTAGGCCTGCCAGGGCTGCTCCTACGGCTTCCCGGAGGTTGTACCTGCGTTGCGGCATGTGGAAGGTGCCGTTCCAGCGTGTCTCCACCTGAAAATAAAAGGTCATTATTGTTTGAAAGGGGAGTGGAAGCAGTTATGGATGTCAACTTACCTCTTGAATGAGCTTCAGCACAGGCTCTGTAGGCTTCATTTACTCCCGCACCTGTGTCAGCCTTGTCTAGAAAAAATAAAATAGGAAACATTATTCAAGTCATTCAGCATTAATTTGAATACTGCTAATACTTATAAAGGAATTCACCTTTGCAGTGGTACTGCTTTTGAAGTAGCCTACTGTCCTCCTACACTGAAGACGGATCTCAGACAGCTCAGTGTTTTCTGCCAGAGCCTTCTTCACTATCAGACTATTTAATGTGTGTAGATGAAGGTCTCTGGCACATGCAGCCATGTTGGCTGCACCATCTATCACAAGGCAAGTTACTTTGGTGGAAATGACCCATTGTGCCATGAGTGCCGATTTAACGGCAGCCATGTTCTCAGCTGTATGGCGGTCAGGAAAATGGAGCACACCTAACCCAGCTGAGTGCAGAGAGGTGTGCTCATCAATGAAATGACAAGTGACTGCCAGATATGCATCTGTGTTGATGCTGGTCCACATATCTGCTGTTATGCTCACTGCAGAGGATTTTGCTCCAAGCTCTTGGGCCTTCTCCTTTGCCTGCTGGTGCCTCTCCTCTACCGTGGCTTTCAAAGTCTAAAGGAAAGGAGAAAGAACACTATTGGAAGAGCAGCAGGGGGATGGGGAATAATGATTCATGTGCTCTCATATACACCTGCCTGGTGGGGAGAACATATATAGGGTCGAAAGCTTGGATATGCTTCCAGAACCCTGTGTCCTCCACAAAACTGAAGGGCTGGCAATCTTCAATGACCATATTGATCAATGCCTCTTCCACTGTATTCTTATCCACTGCAGTTAAACAGAAACCGGGTAGGCCTATTAATGATAGATGTCATTCATTTCATCTGTCACATTTGAAATATACATGATAGGCTATGCTGTTTTTTCATTGCATGCTAAAATGGCTTACCTGGGCGTGGTTCTATTTGAGTTATTTTCATGCAGGGCCCTATAATGCCTCAACGTAGATGAGGTGTTCTCTTGGTACCCAAGTTCTTTAGAATAAAGTTTACACGTCACCTTTTGAAATATCAGCAAGTAGAAGAAAGACATTAAAACGAGGGATACACCGTGGCTTCGGGCGTGGCCGCAAGCGTAATCAACACATGCCTCAATGCGCGCTTTGCAGATTTTTTTCTGGTTTACTCGGCACAGTAGAGCACATCACTACAGTACCTTGTTTGCCCTTTTGTATTCTTTAAATTAAATACTTTATCTTGCACTTAATTTTTTGCCTACTGCATTTGGGTCCTCCTCCACGATATATATATATATATATATATATATATATATATATATATATATATGCGTGTATATGTGTATGCATATATATATATATATATATATATATATATATATGTGTATATGTGTATGCATATATATATATGCACCGGGATATAAGCCGGACCTATTTATATTGAAAAATTCGATATTTACTTCATTTACAGAATGATTTTTAACTGTAAATGTATTTGTATGTACATGAACAGATTCTTTTCTTACAGTGCCACGGCAGCAAATTTGCTGATTGAAATGGAACAGAACAAGAGAAAATAAACAGTACTTATCGTCATTTCACTGCCTGCCGTCACTTCAGTTTTTCAACTCAACTTCTGCATACCACGTAATTCATAACCTAGTCCCAAGCTCCCTGCCCTGTTGAACTCCTCCACCTACAGTCTCATCCTGATCATGGCAATTGTATAATTTTGTATTGTAATTCCGGTTAGACCGCCCCTAGCGGTGGCAGAAAAATCCACAGAATTACTGTACCAGCCTACAAGCCGCAAGGTTCAAAACCTAGGAAAAAAGTAGTGGCTTATAGTCCGGAAAATACGGTATTCACTTACTCACTTACTTTTCTAAATAAAAAATACAAGCTTTATTCGTGTGCTGTGAATGAACCCTAATCTTCTAGGAGCATTGGAGCACCAGGAAGGTCACCCATAGACGCAAAAGGGTGCAGCGAGCCCAGGCAGAGTCCCCCAGCAGCATCCCCACAAATGGCAAACCAAAGCCAGGCATCAGCAGAGCCACCCCCCAGGCCAGCTGCAGTCCGCCCCCAGGGTCCCGCTTCTGAGCCCGGGGAGGCAGGTGCGATTTCTGTCGAAGCAATAATAATTTGAGTTTGGCCTTCTGGAATTTGTCTTATCACGGATTTACTAGTAAACATTTGTGCCATATTTGATTTTTTTTTCAAATCATTAAGTCAAATGTGTAAATTAGTGTTTTAATCCTAAAATGATTCACTGCCTTTTTTTAGATGTATTATTTACTATATATTAACCAAATGAAACAAAACATTTTAGGAAAACATCTCAAGTTAATCACTCACGTTATCGTCAATGTTCGGTGGAATGAAATGAAATACAGGAGTCCCCAGGCCATACTAACCCACATTACACAATGAAAAAAAGTGTACCCTATACTAAATGGGAAAGTTTAATTGAAACGTTATCGAGTACGTTGTCATTGCACATCATCAAGTCTCGTACCTGTTTTTGTACACATTATTTTGCACCGTGCAACCCCCCTTCCTGCGCCCCCACTGTTTTATGGCAGCTTTTTTTTTTAACGACCTGCAGACAGATTGCACAGACTTTTGGTTGGCTGAGGATGTTAGAGAGCCGAATTCGTCTCCATGCCCTTACGTCAGCGGCCATAACATTTGCCATTACTCCCCCCCACCCACCACCCCCTTTGTGAGATTGAATCAGCAACACACAAAGCCATGCCTCACACCAACACACATACGCACACAATGAGCAGCTTTTTTTGTCCGCCATTCACAGCAGAGTGACTTGCATATAGAGTGAATGTGAGATAGCATTGTTTCAGGAGGGGGGAAAAAAAAGCAAATCTAATCTTCATAATCTTCCTCCCTCAGAGGTGGCGGCGATGGGAAAGATTTCGTCAAACCGCAAGGCCTCCGCTTGCCTGCTTGGCAAGCGTGCGGATGTAGGAAATTGCCGGCGGCACAGGATATTAAACTTCAATTTGAGAACACTCACAGGCGCGGAATCGGTGATTTATTTAGGCGCGTTTGTCAACTAAATCACTGCTAAGCATTGGCCGCCACTATATTTAGAAAAACATAAAGCTCCCGTGTGTGTTGCAGCTGTGTATCGTCACACACACGCAAAAAAAGGAAAAACTATGATGCTTTTGCCTTTTCCTACTGGAGACTTACTGTGGCTTCAATAAATACTTATCATTAAATAAACACGATAAAACCCAGAGGTGCCTGTGGCTGTTGTGCATTTGGTATCTGGACCACGTCAAAACATAAAAATAAATAAATAAAATACACCATACACGCCAGAGATGCTGATTATTAAATGGGAGTGTTCAGATCACGACAGAGATATTCTGCTCGTCAAAATTGGTTGAACAAGTTTTGCTCTGACCAACCAATAAAATGCTGACATTGATGTGGGCTCTGAGACAGATTTGCGATTTGATTGATTAAAAAAATAATACCATCATTAATATAATTAAAATTACATCAACCAACACTACTGAGTCTAAAGCTCAAAGGCCAGATTATTTTAACATGGCATTTTATAGAGGCTGAAATCTGATTGGACCAAAAACTAAATAAAAATCCAATGTACGCATACATATAAAAAAAAATGTAATGAAAAAAAAGGGTGAGAATTGGCTCATTCAGGCTAGGACAGCCCGCAGAACTAACTGATTTCAACAGGGCTGAGAGAGGTTGATAAGTGTTCGGTAATTCTTGATTCTTTGTTTTTTTGGCCCAAGTTTGACAATTTTAGCATTTTTATCACCATGTATATGACATGATTACATCAAAATATCAAAGGATCAAGAATTACTAAAAACTTTACCCACCCTATTAAGCCCCTATCCCAATGAGGTGTGAATAGTTCCGACTGTTGGCGAAGGTAGAAAAATATGCGTTCGCTTCTGAGTTAGTTTAAGGTTGCAAATGTTCGTCGAATGGTCGTCAGACTTTCGCCAGACGTACTTGCACAAAAACCATTGGCGAATTTACGACATTGAACGAACCTCGACATGAAGGCAACATTGTCTGCCTTCAAAAACACTCGCAATTGTTCGCTACCCAATGGGATAGGGGCTTTAATTGTCTTTACAGAAATTAGCCTGTTTTAAGCCAGCAACCCTCACGTTTTATGCAAGTGAGAGAGAGACTTCAATGTACAAACCCAACACTGCCTCCTGGTGGCCAAGGTAGGCACATAAGAAGAAGCAGCACAGTAAATTAAATTGCAGCATTAAATCATGATGCACAAACTCTTTCATTCTTTACATTCTTTGGAACTATATTATTGCTTTGTTTTTCAAATTATTTTTTTGTTGTTTTTGTTTTTGGGGAGGTAACCCCCATTTTTTTGAATCTCAAGAATTTCAAGAATCTGTTGGGTTTAAAAAAAGATGTCAATATTTTTTGCTCATACAAGTAACAAGCTATTGATCAGTTTATTGATTTCAATCATTTAGAGCAGGGTCCCCAACCACTCTGGCAGCATACAGAGGCTGAATAAAAATATTTTATTGAGTAGATCAGACAGCAGCTCTCTATAGCATTTTAGCTGTGATATTTATTTGCAAAGAATATTATGTATATTATGTTATTTTATATTTAATATATTATTATATTAAATGTCATTACCAGACTTTTTTTTTTCTACTTTATTTATTTATTTATTTTTTTATTTTTTTACAATGGCCATCGAAAACTGCAAGGAGCGATTCTGCTTCAAACGTGGTGCTGGCCGGCACTAAAAGACAAGCCTTTGTAGGTAATTTTGAAAGCAAAGACAAAAAAAAAGATTACCCCAAGATACAACTACAGTACTTGCATTGTAATGGCCCAAGTTGTTTTCATTTGTTTCTATGCCAATTTGTCAAAATATGTCCATGTGAAATTGGTCCTCTGTGCAAAACAGGTTGGGTAATGCAGCACGGTAGGCAAACTCCCTTATTTTTAAATTTATGGACCTCCAAAAATTTCAGTCCTAAGCACAGCTTTCTGAATAAATAACTTTGACTTGATTTGTTTTAGACAGAATTCAACAACAAAAAAACATGTTCTCCTTCAAAGTGTAAGTGTGGCACATCCCAACTTGTCAATGACACGCCGCATCCGCTATGTTAAGGTGTTTTCTTGGATTTCATTGACATTCACAAGTTCAGGAAAAATGTCTTCATGATTTGAAGGCAGCATGCCTTGTCAGTGAATCACGCCTCTTCAGTGTTTACGCATTCAGACCTCTGACACATCCACATTGCATAAGCTGTAAATGGATGGGAGAATCCACAGAAATGAAAAGTGAGCAAGTCCAGGAGCTTCAAAAGGGACTTGCGTGCGAACGGGAGAATATGGCACATAAAGAACGTCGTCATTACTGAAAACCCAACCCACGTTTTGACTGTGACCTTGTTTGCACTTTGTACCTGCGTCCGCTTTTCACTGCAGTGCACTGCAGCTATGCTGTCTGTGCACAGCCTTCTTATTCAGTTTCCCACTCTGTAGGCAGCATTCCAAGTTGCCCGAAGAGAGCCTGTAAGCAGTTGCTCGTGTGAAAGGTCCTTTAGTGCACTGCATCGGCGCACTCCTGTCTGGCTCAGATATTGGGTCGGAAAAGACAAAGTCTTACAGGAATGACATTTGAATGACATTCGAAAAAGACAACAAAGCAAAATTAAAAACAGAGAAGGCTTTGATTTTTTTCAACCACCAAGATACTGGCGATTGTAGCCATGTTAATTAAATTTTGATTGCTTTAATAATCCCTTGAAGATAAATTATTCTGTGTCATTTTTAGCAAATTGAAAAAGATGGACCTGGCTTACTTTGTGACAACGGAGTGTTTTTTGTTTTTTTACATGCAGTTGTGCATACAGTAGCTGTATAGCAATAGGTGGACATTTATTTTTCCTTGTTAATGCTGTAAACATACTTATTGTGGGTATGTACTGCATTAAAAAAAAAAATTTAAAACTTAGATAGTCCTGCAACTTTTAAGCCCCTACCCCAATGAGCGGCGAACATTTCTGAGCATTTGCCAAAGTAGCGAATGTTGCGTTCTTCTCGGGGTTCGTTCAAGGCCGCAAACGTCAAAATTCTTTTGCGACAAGAAAAAGCCTTAAAACCGCTTTCCGAACGTTTGCGACCTTGAACGAAGCCTGACGTGAACACATATTTTGCTAGCTTCGCCAACACTCGCAATTGTTCGCTCCTCAGTGGGATAGAGGCTTAACGGTGGCAAAAAGCTTTGACACAGTATTGCATCTTTTCTAAATCTGTCCAGAAACACTGAAGCAATGTCAGTTGTTAGCTGACTGTGAAATGCGTTCTTTCACATCCTGTGCATCTCCTCGGTACTAAGCCTCCCCCGTCCATAAAACCTAGTGGAGCCCCTGAGGCACGTAACCGAATATTTACTTGGTTGCTTAATTTCACACTTGATGGGTGGGCAGGCACTCCAGAGGGCCAACTATTTGTATACAAGCCATTAACAAGTCAATTTTCATATCATACTATGTCCCTTTTAATTGAACAAATGGATAGATAAGGCAGAATTGTACCTACTGGAGAAGCATGGATCTTCAGATTATACTAGAGCTGAAATCAGCCACCCTCTCACCTCGCATAGCGAATTCTCCAAATGATGATCAAATTTTAATGCTATGCTTTGCCCACATTCGATTTAGTAAGCCAAAACTCTTTGCAATTTAGCATCGACAATCTGTCTAGGCTATCTGCGTCCGATTGTGGCTCATTTCAACAAATTCCTTAGTAGGGGTCCATCAATTTCAGCACGGGTCCCTGAGACTTTTTCATGAGTGCCGTTATGATAGACATGTCTACCTAATTTTGCATCAGTCGGTGAAATTGGTGCCTGGGGCTAATGTCTTCATAGTGAGTCCTCAAAATGAGCAAGGTTTGATGCCATGCTTCGCACCACATTAGAGGGCATTGGCTAAAATGCTTCATAATTTGACAATTACCCTATTGGCTGCCCTGACTCAAACCAAAATGGTACACTTCCAATTCATTGATGGGCATGGGTCTTTCAGAAGTTTTCATGTGTTCTGTTGTGATTTAAATGTCCAACAGATTTTGTGTCAAGTGGCAAAAATGGGTGTGAAGGGCTGTTTTTCTTTTGACTTTAAAGTGGGAACCACTGTGTAGACTCTCCAAAAGGTGATTTATTCTTTGAAAGAAAAAAAAAAAGTGATTCCAAGAGGCCCTCAAAAACTGCAGATCCAAGCTCTATTGGACAGCTGTTGTACTTCAACTACTTGAGGTAGTGAGAACAAGTTCATGGACGGAGCGTTACAGCACCAGCTCGTAAAAGTCATTGTCTTGAGCCCGGTAGCTTGCGATTATTATTCCCTAAATCCGGAGAGTTCATTACTTCAAAGCGTAAAACCTCATTAGCTAAGAGTTGCATTGCGACTTTGCTCTCTCTCTCACGGATCCCAGACTTTAAAAAGCATTAATTACTGTTTCAATTAATTACAAGGAATGTTACCTCAGAGGCAGGTACTGATATACGACGTCAAAATGAGCCTGTTTCTGTCATCCCGAGTTGCGCCGCCCCCTTACTGGAGGGAGGGAAAAGTGGGGGGAGAAAATAAAGCCCATCTAATATTCCCGCAGCATTCTCGCTGTTTGATGTCAAGCTTGATTAAACATCACAGTTATTAATTTTCATGCCAGACCTCAATTAAGAGCACTCTGGCAGTTAATCAAGGCTATCAGAAAGCGGGGCGTTTAACAATAATTCCAACTTCTTGACCAGCATTGAGGCGGCGATTTAATTAGTTTGGGACAGGAATCACAGCGCGGGTGGGTCCCGACTGAATTAAAGCAAGAGCTCTAGTCTCCAGGACCGAGAGACGAATGTCCATCGAGCCATTTTCTATAGCAATTGGTCCTCATTCGTAAGCTAGAGTCTATCCCAGCTGACTTTGGATGAGAGGCGGGGTGAAACATGGATTGGTCACCTGTGAAACACAGGACACATTGAGACAAGTATTCACACTCGCATTCACAACTATGGACAATTTAGAGACTTCAATTAACCTTTTTGGAACATACCATGTTACAATTTTCTACCGTTTGTCCTCATTAGTGTCACTGGTGAGCTGGAGCCAATCTCAGCAGATATTGTGTGAAAAGCGAGGTGCATCCTGGACCGCACGCCAGTCTTTCACTGGGCACATACAGTGGAAACTCAATTTTCCAGACCCTGACCCAATGGACCCCAAATTCAGTGGACAGAAAATAGTGTCCAGTTTACTCGAAATGCCCCTATTGGATTAGCTGTTTAAATCAGTTAGTTCCGGAAGTGGCTGCAATTTACCAAATCGTCATCAAACCGTGCTCCGGAGCCATCAACAGACAGATACTGGTCTCGTGTTTCTAGCTTGCGCTGCTTTCTTGTCATTGATAAACAGATGTACAGTAGACTAGAGCAGGCAAAAAAAAACAATGTGGTGGCCATGTTGGGAGGGAGGGATGAATTTCCTATTAAAAGCAATGTATGGGCATAACATGGTGGCCATGTTAGCAGGGGGGGAAGTCTCTACAAATGTAAGAGAAATCACGGGCGCTATCTTAGCATAGCCTGTGGCTTGCTGCTCAAAAGGAAAGTAGCATAATATCAACCTATTCATATATGTGGTTGATGTTGTAGTGTACACGTCTCTTGACTATGCTATTTATGGTACAGTACACTCGTTTTTTGTTTTGTAAAGCCCTTATCTGTGGCACCTAATTGTAAGAGAGGTTAAAAAAAAATTAAGCATGCTAACATCGTGGCGCAGGAACACGACATCCTCTCCTTATCCTCCCCTCAAGCATCAACAAGGTAAGTTTAAACATAAAAAAAAGATCAAACAGTTTCAAGATTTTTAAAAAAATCTTTATTTAACTCTGGAACACTAATGTTAAAATTAGTAGCACTATCACTAATGTTGAGTACATTTAACCTGATAAAATATACCTTATAAAATATTGTTTTCATCAATTTATGTAAAAGTACAACACCGTATGCCAAATTGGAAGTTGTCTTCTTTAATTTCCCAATACAAAATAACACATACAAATAATCACCCGACTTTAGTGTTTGAGGATTAAAATAATTTCGTAATGTGCTCAGAATTTTCAGGCTACCAAAAAAGAACCAACATTTTATGATCTATTGGGTGTTTTTAGGTCACGAAAACGTACTTTGAAGTAACGTAATCTACTAACAGACAAGGTTCCACTGCATAGAAAAACAACCCTTCAAACTCACATTCACACCTAAGAAGAATTTAAAGTCTTCTAAGAACCTAACATGCATGGTTTATAGAATATGATAGGAAGCCGCTTACTTTGTCGAGCCATCCATTTCTGCTCCATGTACAGTATATGTTTCCCAGAGTGACTAATATGTTCAACGGAAAGAAAAATTATGCCCGTTCCAGGGGAAAATGGACGAATATGTGTTGGGGCAGGGACACACACTGAAAGTTTTTACCATCCTGTCTTTTATGTACAGTAGGCCCTAACGATGAACTGGTCGTGGCTGAGTAGGTGGGAGAGAGGACGTCTGTGCACAAATGTTAAATGGCAGTAAATGCTGAAATAATCAGGTGGGTCACATGCAGGACTGTGGACCAACCTCCCTCGGATTGACTCGTCAGCTTCCATGCAAACGCTTCATTTTTATGAGTTTCCGGAAATATCCTGTTCGCAGATTTGCAAATTCCAGGAGATGGGAGGTGAAGACAAGTTCAGCTGCAGTATTTTTATTTTATTCTTTAAAAATGTGTGTGTCACACTTGATGCGTCAGATTTCATCAAACATCGGCGGGGCATTATTAAATTTGAAAGCTGAAGGGACAACAAGAAGGGCTCACCACTGTTATTTCGGCACACTTCATTTCCAAATTTTTTCATCCTGCATGAAAAAAAAAAATTTGCAAGCTAGATTTCTAAGCGGCCCTTTTTAACATCACCGAGTTGAGAGGCACTATGATACGAGTCCTTTAACTTTCAGACCTTGGTGATGGACATTAAAAAAACACAAAACTATGCACTATTTGTGTGAAGTATGCCTTGAAAGAAATCCAAGTTAGTCAGTGGCCCATTCGGAAGAGAGAGGGATGCCCCCTCAAAACAGGCTGAGTGGAGACAGGCAGACATATTAAAATAACTGGCAACTGTTTTAAATAGTGAAAAAATATGTATACAACAATACTTAACACAACACAGGAGTTTGGAGTGCTTATTACTAAACAAATATCAAGTAGAAACCAGAGAAAAATGACAAGAACATTCTTTGTTCACTTGTCATCTTCTCATTTTTTCCACTGCGTGGAAAAGACAAAAAATAATCACCTTCTTCAACAATTCCACTCAGCCGTCACCTCAAACGACGCCTTTCAGCTGAAACCCCCATTAGTCTCATTTGCGCAGATGCATTAAAATAGCTTGTCTTGTTTAAGTCCTTTTTTTTTTTTTTTTTTTTTAAACGCTGCGCACCTATGACAGGCATGCAGCTTTCATCTGATTGATTTTCATTCAAAGTGCAATTACATCTAAAAAAAAAAGTACTAAAAGTTACCAAACCTATTAACAGAAAGGACGCCGGCCGGGCCACTCTTCAATGACAGGCTCAATTATTGTATTCCGATCAGCTGCATTAGTTATGAATTTACACCGTTTTCCTTTTGAGGTCGGGCTTTTAACGCTGCCTTTAAACAAAGAGTGTGAATAAGAATATGACAATTTCACATTTAGTCCAGTGGTGCCTTGAGATAAAAGTGACCTGAATTGCAGGTTTTGAGAGATACTTGCCATCGTTAAAACGATTCTTTTGCTTTGATTTGCATGCAAAAGTTTTAGATGCCAGCGCTGAATGGTGGCAGTGAACTCAACCCAATTCTCTTCACAACAAGCAGCAGTTTGGCAAATAATGAGCAATTCTTTAAAAAAGAGCCTTCAAGATGTTTAATGCAACTCTTAGTTGAAGTTTACTGTCAAACTAAACATTAAACAAACAGAATTACGCACTGTATTTTTAAGCATAACTTCACCTTACATTCTGCTAGCTTAATGCTAACACAGAGAGAAACACCGTAGATGAGCTAAGTAATAGTACGTTGTTGTCCTTCAACCTACGAGATATTTGAACACAAATGATGCAGCAACATATGTAGACAGACATAATATTCCGGCATTAACTAGCACATACACTTGCATATACACTCGCTGTGAAACTCTTTGATGTTTCTGCTAGTGAGTTAAGGAGCTTTATGTAATGGAAATTGTTGGTTCTTTTATCAGTTTTTGGGGGATTGTCATTTACCTGAAATGTAGAACCAACAATTTCAATTATAAATAAGAGACGGAATGAACTTTAATCAGTCAGCTTCGTGTAATGTCTTGCCACCATTTTGTTACATGTTGGTTCCAAGGAACTAAGTTGAAGTGAGTTGAGTAGCTTCATGTAATGTCTTGTCGTCATTTTGTGGGATCAGGTTAATGTAATGTCTTGCCACCATTTGAGGCACCTTGGCATCATGCCACTATGTTGAAGTGAGTTGAGGAGCTTCATGTAATGCCTGACCACCATTTGAAGACATCTCGATGCCAAAGAACTATGTTGAGGGGAGTTGAGGAGTTTTTTTTTTGCAGTTGCCTTGGTGGCACAGAACTACGGTATTTTGAAGTGAATTGACGAGCTTTATGTAAAACCTTGGCACCATCTTAAGACATCTTCATGCCAAGGAATTATGTTGGAGTGTGTTGAGGAGCTTTGTGCAGTGTTTTGCTGCCATTCTGGGACATCTTGTTACCAAAGAACTATGTTGAAGTGAGTTGAGGTGCTTCATGTAATGCCTAGCCTACTTTTTGTGGCATATTGAGCAAATTAACTGTGTTGTGATTTGAATTTCTCCATGTAGTGTTTTGCCACCATTTTGAAGCATCTATGGGCCATTCTAAACATTTTTACAGACAAATACTTCCAGGTTTTCATGCAACAGGGCCCATCCCAGTCCCCCAGGCCACCTTTTCTTTGAATAAACTGGAACAGCTTTATTGACATTTAAAATGACACATGCACAAATGCCCGCTGCAACCAGTAAAATCTCTAATATTTAAAAGATTCTCAAAACAAATAAAGTCATTTTCAAAACTGGAGTCACATTTTATCAAATAAACCTTTTCTCATACTTAAAATATGGGTGAGAGCTTTCATGACAGTTCTACAAAGGCAATAATAACTGTAAATGCATTGCTCTCTGACAGCCACAAACTCAGCATTATCTTTATAACGGTAGCACTCCCCCGCCCCCCTCCTGGTCGCAATGACCAATGGAGGTGCTGCAGTGTGGAAACGCGGCCATGTGACTCCGCTTCTCCTTCTTAAAGGGATCTGTCTCGGTTTCCCTTGGCGTGCCGGGGGCACTCAGCGGCCCGCCCCGGTTTGAATAGAAAGTGTCAGGAAGCACCACAGCGATGAGCAGTGACCATCAACTCGGAGTGACAGCGTGTCATCTCTCCTCTTTCAGCTTCACCAAGCAAGTGCAACACTGCCCATCACCCTCCAAATGCATCCCTTAAACCAACACTCTTAATAACCAAAATAACAGCACATCCTCATCTGTCGCCATACAAACCAAAGTGGAGACATCAATGCTGGTTCAGCTGTGAGGCTTTTTTTTGCTTAGTATCACATTGATTCCAATATAAATAAATGCTCACTTTCTCACTCACATACATTCCTAAACACTGTTACATACACACACACACACTCACACACACACACCCCCCCCCCCCCCCCCCCCCCACACACACACACACGTTAGCCTTATTAATCTTGCAATATTCCCAAGAGAATCTTTTTTTTTTCTCTCAATAAAAGCATCCAACTCTCAGGAGACTCACATCTGTGCCATGTGTAGCGACGGCAAATGCCAACATCCCCCCGCCAACCCGAGAGGTTTCATAGTGGTTTATTATAGGCTGCTGCATAGAACATGCTTATAAGCTCTTCATTCTGAACATCCATCTTTCAGGGAGTTCAACGTGGCCAACGGCTGACCCGAATGTGCCCGAACAAAAGCGCAAAATTGGAGGGGAAATAAACATTGGCATGGAAAAAGAAAATGTTTATATATAAACTGTATACACAAATAGCGGAACATAAAATCATCAGAAGAAATTATCACAACAATTGCAAACAATTACCAGTCAAACACCACGTTTGACAACATTATACGGAAAGCTTGCAAGGCCTGAGGCTCAGAGCTAATCTCCTTTATACTCCATCCATCCATCCATTATCGATACCGCTTATCTTCACAAGGGTCTCGCGGGGCGTGCTGGAGCCTATCTCAGCTGTCTTCGGGCAGTAGGCGGGGGACACCCCGAATTGGTTGCCAGCCAATCGCAGGGCACACAGAGACAAACATCCTCACTCACAATCACACCTAGGGGCAATTTAGAGAGTCCAATCAACTTACCTTGCATGTTTTTGGAATGTGGGAGGAAACCGGAGATCCCGGAGAAAACCCACGCAGGCACGGGGAGAACATGCAAACTCCATGCAGGGAGGCCGGGGCCGGGATCGAACCCACGACCTCTGAACTGTGAGGCGGACGTGCTAACCAGTCGCCGCCTCCTTTATACTCAAATGCTGGAATTGGAGCTAATTAAAGTCCATGTCACCCAATACTTGCTTGTTACAAATATAAAATTGCCTGCTCCCAAGGTACAAAAACTTAAATTTAGTGACTAATTTGCACTGCCACAACTGCTGCACTTTATACTTCCTATTTCAATTCCTACTGGCTGCGGACTCACTTAACCCGGCCCAACAGCGCCCTTTTGACCATAGTGCTCATTTGATCCATCGTCATTGCTTTCTAGACACAACATTTGTAAAAATATAAATATATGGATGGCATTGTCATTGGAGCAGTTCGGGGAAAAAAAATCGCCATCTGGACATTTCATTCACGGGTGTTTCACCGGATGAATCGCAGTTTTTATTTCATTGTCTCCACCTCCACATTGCATATTTTGCTTATGCTAACAAACAAGCATGCTGCGATGATGCCACATTTCCAAGACAAAGCATGTTTTTCTCATTTTTAACCTGGGGGGCTTTTATTGCACTGAAGGAGGATGCGTAAACTTTGCAGTTTGAAACTGGCAGAAACTTTGCAATGTTATCGTGGGCTGCAAGGGAGGAGGCACAACATTTGAGAGTGAGGAATTAAAAGAAATGGTTTATTTTACAGGTATGTTATTTCCCCCCTGCGGAGAACAAAGTCGTGTGCCACTAATGAACTCATCCAGGCAATTCCCCCGAGAGTGTTATCCACAATAGGAATTGGTTTAGGTGTCATTCCTATTTAGACCCGTCCATTTCATTTTAGCACCCCTAAAAACAACACTATTGATGGGATGAAATATAATGTATTCTATCATTATTTTCTAGCTTTCTTAAATTGTAGGACAAAAACATGTCTTTACAATAAATCGCCATAGTTTGAGGGGGAAAAATCATAAACGTAGACTAATTGCAGCTCATCTTCAGAAAACTGGTCAGCCATGATTGGTCGTCATCTGAGCCCTGAGCAGTGATGTCATTTTCAGTCGACAAAGGTGACAAAATGGCCGCCCCAGGAGATGGCTAAAAACGGGTGGATTAACTCGTATTTCACAAATGCAAAATTTATCAGAATGCCTTGTTTCAACTAGTGGGCTTGCATAGAACATATTCTTGAAAAAAATATGTTTGGGTTGACTTCAGCTTTAAATGTATTTTCGAATACGTTTAAACCTATTTTCCCGTCAAAGATGTTTACTCCACATTGGCAATTCCACACTTCGGTAATAATCTAACAAGAATGAAGTATATTTTTTTCAAGATAAAATGTTGTAATCTTAAGATTGAAAAAGTAATTTTTTTTCCTAGGTCCATTGTTTACTTTGTAAATATTATGAAAATAAAGTAGCATTTTCTCAAACCAAAAAAGGCTCAAATTGGGCCAGATGTAAGTAGCTGTCTTAAAAGGTCCAAAACTCCCCTGCTACAAAGACAGTGAAAATGGTCAGTTTTTATTCCCCCAACAAAACACAATTTAGTTTTTTTTGCACCATGATTGAACATTTAAAGACAGCTATTGTCAAAGATTGGATATGAAGAAATTCTCAAAGCCATATCACCATGCCCATATTTTCTTATTGACGCACCACCAGCCCCAGAATAGACATCAATTCTGAATTCAGCTAGCACATGAAGGACAATCAATACCTTTATTGTGTTGTCCACATCTTTTGGCAAGCGCAAACCTCGCTCCTCGTTTATTTTTTTGTTACCCACGGTTGAGCACTCCAATTTGAATTTTTTTAATAACGCTTTCCAAGAAAGACGAGCGCTCCCTTTTACAAAAGGGCCTATTGGAGGATTTACAAGGCATTTACATTCCCGGGGAGAATGGACGCAACCGCACTCTCCTTTGAGAGGGAAAAACGACGGCTGGATGAAATTGCGTGTAAATGAATGGCGGGGGTCACACACCTCGGCGTAATGTTAATGAGGAGCAGTTGTGGGGAATCCGTGAGGATTCGAGTGGATTCTAAATGAGGCGCACTCCACCAGCCACCAGAATTTCTGTTGACTGGAACCCCTCCGGTAAAGCGAGATGCTGTATCTTGCATACAATGCTGCTAACTATTCTTTCGGCTTTTTGTTCACATGCATATCTGCACACACAATATGCATCGTATTTCATTCTCAGCTGCATAAAGAGTGGAATTAAAAAGTCTACACACCCCGCTTAAAAGGCTGCAAATCAAAGTGTTTAGGAAGTTAACAACTATAACTAAAAAACTAAATAACTAAACTGCCTTTCATATTAATTCATGGTTCATTTGCCTTTATTTTAGTGTGAGCCCAGCCAAAATATTCATAATATTCATAATAAATCTGATATTTTTTTTATTGAAATATAGACTAATTTATTGTCTATTTTTGTTTAAAATAAATACGTGGGAAGAGAATCTTGAAAAAAGAATCGCAGTTTGGCAATCGCAGTTTGGAGGGAATTTGATTATTTTTCAGACTCCTTCAGCCCTTAAAAGTACATATAGTGTCAATTTTTCAAGTACTGTTTGCCATTCACAGCTGCATATGTATAGAATGTATTATTCATGTCCTGATTCCACATACGCTGACTATTCTTACTCCTAAATTGCGCAACCTTCGACTTAAGCGCTAGATCAAAATATGCGGCGCAATGAAGGGTAAACAAAGGCCTGTGCGCATAGACAAAAGGTTTGCACTTAATCTGTCATTGTTAGCGTTAAAATGGAGCCAGCATCCCAGGTAATGGGCCTGCATCCAGATGTTATTCTACAAAAGCGCACCCACCTCGCAAGCTGACACGACATACACGCGCCTCGGCATCGGGTTGTTTACTCTGAAGGACAACCTGGTCCAAAATGTCACGTCGCATTTCGCTCACAAGCAGCGGGAGGTAGCGACATGTCACCGCGAGTCGTTTGATCAGTGCTTGACAAACGCGCAGTAGGACCGCCGTGACCTTCTCCACAGCTTCTTGTGGCTATCAGCACTTAGTGCAGTCGCTAAAATGACCCACCCCCCTAGCCCCACTATACAGTATGTCACCTCGAGAATATTGAATGTAGGTGACATATGAAGATCAAATAAGTCTCCTCTGTCACCACTCAGGTGAGGCCATGGTTTGCAATCCCCACATATTGATTTTAACAAAGAATACACAATGTACATTATAATGAATTTGCCCTTACTGTCGTTTTTTTACTCATATATTTGCTGACACTCCAGGAAATCAAGCCATATAGCTGGCAAACATGTTGGATCTGTTGATTGTTTAATTAAAATTCATCCAAGTAAGGAAATCAGAGTCAACAGTGGTTGGTCAATGATTCTCTTCAGAGTGTATGCGTCATCACCAGAGCTGGGCATTTTACTAAAATTTACCGCTCCGTTTATCGCCTGCAGCCGGCATACCCTTCCGGCGTCAGTCTATCTGCTTTTTGGTCCGGCCGGACCAAATAGTAATTGACCATAGGCCGGTCCGCCTATCATTCCATTAGCATTTCCGTCGACCAACTTCAACCCCTGCAACTTGAGCTTTTTGTAGATCAATTCATGACATACTTACCAAGCTACCAATCTGCCCAAGTTTCACATTGCAAAGTGAAATTGGCCTCAGGGGCTGAATTTTCCAATAATTCCAGGAGACAATATCGATTCTTGACAAATTTTGGGGTAGGGAATTTCACCAGGAAGAACATGCTTACAAAATACTTTTTACATTTTTTTTTTTTTTATCTAAAACCCTCAAATGTGACTTGTTGGAACTAAAAGGTGCAAAGTGAGACATTTTCACATATGCTCGCCTCTTGGCACACAAAGCAGTAAATGGTATACATTTATAATTAATCCAGGATGAATTAATCAATGGAAATAATCAGAAAGTATTCTTCTTGTGTTTCACTTTTCAACAGGTTTGGGATAAATCGAGACAGGCCAGCAAACTCAAGGGGGTAAAGTAAAGCGGCCTGGGGTAAACTGACCCACTCTCTCTTCAGCTACATCAGTCACACGTTGGTCGTTCATCACCAGGTTTTTCTATATGAATTCAATTGAAGGCAAGAAATGTATACTTTTACAAGCAAAAAAAAAAAAACATTTATGAAGAACATGCTTACCACAGCACCATGAGGTCCTCTTGCTCAAGGCTAAGATGAAATGGGAGGTGCTTGAAAAGACTGTGGTAACGTGACCAGAAATGGTCCAGGGTCTGTCTCACATTGATTGACCCCACCCAAAAAAAAAAAAAACTGGAATGTGCAACATGTCCCTAAAATAGCTGCTGTGAAACAAAATGGTAGACTTCCCGTGTCTATTAGGGCATTGATTCTTGTGACATAATTTGTCGGTCTACTCTTGAGTCTTGACACACATGCCTATAAAGTTTCATGTTGCAAAGTAAAATTGGCTCTGGGGGCTGAGTTTTCAAAGACCTGCAGGGGCAGAGGGGAGATATTTTCTTTTTAAAGAAAGGTATTTTCATCAATGGTCACTATGTATTGCACTAATTACTCATGAGCTAATTAAATGCCGTTCATAATAAAAAGAACAGAAGGAGAAGTAGTTCAAAGACAACAATTATGCTTCACAGTGGCACCCCCCTTTCCTCTCCTTGAGAAAATGCAGATTAGGATGAGTAACTGGTGCATTTGTAGGTTGACCCATGAGTCAAACTCGCACATACGCTTAACGACTGAAGAGGCTGGCATCTGTGAAGACAAGCTCGAGGAAGTAATGTCAGGGAAAAAAAAGAAAAAAGCATACCATATGCAGCAGCAGAAACAGCAGTCATTGGCTCGTTGCCTGGTTACGAGTGGCTGGACACCTCTGGGGGATTCACCTTGGATGCAGGAAGACTAAAGACGCATAGATGCTGAAGAAAACTGTTCTGTGATATGTAGCTCATTCATTCAAATGCGAAGAGAAAAAAAGTTTTAAAAAATTATAATTTCCCAGAAAACGGAGTTAGTTGTGTGTGCTTGCACTTAATGAATGTGTTCCTATCATCTGTGGATCATTAACTGGCACATAAGCATAGTGCATCAAGGCCTAGCATGCAGATGATTAACTGTCATGTTTGCACTGATGACATAATACACAGTGATGCCTTGAGATAAAAGTTGAATTGGTTCAGAGACCACACTCGTATCTCAAATCATCCCTCCCCATTGAAAAGAAAAGAAATGCCATTCATTCACTCATTCCAGCCCCCCGAAAGAACAAAACATTTTGTGTTTGTGTCTTTTATTAAGGAAAAATATCACTCTATAATATTGTTCTTTGTAAAAACAGAGTCGTAATATAGTTAAACAGACTGCAAAGAGTTAAACAGTTTGTGTATCATGTTTTAATGCTGCAATTCAAATAGCATGCTGCTCCTTCTGGTGGGCCGCCCTTGGCCACCGGGAGGCAGTATAATATTGTACAGTCATGCAGCCACAAACAAAGAACAATAATACATCTTCTACTACTACTGTAAATGACTCAGTAAGATGCTGTAACATTTGTCATTTTCAACGAGGATAAAGAATATATGCCTTTAAGTATTGTTATACATCTCTCTAAATGTGCTGTGCCACAGTTTATGTTCAAATATCAGTTGCTAAAACGGTGACTATTAATGATATTTGTAAGCATGTAAACAGAATTGTGCATTGTCTGTTAGCATTAAGCTAAGCAGGCATTTTCATATGGCAAAGAATTTTGTTTATTTTTATCTAAATGCAATAACAATACAATAACATTAACTTCATCATTAAAAAGCTAGAAGCCTCTTTTTGATGAAGTGTTGAATATTTGCCAAACTTCTAGTTATTGTGAAGTGAGTTGAACTGAGTTCAGTGCCACTATGCTAGCATCTCAAAGCAAAAAATCACCCCAACGACGGCTTGTATCTTGAAAAACGTGTAAATTGGGTCACTCATAATAATCACTCATGATAATCCTTACCCCTGGCACTCTGTAGTGCCATCGCCACATTTGTATTTTATCCTAACCCATTATGTATAATGGAATCAGTGCACCTAAAACTTCTTTAGGTCTTTGAATGGCAAATATTTTTTTTTTTTACAAATGAACCATAATTGTCACGTTGGGGCTCGAGATGAATGCGCCTGAATTTGGTGGCATGGGCAATACACCCGTAGAGGCGAGCAAGCCGTTAACTGACTTTCGGTTGTCAGCGGAAGATTTCACAGGAGCAGATGGCGGAATGAGGGAATAACAACATAGTTGGGGAGGAAGAAGAGGGAGAAATGGGAACAGCGGCATTTTACTGGCAAGGGAGGAGGCCTTGAGATGTGCTGATTGTCTTAACCGACTTTGTTTGATATTCGTAGTTTTGGTGCGGGGGTGCCGAATAAAAGCTTCCATTAACTATTTAAGACTTTTGGGCGGGTGGTGCCAAAAGGAAGTGATTGGCCTATAAACTAGCAAAGCTAAACAAAAAGGTAATACAACAGCAGTCTGGAGTAATTCGGAATCAATATTTCAATATTTATCGAATGACATGACAAAAACACACACACAAATATATACATATATATATATATATGTATACACTCAGCAGAGATGCTAATTTTTCAATGTCGGTGTGAAGCACTTGCATCACAAATCATCTTTCCCTACTGAAATGAATGTAAATGCTATTAATCAGTTCTAGCCTTCCCCCAAAATAACTGAATAAATGAAATGTCATGTTTGTAAAAATAGCACCTTATGATATTGTACTTTACACAAAACAACAGTAATAACATACTTAAAGAATGAAACCGTTTGTACTTCATGATTTAATGCTCCAATACATTGGGCTGCACTTCTGGGGGGCGGCGTAATACAAAAAAACAGAGTAGAATAGTACTTCTTCTGCTATTCTAAGTGATTCAGTAAGATGCTATAATATTAGTAATCTTTCCACGGCGGATAAAGAATATATGAGACGGGCATGGCCAGACCTATTTTAGTGGGGCACGTTCCTCAGCATGAATGAGCTGTGCCCCGTTATCAGGTGCCATAGGACTGGCTGGCGTGAGAGAGGAAAAAATGGCTGAGCAGTGGTTAATGTCACAGACACCCGCGTTGTTTCCCTACCTGATTTTGCACCCAGCTTGCAACGGACGCTCCCTCCTTCCCCTCCTCCGCTTGTTGTGTGTCAAGTGGAGCTAGCAGGTGGGCCCCAACAGCACAACTCATTGTAATGATACGTCGGGTGTCGGAGATCCCCCCGCATACGTCTAAAATACGTCTATAGCACATCAAAATGAAGCTAACTTATTGATCTGGGCACGCAAAAAGTGGATGAAATCATGAACATCACTATGCGAACGACCAGCTTGCAGCTGCTTTTGACCGAAAAAGGAAAAAGGAACAAAAAAAAACTGCCTTTTTTTTTTTTGCAAAAAACTTTAAGAAACACCGCTTTTCCCCTTAAGAGAATAAATGTAACAAAGGTCCATTCAGGTGTGTACATCTTCTTCCAACACACATACACACAAACACACACACATAGAGAGCGCTGTAGGCTGGATCGTACTTTCACTGACCTTTCATCTGCACTAGCAACACACACACAAACACACACATTCGCTAAGTTTTAATTGCTCCTTCATGCGTAAGTCTGCACTGTGTGCGTGTGTGTATGTGTGCATGCATCCGCGTGTGTTCACAGCAGTTATCTCGTCAGTCACTATAACTCAGCAGCGTGTGCGTCTGCGCCGTTGTGAGTAATATCGGCGAGGCCTCGGGCACGCCGGTCCAAATGATGCGGGGCGTTCAAACGGCAGCTTGTGTAATAAACTGAGCTAATTACTGTTGTCTGAAGTGGCGGGTCGGCCTGGTGGCGAGGAAGGAAAAGGTCACTGGACCCCAAAGATGACAACGGGTCTCCTGCATGCATCACTGCATGAAGCATGCATGAAATAAACATATAAATAAAAGCTCAAAATGTTCTGAGGAATCTCTATGGTCTGATGTAATTCCAAAACCACGTATTCATGGTAACCACCACCTTCCACAGTAGAAATCAACTCAATGAGTAATCCGCAAAGGGCAAAAACCGGTCCATGACATGCTTGGTCACACACGAGCACGTCTAAACGATGAGAGGCACAATCACATAATAACATTGCACAATGGAAATACCGAACACTAGAAATAAATCCACACAGTCAGAAAATGCTCCACAGCACGCAATCGCATGGTATGTGCCATCTGCTAACATATAATTTAATCATTTGAATCACTAGATATTCAGGAATTCCCCCACCCTGTGCAACAGGAATACACAGAATGTCTGCAAATAAGTCCCCAAATTGTCCTTCCTGTATGTAGTTTGCATGTTCTCCCCATGCTTGACTGTGTCTTCTTCTTAAGTTCATTGAAAAATCTGAATTGTCCATAGAATGTGAGTGTCAGTGATTAGTGAGGATAAGATCTATAGAAAATGGATGGACAGAGTAGAAATACTGTAATTCACACAGCAAAAGGATAGTCCATCAGTGGTATGCTTCTGTGTTGTTGTCTGTCCATCAATACCTCATGTTTGATTACCGGCCCTGTTGTTCACTCTCCACACAGTAAAGCAATAAAGCCTATAATGGCAAATTCAACATGGAGCCACCGGGAGAAATAGCTAGAGAATTTGAAGTCTATAGCGGAGCAAATTACCCCTGCGGCGGTGGCAACTATAAGAGAGTAATTGATGTTGCCGGGCAGCTGCCAGAAGTGGTAGCAGGCATGTAGACGAGACCCCCCTCTGCTCTTAACAGACCCTGCCAGGGGGTCACAGCCCACGCTCAGACCTGATCAGCGCTCCACCGTCTCCTGTCACACACTTTGGAAGTGGACATTAACCTCTGGACTCACCTGTGGAGCAGGATTGGTCCTCCTCTTTCAGTTCTTTGTGAGATTCGTGTTGACAGTATGTTGGCTGTAGATAATGATTTTCTTTGTCACGAGTGTCAAAGGGGGAAAAAAATACTTACCCTCTTGAACTGTAGTGGTAGGTGAAAAGAGGGATTTAGTCTTGCTCGGCCTAAATGTTTTTAGGGCGTACTCACTGGGCTACTTGAACTTTGCCGGACTACAGCATTATTTCAAATTTGGTTTCTCTGTGGATTATTTCTGGCAATTTTGTTGATGCTATTGTGCAAGGTGGCTGTTATGATAACTGTTGAGAAAAGCTATTGCATTTATTGTATGCCGTGTATATTTTTTGTTGTTGTGCAAAGTGCTGGTTATCATGAATAGCGGAAAAGAGGTACCATCATGGCATTGATTATATGACGTATTTGAGCATGTACAGTATGCCATGGATTTTATATTTTGGCTCTCTAGATAATATAGAATCATTAGGCTGCCTTTTTTAATGGTGTTAATTACATGCAGCAGGTGGCGCATCTTTACGCCAGAGGCGGGTTAAACCGGTGTGGGGTAATTTCGTAGCTGAGCGCAGGTCGGTGGATTTTACAATGGACAGCCTGCGCCACTGTGGGAGTGTGCGCAACTGATTTTACTCCTCTCATTCGTTTTGAATGTGGTGCACTCACAGCCTCGAATGCCAATATGGGACCATTTTCTGTTATGCGTAATCGCAGCGATCCATGTGGGAGTGGAGCATTGTCACTGCTCTGGCCATGTGTCAACAATGTGCACGGGTACGTTTATTAAATACAAAAGGAGCTGGAAATAACCGGATGTCTGCACAGCTCAGATCTGTCTACCTGCGCCCTGATCAAATTCACCAAAATAGCATTAGATCAGTGGTTTACCCCGCACCAAGACTTAGATGCGGATCGATCTTGCATAAGTTTAGATCGACTTTCTGCTACCTAATTGTGACTCTGCCAGTCGCATCTTTATAGACACTCCCTCTGTTGCGCCGGGACGCCCATCTTGTAACAGACCAGTCTGCCAAATTGGCAAACACTCGCTGCTACTAGCCTTGCACTTGCACAAAAATCAAGATCTGCTGGCACTTGCACTGCGTTGCAGATGTGCTGTCTACGAAAATGGAACCTATTGTGTTTATTCCTATCATGCAATGCAGCGGTTACCATGAATAACTGGTGAAAGGAGCGATCACATTAATTATTAGATTGTAAATTGTGCACGCATTGAGCTTTTGGCTAAATCTGGGCCAGCCAACAACAAAAAAGTATTTGGACATCTGACAGTGAATATGTAGGCGACTTCACAGTTGCCCGAATGCCGTGGGGACAGACATGAAAGGACAGCTTTTCTTGTTAGAAACTCTCTGGCAACTCCACTGGATTCATTTGGGTGTAAAAAGTCGGGCCACGAGCCAACAAAATCCAGACAGCAGATAATGACCAGACTCCGTTTTTGTAGCCGCAGAGGGCTTGGGTTGACGATTTCGAAAAGAAGAGAAGATAATCAGCTTTTTGTGAGAAGATATTTGTGTTTGAATATGGTGCTTTAAAGTATAACTTGTCTGACATGTGTGGCACCGTTTGGACAAGCTAATGGAGAAAATGCTAACAACATCTGACGGTTGGTCCACTAGCATTATAGGGTGCAGAAATGAGATTCTCAGGGGTCACCTTGGCAATGATAGAGACACCTTCCTCCTCTTTAAAAGTCAAAGTAGAATTACCATTATTTTGAAGCATGTTATTACCTATTCCAGAGCTATGATAATTGAATGAAATGTAGGGATTGGACTGGAAGTTTCTGTCACTGCCAGACAACATCGACAGGTTGATGAGCCATATCCCCCAGGGTCCAGCTGGCGAATGGGAGGTAACGAGACTTGTTTGGCCTCTTTGTGGGGGTTACTGGGCCTCTTCAACCACCCTGCAGAACGCAACTCCGCACACTAATCCCAGAGTGCGACTGGAACGCTTTCAGTTTAAATTAGTCACTGTCACAGCGTCGCGGAGGCGGCGTGGGGGTCAACGGTAATTCGCTTGTTTTCATACGGAGAGATGTGGGTCATGGCGGAATGAGTCCAACATCCTACTGTGGGGAACAGAGATTCCTGGCAGAGTCCCAGGTAGGCTGGAGACAGGCCACTATCTCCACCTCGCCTGCATGAAAATAACAAGCTTCTTGGGGGGGCATGTCTGGGAAAGGGAGAGAATGAGGCAGCCATGCCAAGATGCAAAAACCTGGAGCGTCGCAGTGCCAAAGCAAACCGGGAAGGATCTCGGTCGAGAGTACCGCAGAGGACGGAGGGACTGTCCAGATGGTCAGCTCAGTGGCTCTCCATAAATTATTGATCGACTTCGTCCATTTTTATGGCACCCGAGGCGCAAAACTTTTATTCATGAGACCAACACATGAGGGAGGAGTGCGTTCTTCAGGAACACTTGTTCTTTTTGGGCAAAATTGTCATCCCATTATTGTAAATTACACACGAGGATGCGATGATTGCACACAAGGCTCTCCAGCTCGTGAAGAGCCTTGAACGGTGAGGTTGGGGGGCGGGGGCTAGTAAAATACAGAACATTAAATTGGGACAATAGAGGAGTTTTTGGGTGGAGCGAATTTTATAAATAGGCGTCGATATTAAAAGGACATTTGAAAACTGTGCTATTGTTAAGAGGAATTAAAAAAAAAAAAAAAAAACATGTTTAAGTCCCTGAGGATATATTGGGTTAGCTGTTTATATTCTACTGTACAGGTGTGCTTTGTGTCAGCATTAGCACACTACAACCATGTTATATAAAACTATTGAAAAACAGCAATTAAGAAAAAAAAAAAAATCATGCTCGACGATGTCGTTCGTACATACAAGGTCAAAGTGTTGAGAGTCCTGATGTTCCTTTTAGTGTCACAAACGCCAGGTTTGCGTGGTGGAGTGTGGAGGCAAGAGGTGGAAGACACAAATACAGGGAAGCAGGGAGGCAAGAATGTAAAAAACGAATGTCAAAAATGAAAAAGGGGCAATAAACATGGAATAATCAAAAATGTAAATTAAAAGTCCCCAAAACAAGGTTCAAAGTAAAACAAATACTGGGAAAAACCACAATACGAAACAAGACATGAATCAGGGAAATATGACAGCAAAATCAACAATGACCAGACACAAACTGAAAGAAAGGCGGGAACTAAAGACAAGCAAATTGACGAAACAACGAGGTGCAACAGGACAAAACATGAATGGTTGGAAGGAGCTGATTGGTTGACACAAGGGACCTAGCTGACGAGATCAAGTGGAAACAAAAATTTAACGAGCAAGATGACAAGAAAAAAGGGCCACAGGGAAAATCTGACAAAACATGAAGCAACAAAAACACAGACTATGAAATTATAATTGTGAGAGCTTTAACGTGGACTGAACTCCTGAAACGAAGAACCAAGGAAAGTCCTTCAAGGTTACCCAAATGTCACATATAACCTTGGACTTTGGATTATACCTCTGGTACGCTTGGTCATGATATGACGCCATGCACAATAGAAATACACAGAACAACGAGAAATAATTCAGTGAAAATAGTCCATTGTTTTTCTAAACACATCCACACTCAATGTACAGGGCACTAATGATTTCACCTCACCAACAAAGTCCTAATTAGAAACGATACAAACTCACCAGTCGAGGGAGCACAAGTTGAACAAAATAATAACCATATGGGAACTTTCCAAAGCCTAATTGAAACCGTCGCCGTGACACAGGAAACACTTTATGTTGCAAATTGTTTGCCCTTTAGTGCTCAACTCCAACTTATCCATCACCACCCTACCCCTCGCATAATTCAACTTTTACAATGGTCTGTTTAATGGTTTCTTAATATTTATTCGGTGCCAACGAGTTCCTGGATCAGTATTTGAGAGCTGAAAAGTGACGAAGGCGCGGGCCTCTAATAAAGTCGGCACTCACGTCCAAGCCAGAAGCTTTTGCCAAAAGCTCAGCAAGCGCCTCCCCGCCATCTCGTAGTCTGATGCCAGCATTTAACATCCTTCTAATTACTGCTCTTCCTCTTATTTCAAGCCAAACATCTCTGCTCCTCTCGGATTCTTTTCTTCTTAAGTTTAGTATTAAATTGGTTGGAATTTTGTGACAGGAGTACGTCATCAATCTATCCATGCAGCCATGTTCTATGTCCACTCAGGGTCACGGGGAACACGGAGCCTGCCAGGCCGGGATACCTCCTGTGACAGATAAGCCGTCAATCACAGGACTGTCACGTAAAGAGTGTGTTTACATGTCGGCGTTCGCTTGAAACGCGACAATGTTGTCTCAACATTCAGTTTGAAACAAGAAAATGTATTGAAAACAATGACGGAGCAATACACCAAGATGATGTCTCAGCATTCCGTAAGAACAGACAAGCAATGTATCAGTGTTCGTTTGAAACACAATCATGTCTCAGCACTAAGTTGAAACAAGGAAGTCAATGTCAGCGTTCCATCGGAACAAGAAGACAGTTTCCCAGAGATTGGTTTAAACATGAAGTCAATGTCTCAGTAATCAGGTGAAATGTGAAAACAATTATTCTATGTCCTCTTTGAACAAGAATACTTCTATATAGGTCTTCACCTTCGTTTGAAACACAGAAACAATGTCCCAGCACTCATTTGAAACATGAAGAAAAGGTTTCAGCGTTTGGTTGAAACATGAAGACGTTTCAGCACTGAGTGGAAGCCAGAGCACAATATCTTGGCATTCATTTGACACGAAGAAAGGTTTCAGCATTCAGTTGGAATGTGAAAACACTGTTTTTGCGCGACAAGACAACAATGTCCCGGCACTTGTTTCAAACTTAGACAAAGTTTCAGCATTTGGTTGGAACATGAAGACAATGTGTCAGCACTGAGTTGGAGCCAGAGCACAGTATCTTGGCAGTTATTTGACGCATAAAGACAAAGTTTCAGCATTTGGTTGAAAAATGAAGACAATGCCTTAGCATTCTCTCACAAGGTGACAATGTCCCAACAAGTGTTTGAATCACGTAGACAAAGGTTCAGCATTTGTTTGAAAGACAAAGACAAAGTTTCAGCACTGCCCTGAAACCTTAACACAATATCTCAACATTCTTAGCCTTTTGTTGGAACAAGAGAGCTGTGCAGCTTGCAGATGAATTGTCAAGACAATGTCTCATCATTCGTGTCAAACATAAATGGTGTCTCAGCATTCACTTGAAAAAGAAGACAATGTCACAGCTTTTGGCTGAAACGAGAAAATGCCCAAAAGACATTGCCTCAGCATTTGGTTTGAACATGAAGACAATCCGTCGAAACCAGAAGACACTGTCTCAGCATTCACTGAAAAACACAATGACAATTTCTCAGCATTCATTGACTACGCACGGGCAATGTATCCATCCCCTGTGTAATCCCGAGCTAACTAACAGACAAAGCAAAGCCGCTGGTTCTCTCCTTAAATCATCATGGTTAATTCTCCCTCGCATTGTAACAAACCACATTGGTGATCGCCCCTCCAGACCTCAACCCTTGTGTAGATCGCTTTTGGCCGTCCTCCGTAGAGACGAGCGATGTGTTTCCATGGAAACAGACCTGTCGGGGCCCGACCGTCAGAACCGGACCCAGCCTGGCCGGAGAGGAAGCAGTTGGTGACCTGGCTGATCTCGCATCAGTCGGACACGGCGTGCTGTCACTGTAAGGAAAGAAAAGAAAAAACATTTGCTTTCACGGCGCCAAAGTAAACTCTATTTAATTGCCTAAGTAAGTCTAATTCCCACCTCTTTCTCCACACAAATTGCAATTTAAAGGCAACAAAGAAGAGTAGCATCGCCTCAGGAAGGAAATATATTTGTAGAAGGTAATGATACCTTTGCTTCTGAAGCTCCAAAATTGAGGTTTCAATTTGAGGATGATTATTTAATGAGAGCGGTTACGTACATTGTTGTTGACACAATGCAAGGCATTAAAACATGATTCTGGAGCTGTACTACTTCAATGCACTACAGACCAAATTGGTTTCATGTTCATCCTCAAAATACATTTTGTAGGATTTTGTACCATCAGTAATGGACTGTGCATAGGAATACTGTATTACATTCATTTGCCTTTTCCCCGAAATTACTTCTTCAGGCTGCTGATTAGCTAAAAACATCATAATATCCAGAATTAAAGTGCCACCTGCTGTTTTGGCATTTTAATTTAGAATGAGCTGTTGGACCTACTGGAGATGGTATATTTAAATTGATGCACTTTTTCCAGCTATTATTTACTTCACTCTTCTGCTGATCTTAATTAATTTTAAGATTAAGAATTTGTATTTTGTTTGAGAGGCACTTTAATATAACATTTTGTATGATTTTGTAAAATAAGCAATGGATTGTTGGCATAACAGTAGACTGTACTCTAAAATATGAAGTAGATGCACCTTTTATTTTCTTCACTCTTCTTATTGGAAAAATACGAGAAATTTAATGACCCTGTATAGTGAATTCAGAGATTTGTTCGTAAATACTAGTGCTGAAGATTAAGAAAAATAACACAATCGCGTTTTTTTTCCCCCTTAATATTGCATGTGCAATTTAAAATGAGATTAATTTTTTCAAGGTCCCCTTCCCATGTGTTTTTTAGCAAACAAATATTTTAATTTGCGTTTAAAGTTGAAGTCAAGCATATAAAAAAAAAACATTTCAATATTATTGTAACAAATTGGGTTATCTGTGTTGTGGTGACATTTGTGTTTTGCTGAGTTGTGTTGTTCCCGAGATTCCTGAAAGACAAGAGATCCGTGTGCACGGAACGGCTGTTTCTCTGTAGCTGGCATCCGCTACGGCCCACTGGTAGCCCCAACGTGTTGCAATAATAAGAAGGGAGATAACTGAACTACGTCTGACATCGTGTCTTTGGAAGATGTTACAATATGTTCTATGCGCCTCCATAAGTCTAAACATGGCATTCTGATTAATATTGCATTTGTGGAATATGAGTTAATCGGCAAAATCCACCCATTTTAGCCATCTCACGGGGCAGCCATTTTGTCACTTCTGTCGACTGAAAATGACATCACAGTTGCTCAGGGCTGAGGTAACGACCAATCATGGCTTACCTGTTTTCTGAAGCTGAGCCATGATTGGTCTTTACCTCATCCCTGAGCAACTGTGATGTCATTTTCAGTCAACAGAAGTGACAAAATGGCCGCCCCCTGAGATGGATTTTGTTGCTTAAAGGAAAATAAACCCAAAAAGATTTTTTAAAAGAATCTGTTCCCAGCAGGCCCACTAGTGGAAACATGGCATTCTGATTAATATTGCGTTTGTGGAATATGAATTAAGCAGTAAAATCCACCCCTTTTTTTAGCCATCTCAGGGGGCGGCCATTTTGTCACTTCTGTCGACTGAAAATGACATCACAACTACTCAGATCTCAGGTAACGACCAATCAGCTTCAGAAAACAGGTCAGCCGTGATTGTTAGTTACCTAAGCCCTGAGTAATTGTGATGTCATTTTCAGTCGACAGAGGTGACAAAATGACCGCTGCCAGGGATGGCTAAAAACGAGTGGATTAACTCTTATCCCACAAATGCAACATTTATCAGAATGCCTTGTTACAAATAGTGGGCTGGCATCGAACATATTCTTGAAAAAATTATGTTTGGGTTGACTTCTCTTTTAACTCATTATTGTCCATTTTTTTCATACAAAAAATGTCAGCAAAGCCAATTTTCAAGAAAATGATTATATTCAGGTTTCTGATTGGCTAAAATGAATGTATGGTATCAGGCAACACAAGCGTAAACCACTGAGATGTATTCAGGCAAAGATGCAAATTTAAGGTGGTGCAATAGCGTTCCACTTTCACACGCGCACACACCCACACATACAAGTTAAGTCTGCAGGCACCTTGTTCTAAAACTGCTGCAGACAGTGCTTGAGTATTATAATGGTGTATGGTGAACACAAGCCTGCACCGATCGATGGCGATTGTTTGTAGATGCTCGCGGCTGCGTCGGAGCTCCCGCGAGCTTTGTCTTCATCACAAACAGCAGGGCAGAAATACCCAATGTGATGCCGACACCGCGTCCGTCGCCTCAAAAGACGGTGTTCAAACAGATGTCTGTTTAAAACATGTATAGTGGAACACAATCTGCTTCAGGATGTTGGTCAATACCAAATTTGTTCAGATTTGGTCAGCAATTATTTCATTTTTTTGCACAAATTTGACTGCTAATAAAAGGAAAATAAAATAATGAGGATTTTGTAGAATAAAGTAATAGAATGGCTTAATTTCCGCTGCAATATAGCCCCACCTGTGGTTTTGGCATGCACTCGGCAGGCTGCAAATATGCTTAAAGGATGTGGATTTAAAACGATTTGGCACAAAATCAAATGTACTGTTGGAAATGTTGAAATCATACCACGGAAATTCCTTACTGCCTTTGCTTGTGCTTTTAATTAACTTTTGATTCTGATTAGCCAGCAAACTAATTTTAATAATAACAATGGAGTAGGATTTTGCCAAAAGCGTAATAGACCCCTGGAATTATAATGGGTTTATTTTGATCATTGCTCCTTTACCAGAAATTATTTTCTTCAAGATTCTGATTGGCTAACACAGCAAAAGGGATATGGGTTATGGCACCACCTGTGGCTTTTAACATGCAGGGAAATGGATTGTTGGAACTGCTGTCGATGGTTTACTGGTATGGAAATGCCTTTTATGGCGCAGCCCTATGCGCCATCAACATGCTGGTCCTGCTGGGCGACTGTGGCTCAGTTCAAAGAGCGGGTTGCCCAGTGAGGTTCGCCTGTTTGAAGCTTGGCTGTTTTGTTTGGCTTTTGCTACTGCTCTATTTTCTTAATGGTGACACCAGCGTGAAAAGACAGCAAAACCATTTAGGTCTTTGCTGGGGTTTTTTCTCAGTTTTATTCATCATTGTATTATGTTAGCTAGACCTCTGTAATAATGACAAAACGTCTAAATATTTTTGACTTGTAGTGCTTACACAACACCACATAGATGATGCATTTTGGGGGCACTGACTATTTTTATGAGAAATTACTTTGTTTTTTTTTGACACATGGGCAAACTGTTTTGGGAGCAATATGAGCTTTTGCAGGTAATCTATGGTCTTGTGCTGAACCATCCAGGTTATTTTTGGCAAAAAGCACTAAATGAATGCAGATGAGCCAAGAAATTGAGAAGGATCTTTTGCAATTGTATTGATGCTGACTGCTTATAGGGGAAAGGGATCTATTTTTGAAGAATGTGTGAACAGTTTTGGGAGAGATATGAGCTCAAGGTAATGAGCTGTATTGTTGCGCACAACTGTAAAATTGTTTGGCCAAATGATTTGATAGTTTTAGGAATATCATTTCTGTTTCAAGAAATGAACCAAACCAAGGAAGAAAAACTGAACTGTCGACCAAATTTGTGTATATGTGGGTGGAGGTGTCCACGGGCGAGCTTGAAACTTGTTTTATTCCACAGGTTTGACAACTTTCAAAGACAAAAAAAAGGAATTTACTTGTGCTCCTCGCTTACGTTTCCTCTCTCACATATCATTTAAAATCCACAAAAGACAAAAGTTTCTTAACATTGAAAGTGGGAAGATGTGCATACAAAGGTGAACTGCAGGGTGATGAATGAGTGGCACGAGCGGTGAATAAAACATCAAGTCAAACAGAAACAGGTGGTAACGCGTGTACAGATTGAGCTAAATGGAAACGTGTGGGAGAACTGTGCCCACTGGATTCTTGCCAGGCAATGTTTCTGAAAGCCAAGCTGCGGTTTTCATCACCAAAACAATTACCATGGGCTGGCATCAGTTAAACTCTTCAAGTGTCTTTGATGCTTACAAAAACACACACATTAGGGTAATTGAGACTAAATTGTTTGATCTTCCAAAATTAATATGCTGGTTCATTGAAGACCTATAATATTTTTGATGTTGCCAAACATGTATGTATGTATGTTACCTAAACTCGGTGTTTACAAAACGTTATATTATCTGACGGCTAAATTGTCTTTGATGTTGACAAAAGTCCTACGTTTGCTCCAGCAGTCTCTCAAACCCATGACAAATGACGTTGTTTCCAGCGCTCGTTCAAATTAACGTGGCTTAAACTACACACAATCACATCCAAACAAAACCGCCAATGCTCAGAAAGAGAGCGACAAAAGTTCAACTGATAGGCTCATTCAATAATGCATGGGCTGTAAGCGCCTTGCATCCGTGCGGCTCCTGCCTCATAATGAACTGATTAGCAATATTCAGACTGAATTATTAACGTGACACGCGCGTAAGACAAGTCATAATATTTGAGAGGTCATAAAACACGAGAAGAGCTCAGACGTGCAAACAAGCGTAAATATGTCTTCTCTGAAAGGGAACATTGACTTAATCTGTATTAATTTTTATTTATAAATTCTAGACATGTTCCTGTATTTATCTTTAGATATAGATAGATAAGCAGTATACTGTATCTGCAAGACTCATTGAAGGCCATATTGTCTTTGTTGTTAACAAAAACACAATTGAAGACTCAATGCTCTCTTGTTGGTGTTTACAAATGCATGTGTGCAAGGTTCATCATAGACAAAATTTGGATTGTCGAAAAAAAATTGTCTTATGTTTACAAAATATAGTCTTTGATGTTAACTAAAACCAGTACGTAAAGATTATTGAAGACCAAGTCTCTGATGGTTACACAAACACACAAAAAAAGTGAAGTTCATTAAAGATTTTAAAAATCTTTGATATTAACAAAAACATGTAAACATATGTTTAAATGTTTATAAAGACACAGGTTCTTTTTTTAAGAAATTAAATTTAATGTTAAAAAACATTGTTAGGTTGATTCAAAGTTTAATGTTGACAACACCTGGATGGAAGTTTATTAAAGAATTTAAAGGTCTGTTGTGAACAAAAACATGGTATGTTCATTGAAAATTTTCAAACTGTATTTGACGTTCAAACATGTGTACAAGGTTAACTGATGACTTTAAATACTCTTTGATCAGAGCTGGGCATTTTACTCAAATTTACCGGTTAGTTTATCTCCTTCCGTCTGCAGCGTGGGTACCCTTACACCGTCCGTCTATCCGCCTTTCCTTGTCAAGCCGGACCAAATAATAATCTTCTATAGGTTGGTCCGACTAGCATTTTAAATGGGCTTCTGTCGAGCAACTTCTGCCTACGTCGCCCCCCTGCTTGGAGGGATTTGAAACAAATGACTCACTGTGGCTGGACTAAATATGTCCCCTTGTAGAAACCAGAAGCTGTCAAAAAGCTTCACTGCAGCCAACAGGAAACGGAAGCCTCACCGCGGCCATAGACGGTAGACGATTACATAGACGGAAAAAATGTCCTACCGCCTATGCTTAGTCCATCTATTTGATTCCATTTATTATTGATTTCATCTTGTCGTATCATGGCTATTTTGTTCTTTGTAAAGTGCTTTGTTACAGCTCTAGCTGTTATGAAATGCACTATATAACTAAAATTGTATTGTATTGTATTGTATCTATCGTTTATCGGCTGCAAAACAGGTGTCCGTCATAGGTAAATAGGCGGATGGGTCCGTCGGCTAGGTGGAATACCCAGCTGTGTCTTTGATGTTAACATGTTTTGAATGTTTAGGGTCTTTGAAGAATTAAATTGTCTTTGATGTTAATAAAACATGTAATGCATTCACAAAAACAAGTTATGCTAATGTTATGTGAGACTGTCATGTTAGGTTAAATTGAATTAGGCGTTAATGTTTTTAATGGTAACAATGTTCATTGAAGACTTTCAAATTGTACGTGATAACAAAAACATGTATACAAGGTTAATTGGAGACTTTAAAATGTCTTTGACATTTACAAAATATTTTAGGTTCATCAAAACTAAATTAATGTTTGCAAAACACCTTGGCTGGGTTCATGCAAGACTTTAAATGGTCTTTGATGTTTACATAAACTCACACATTGATGTCCACAGCGATTACTTTAAATGTCTTTGATGTTTACAAACATGTTAGATTAATTGAAGACTTAATTGTCTGTGACATTAACAAAAAGAGTGTGTTAGCATCACTGAAAACTTTTACATTCTCTTTGTTATATAAACACATATTGTCCCTGAAAGGTTCCTGGAACAGATTCTGTTCAATTGTCAAGGGTGGCCCGTTAGCAAAGGGCTTGACGACATGTGATATATTTTAGTTTGTCTTTTACATCCCCTGCGACTGGATGGCATCTGGCGCCAGGCTAAGTTAGCAGTACACAAGAACAACAGTGCCAAATGATGGAAGATCCACAGCGGAGAGACACGTCACTTTGCTTAATGACTGGTGACGATGGCAAAGATTTGTGATCTTTGAGGGTTGCGCCCTTCTCCCCAACCCTCCCAGCCAAAGGAAGGGAACAAGCGGTGGGGACGACCCCATCTGAAAGCGGCGGCCACGGAATTGTCGCCATTCATCTATGTCTCGCCGACCACACTAAGGCTGCAGGGAGTATGACACATTCCTCGCTGGCCACTTGTCAGCTGCAGACACCCGCCATGTGCTGCAATGTGGATGTGTGTGGTCCACAAGGAGGCACGCAGGCCTCCGGATGTTGTCTTCAACATTTGTGGGGTGCTCACTAAAATAAACGGTTATTCAGAAAATTGAACCGCACACAATTATTTGGATTATTGATAAATAAATAAAGTTTGAAAAAAAAATCACATTAATGTCAAAATTACAATCAACTACATTATTAGATTTATATATTTTTTGCATTATTTTGTCCATTATTTTGTCAAAAGAGTAAATTAGAAAAAGAGTAAAGTAATATATATGGATAGATAGATAGATAGATAGATAGATAGATAGATAGATAGATAGATAGATAGATAGATAGATAGATAGATAGATAGATAGATAGATAGATAGATAGATAGATAGATAGATAGATAGATCGATGGATAGATAGATTTTTAAACAAAATAAGAAAATAATAATTTAAAATCATATTTTATTCCATTATTTTTATGAATTTTTCTTTTGAACTTTTGAAATATTTTATGATGTAAAATGTATTCATTTTTCTTGATTTTTCTTTGATTTGAATCATATAACTATTTTTGATATCACTTTTAAAAATATCTTTTCAGATTTGACTATATTCTATGATTTTGATTATTATACTGTAAAGTAAAAAAAAATTCCTGGCTGAATGGCTGAATTTTTTCCCTCTATTTTGTTCTGAATTCTAAAAAAATATTTTTTTGACTAATGCTGGGTTAAAAAAATATTTTTTTTTTTCACTATATTGATTGCTATGTTTTATGACAGCATTTCTTTATCATCATTATTTCTTTCGGCTGCTGATTTGTTCTTCTTACATTGCGATTTTACCATATTTCTTTATGACAAGTATTATAGTTTTATTGTAGTTTTCTACACATATATATTTTTTTCTATTACAACATTTTTTAAAAATTAATTCTTAAGAAAATACGTTTAAATGTGATGACCACAGCAGGTCATTTCGTTATTATTTATTACATTGCTTACAACAATTTATATATTACCTTTTATTCTCGTTTTTTTGGTTGAATGACTCATTATTTATATTCACGATAGCCATTTTCACCATACTTTTTCGTTACAACATTTTAAATTAATTTCAGTCTTATTCCCTTTTGGATGCAGTCAATTCCCTTCTTGTGGATTGTTTATCTTTCTTGACTGTTGCTATTCCACACAAAGTGACATACCAGCAGACGTGTTGTCTACACAGCCAATCAAAAATCCAGGAGGGAACACAGTCAGCACGTGTCTGTCGCTGTAAGAAGATGACAAAGTCAGCCGCTCAACGCTCACACGTTATGATTCATGGTCGCATTTGGCAGAATTAACCATTCAAAAGCAGCGTTTCGTGTGCTTTGTCTTCATTAGCCTAAAGATCAATATGTCATTGGCTCAATTACATTAGACACTGATGATATTGAGCCCCTCTGTCTTATTTGTTCTGCACTGCTTCATCTTGGAGCCTCAAAACCCTCCCAGCCCGAGACCCCCAGTTGTCGTTGACTCACTCGTGGAGCGACCCCACTCGCCGTTTTCATCAGTGGCCTTGAAGAGTAAACAGCCTCCAGTGATGATGTGTGCAAAAGCCAGTGCCCTCTGGGAAGAAAGGGCTAATACAAAATATTAGAATCGGCACAAGGAATTATCCATTGGAGGAGCTATACTGTAGAGGTTGCTGAGTAAGAAAAATGTTTTCTGACTAATGCTGGGTTAAGATGAGCTTTTACGCACTGGAGGCACTTTTAAAATAGTGAATCTCATATTTTTAAAAAAAAATGGATTTAACCTTTATTTATCCAGGGAAGACAATTGAGAACAGATGTTCTTATTTTCCACTGCTGACATGGTTGCAGACAACATAATAAAACAAAGCAATTGCTGCACAGTGTGATAATACATAATACATTACGTTAGAGCAGGGGTGTCGAACACCGTTCCTCGGGTGCCGCCCTCCTGCATGTCCAACACACCTGATTCAAACGGGATCAAGGTCAGGCTCCTGCAGAATTTGCTGATGAGCTGATCATTTGAAACAGGTGTGTTGCAGCAGGAAGAGATGGAAAACAGTTTGTCAAAGGGAGTTTGACACCCCTGCGTTAGACAATAGTACGTGGTGCATAAAAGGTTCATAGCAGGCTAAAAATCTCTGACAAACCTTTTCAACAAAAAAATACAACTCACAGAATGAATGTCCGGGTACTCCGGTTTCCTCCCACATTCCAAAAACATGCGTGGTAGGTTGATTGGATTCTCTAAATTGCCCTCATGTGTGATTGTGAGTGCGGATGTTTGTTTTGTCTCTGTGTACCCTGCTATTGGCTGGCAACCAATTCAGGCTGTCCCCTGCCTACTGCCCGAAGACAGCTGAGATGGGCTCCAGCGCTCCCGTGACCCTTGTGAGGATAAGCAGTATAAATCATGGCTGGATAATCAACATTACATTAAAGAGAGCACACTTTTCGACACTTGAGATTGGTTCATTTGAAAACAATAACAGACACACGTGGGGACTGACCAATAGTACCAATTTGTGAAAAAATATTAACTAGGATGACATTTGGACCCAAAAGTTTTCCACCGGACGTCAGAATATACAACATTTTCAAAAACACACAAATTCAGTTCAACAACACTAGCTAACAAGTATGTTAGCTTCACTGTTAAGTTTACAAAACACTCATTAGCTTCATTGAAGACTAAAAGGATTTTATTGTTTAACAAAAACACACATTAGGTTTATCAAAGCCTTTAAATTGTCCAAATTGTTTACAATCACAAACATTAGCATCAATGAAGACTTAAATCTCTTAGCTGTTTCAACAACATGCGTTAGGTTCATCAACTGTAAATTCTCTTTCATGTTCACAAAACTTGTTTTATATTAATGAAAGACTTTAAATGTTCTTTAAGATTGACAAAAATACATCAATTTCAAAAGAGTGTACTACTTTGCACATGATTTTTACAAAAACATGTTGATGGCCTTTTGACGATTCCAATAAGACTTTGATGTTTACAAAAACACATACCTTAGGTTAATCAAAATGTAAATTCTAAAATGTCCTTTAGTTTCAGTTCAACATGTCACAACACGTATTCAGTGTCTTGTGCGTGGTGGAAACCGCTCTTCTTCAATTTGAAGCGGGATCGTTGGAGAATTGTGTGACAAAGAGACAGGTCAGCAAGAGCCCAGAGGAGCAGGTGTCACCAAGGCGCATTTAATAGGATCTCCTCAAGCCTCTTACACTCATTCCATGACTCGAGAGCCGGTGGCCCACTTTCCTAGTCGCTTTGATTCTCGTATCTTTGGAGCATGTGGTTTTCTGCAACTATTATAATGAAAAAAAAAATAATAATAAAAAATAATATATATATATATGGCGGCACGGTGGTCGACTGGTTAGCACGTCCGCCTCACAGTTCAGAGGTCGTGGGTTCGATCCCGGCTCCGGCCTCCCTGTGTGGAGTTTGCATGTTCTCCCCGTGCCTGCGTGGGTTTTCTCCGGGCACTCCGGTTTCCTCCCACATTCCAAAAACATGCATGGTAAGTTGATTGGATACTCTAAATTGCCCCTAGGTGTGATTGTGAGTGCGGATGTTTGTCTCTGTGTGCCCTGCGATTGGCTGGCAACCAGTTCAGGGTGTCCCCCGCCTACTGCCCAAAGACAGCTGGGATAGGCTCCAGCACGCCCCGCGACCCTTGTGAGGAGAAGCGGTACAGATAATGGATGGATGGATGGATATATATATATATATATATATATATATATATATCATATAAAAAAAATAAAGAATTTTACTGTTGCTTCCTTCAGAGGATACTCTTAATTGGTCTGCTGAGAAATGAAAGATCTGTATTTGGAACAGAGAGGTCATGTGTCTTCAGCAGTTAAATGACTTAGTTTCGGTACAATTATTCTGTTGCTGCTTTCATCAAAATGTACAGTATATCATGTTTGCAAAAACATACATGTTTGGGTCATCAAACACTTTGAATCATCATCAGTTTACATTAATTACCTTCATTGATGTTCATTCCAAATGAAATTGTCTAAAAGATCATCCAAGATGCTTTATCGACTTTGATCCTTACAAAAACACACATTGTTTGTAACATTTGACAATTTTGGACATCAATTGTCTACGAATGTTCCTATGCCAGATGTTCGTAACTAGAGGACCTATGTAGTATTAACGCGAAGGGCAGTTTGATTCTGAAAAAGCACATTTTCTCAAGTTTTAATAACGTAATTATTATGTTATTACTTATTAGTAACATTCATTTATGTGAAGAGACACTGATCGTGTTAATGGTTTCTCACAATAATTAAGAAACAGATAAATATCAATATGCCATGCTTTATTTCTAAAAAATCTCTGCCAGCATTCACGCTTTCAAATGATCCCTTCAACAACATTCCTCGGAAATCAGAATGTCCCATCACTGTTAAGCTATTTCTACAACAGGCTCGCGGGCTACTCATGTGGTCTTTGGTGGCTGCCAGGGGCCTGCGGGCACCACGTTGTCTGCACCAACTGTCTAACACACATATACTGGATTCATTGGAGACTAAACTGTCTTTGATGTTTACAAAAACATGTAAATTATTTGTGTAAAACAACTTTTTTTTAAGACCCAAAACATTTTTTTGTTTACAACACATGCGTTGTATCATCACTTCGTACCGCAAATGTCTTTGACGTTCACAAAAACAGGTTTGTTGAAGACCAAAAGGTTTTTGATGCTTATTAAGATTCCCTGAAAATTTTAAATCATCTTTGATGTTTACAAAAATGCCTTTTTGGTTCACTGAAGACTCGAAATGTTCACTGGTGTTTAGAAAAATAGGTTAGATGAAGTCCAAACTGTCTTTGATGAATGCCAAAATGTGTACGTCAGAAACCTCAAAGAATTTAAATTGTCTTTGTTTTTAAAAAAAAACATCCATGCAGGGTCTACTGAAGACTAAAAATGGTCATGGATGTTTACAAAAATGTGTACTAATAAGCAACCTTTATATGGAACCGAGAGGTCATGTGTCTGCAGCAATTAACGTTTTCCATCAGCTCTAATTATCATGAATGCACTCCTGTTATGCGTTACATTTAATTTTTTTTTAATTAAAGGTCGAGCACATCGTCTGCTACCACTTTGCTCGGCGGCGACATTTTTGGAGGCAGACGTCGGCACAGACGAGTCTGGCCGGCTTCTGACCCTACACAGCAGACCGTCTGCCCGCTGTATGCTCAGCTGCTCGTCACAAAGCCTCTTGACAGCTTTTGTCTTTATTTAGTTCCGTCACTTAGCAGGCCTGTGCTGAGCCCGGGCTTGCAAGCGGGGCTTATTTCCTTACAGCGGGCGTTCCCCCTCAGAGACAAAAGGCTGTCAGTGGACTTTGTGCCTTCATCAACTCAGCCTGCCACGGTTGCAGAGCTTCGGTTGCGTTTGGACGGTTTGTGTTTTTCAAAATGTTTTGAACAGAAACACAAACATGTTAGCATCATCCAAGACTAACTCTTTGACGTTTCCAAAAATCATGAATGTCATTCAAATCTAAAAGATCCATCCATCCATCCATCCATCCATCCATCTGTAAACAAAAATATACATGTTAGTTTTGCTGAGCACTAAGTTGGCTTTGATGTTTAAAAACATGTACGTTAGCTTCATTGAAGACGCTAAACAGTATTTGTTTGCAAAAAAAACCTTTCGCGTTACTCATAAAAGACTGTAAGGATCATATCATCGCTGTCCTGTGAAAAACATGTATGTCCAATTTTGTAATTTTTAAAAATGTTTATGTAAATGGGATGTCAGTAATGCAGAAACACCATTCACGTAAAAAAATAAAAATAAAAACTAGACATACCGTAAGCGTTTTTCACAGGGCAGCGACGATATGTAGAATTATTTGGACTTCGAATTGTTTTTGACAGTTTTGTGTTTACAATGTATGTCAGCTTCATTGAAGAGTATATAAGATTTGGTTACAAAAACATTACATTCGAGTCGGTCAAAAAAAAATGTCAGCTTAATTACTAACTTTAAATTGTCTTTGATGTGACAACATTCATTTTGAGTGTAGACCGAATGTTCTTAGACGTTAACAAACACCCATGTTACGTTCAAAGAAGGTACATGTGCCTTTGATTTTTATAAAACCAAAGGTTTATTTTAGGGAATAAATTGTTTTGTTTTTCACAAGAACTCATGTTTTTTTTCTTTGATGTTTACAAAATCCCATGTTAGTTTCCCTAAAGACAAAATGGTCATTGGCAAAGACACATACAATCAGGCTGGAAAGCAGTCTCCATGTGCCCACTTCATAGATCTGTGCTCTCCTTAGCCAACTTTACATCATCTGCCCGTGGAGGTCTGCTTGCAGTTCCTTGTAAACTTTGCACACCTCAACCTGCCGCAGAGCAAATCAGTTTCTCCGTCCGCCATGTCAACGACTATCAACGCGCCCCGCGCGCACTGATTTTAAGTGCAATGAGGAGAACCGCGTTGGCTGGTGACGAATCATGTCCACAGCCATGCAAAACACCCTTTTGAAATCCGCCACATTGAGCGCGTTTACATGCGATTGCAATTGATCAACACAAGGTCCAACCTGACTTCGTGCAGACTTAGTGTCAACTATCCAAAACATGTACTATGTTAGGGGGTTCAGCAACTGTTTTCATTCCTTGCCTGACACTCTATATTTCTTTTTTTTTTATGATAAAAAAGAAATACAGTACAACATATTGTATGGGGAGCCTCCGAACCAAATACAGGCTCACGCAGTTCATGTAGTAGGGCGTCCATATATTAAAATGCCCTATGTGCAGGTATGAGTGGCCAACTATAATTTTTTGCAAGAATCCGGCCCTGGTCAGACTCTGAAGCATTCCGCAGTGCGCAGCAGCCCTAAGCTTCATTCATGACTAAAACGTCTTTTATACTTACCACAACGTGTACGTAAACAACTCACGCCAACTTCTTAAAGACAGTAAATAGTCTTTGATGATTATGGGAAAATCTACTGTATGTTGTTGGGTTCACTGATGTTTTTTTGTTTGTGTGTTTTTCTTCAAATAGCTGAGGATAGGGTCCACAGGGGTAAAAATAAAAATAGGTGAATTTGTGAATAGTGAACCGCTAAAATAGTTTCTCCCGTGACATTTAAAAATCCAACCATAGGTAAGCTATTCATTTTCAGGCTTAATTTAAGATGAGTTTGAAATGATGAGTGATAGGATTGTAGTTTGAGGTATATTTATTTTTATGTATTAACATAAGAAATTTTAGGTCTGTTATTTGCATATTTTGCTATGTATGGCCAGTCTTAGTCCTTAACCCCACTAGTACTAAGGGGTCACGGCAAAAACAGCCATGCACGTCACACTCTTCATACTATTTCCGACTAAATTCCCCCCCCAAAAAACATCAACATCCATGTCGTCAAAAGCCTTCTTTCACCTGTAAAATTGTACTTTCTCCGTCTTTTCCCCAGCACGTACAATTAGCAGTGCAGTCCCGTCATGCTTGAGCGCAGACACCACGTTAGTGTTTGACTCTAATAGAAGCAACGGGCCAGACCTTGCTTCTCAATACCTGAGACAGATTGGAAACTTTTGTTGTTCTACTTCGCTCATCACCTTCGCTGTGTCGGGAGTGTCAGATGAGAAGATTGATTGCCCCGCGCATTCATAATGACAACACCAGTGTGAGGCGAATACGAATGACGCAGGGAGACGCGAGACGCTCCTACGGGCGGTGGATTGAAAGAAAGAAAATAAAAGCTTTATTGCTGTGTTTTATTGATTTTCATCAACATGAAAGGATTTTTGTTTGTTTAACTTTCCAACATCTTTAAATAAAAGGAGCAGATGTGGCTCTGTCCAAACGCTGGCTATAACCAAGCATGGGTGACAACTCACTCTGTTTCTATGTCACTATGTCACTAATTACCTCCACCAAGCTTGCTTTCATCATCATCATGTTTTCATCTAGCCAATTGCTATGAATCTTCACTGGGAGGTGCTGGCTGACATCATCAGGGAAAACATCTTATAAGATAAACTTCCTGGTAGTTATGCTAGAAATATAGTTTCTAGCAAACATTTCACTAACCCCAAAACTAACCCCTAAACCATTTTAGTTCCAGCAACTAGAAGTAGCAAGAAGTGAAAGTTCCTGGAACTTTAGGTGGAAATGCAACAGGTACTATTTCCAAACCCTAAACTTAAGCCTATTTTAGGACCAGGAACTGTAAGTACCAATAAGTAAAAGTTCCTGGAGCTTTAAGTGGAAATACTGTTCTGCCATGCTAACATTTCCCTAACCCTTGGCCTATTTTAATTTCAGGAACTGCGATTGACAGGCGAGCAGTTCATAGTGGACCCTGCCTGTCGCTCAAAATGGTGGAGTGGTCTTCTCCCAACCCAAAGTTTGTGGGTTTGATCCTATCCAGTTGCTCCTAATACCAAAAGTTGAATGGGACACAGTGTTAAAGCGCTTTCACTCCCTTGAATAGGGGTGTATCGTACACGTGGGGGTATTAATACGTTTCGGTATGGCATGTTCGGTTTGGACCACTTCTTAGCTCACGCACGGGCGCTATTGACTGTTGCGAGAGGGGAGAGGAGGGCGGCGGCACTAAAGAGTAGCAAAACGAATACACAAACAAACCAGAGCTTGAAGGTCCCCCCGTACACTGCGGTCTCCTGTTTGGGAACATTCTGGCTGTCCTGTTAAAATAGCCGATGGTGAAAGGTCTATAAGTCCCAAAGTTGTGTGCCGACAGTGGCACATGAGATCGGCGGCTATGCTGTGGGTAGCACGTCTAACATGATAACAATTAAAACAACATCATCCGACTATAAATGTTTCTTAGAGGAGGAAGCAAGCAGTCTTTTTAGCCAAAAACAAAGTACAACAGCACTCTCCTTCGTTCTCCGCTGCTCCTCTCACAAGCCGTACAATGCATTCATGAACCTCGGAAACATCACAACTCAGCAAAACACAAATCTGACCACAACACAGATAACCCAATTCGTTATAATATGCTTTTGAACATTCAAAGATTTTAAAGCCTAAAAAGTCTAAATTTCATAAAGGCTTTAAAGTTACTATATTTCATTATAAAAAGAGTTTTAATATAGTTAGCAATAATTGTAACTGTTATTGTATTTTTTTTCATCACAAAAAGTGTATATATGTACTGTAATGACAACTTGTCTTTAACTCGAATACTTCGATGTGTCATAGGCTGTTGCTGCTGAGTGTTAAACGAGTTCAGTGTCTTAATAATTTACTAAATTAAGAGATCTTTATTGTTAGTATTTTTTATTCTGATGTAATTTCTTAGAATATCACCCGAATAGTTCTCTTTTATTTATTTTTTTCTAAAGAAACGACCATTACTTGTCATCTTTTCAAAATAAACACATTTTTAAAAAAAAATCTGTTTTTTTTGTACCAAAAATATACCGAACCGAAGTTTCCAAGAAACCGAACCGAACCGAAATGTGATTTAGCGTACCTTTACACCCGTAACCTTGAAGGTACAAAGTGTTGTATAAGTAAAAAGGCCATCAATACGTACAAGTTCCTGGAACTTTACATCGAAATGCAGCAAGATGTCTATTTCCCTAACCCAAACTGCGAACCCTTGCCCCTAACCCCTAAACCTAATCGTATTTGGTTTAAGGTGAAACGTGGCTCTTGTTTTAGTTCCTGCTCCAGTCCCCATTTTTAACACGAATCCTAACGCAAACATAATAAATATCCATCCATCCATCATTATCTGAACCACTGATCCACACAAGGATCGCGGGCACCCTGGCAGCTGTCTTCTGGCCGGTAGACGGAGTACATAATCAATCAATCAATAAAACTAAGCATAATGAAACTACAATAACCCCGATCTAAAGGCAACAATGTGTGAAGTTCCAGAAGCTTTAGGTGGAAAGCAGCTTCTGGCTTTAATTTCTATGAACAGAAAAACTAAATGTGCTGCGCAGTAATCAAGTGGACATATAGGTTAGCTATACACAATCATCATATAACCTAATAGTTACAAAAAGCCTCAGCGGCTCTCCAGTGCACTCACTGTAGAGGCGGTCTGACCTCTACATTAACCCCCACCCCCACCCCCAAACACATTGCTCTGTTGCCACTGGCAAACACAATTAAACCTGTGGGTTGAAACGCACCGCAGATGATGCACGCAATCTGGAGCCTGATTTGTCTCTCACATAATGCTATACATTTATCACCCACCACTGCCGCCCAAGTCAACCACGGCCACCAACACACGATGCCGCCCACACGCGGGTAGGGTTCACGCTTTACAGAGGCCAGGTGATGCGGGGCGGATGCGCTCGCTTGCAAACACATTCATTATTCAATAAACATTTCAGCCAGTTATAAATGTGTAATTGTGCCCCGCGTATTTGTTAACTTACCCTGGCGGAGAGCATGCCTCACTACATGGTCGTAGAAGTATGGGAATCCTCCCAGTCAATCAACAAATAAAAAATTATAGTAATAGAGAAAGTCACAAAATATATATGTATTTTACTTTTGGTAATTTCAAATATTTTATTATTTAATATGTCAAGGAACCATATCTGTTAATGACTCACTGTAAGTAGAAGAATGTGAAGAACTAAAAAAAATTACAAGATTTATCAAGCCACATAAATCTTAACATAATTTTTTAATACCCCCCCCCAAATTTTATAATCATTTACAGGGAAAGGAACCATATTTATTCAAGCATCGCTATAAGTTTAACCATGTGATTGCTACTAGCTAATGTAATATTGTACTCAGCAAGGAACCACATTTGGCAAAAACCACCATAAAAAGAACGATGTTATTGCTACTAGCCAGTCAGCATATATATATATATATATATATATATATATATATATATATATATATATATATATATATACTGCATATTTAGGCAATTAAATGGGCTTTCACTTGTGGAGCACTTTTGTACCTTAGGTACTCAAAGCGCTTTACACTGCTTGCTCATTCACCTACTGATGACGCTGCATCAGGAGCAAGGGTGCCCAAGTCCGGTCCTCAAGAGCCCCTATCCAGCCTGTTTTAGGTGTATTCCTATTCCAACACACCTGATTCAAATGATCAGCTCATCAGCAAGGTTTGCAAAAGCCTGATAACTATGCTGGATATAGGATCTCGAGGACTGGACTTGGGCACGCCTGATCAGGAGCAACTTGGGGTTCAGTATCTTGCTCAAGAACACTTCGACATGGTTACAATGGCGGGAGATCAAACCCACAACTTCTGGGCTGGAGACGACTACTCTTGTTAAGTTGAAAATGTCTGAAAAGAAAATCTTAACATATAGATTTATGTATCATTTTAAAAGGCAAGGAACCTTATTTAGTAAATAAATGGTAGTCAAAATGGATTGGTCTTAAGAAGGCATTGTACAATGTCATTCCTTCTAGTCAACAGAAATACTACAAAAAAGGTGGATACATTTATAATGTCTTAAAATAATGTTATAAAATTGAAATACAATGTAATAATATAAATATTTTTTTGCAGCAGTAATTTACAATACATATCATGTTGTTAAGAAAATGCTTTCCCTTTTCTTCTTTTTTTCCAGTGGTTTTGGGACAATTACTGATCTTGTGTTCCACTGTACTTTTAAGGGAAATCAGCAGCAGGGAAATGCTGAGCAAATCATCTTTTGCACATGCAATACACTGGAACACAATTAGGTCAGTCAGTCCTCTATAATTGTTTGAGAAGGATGATTACATAAAGATCACTAACAAGCCTGGATGTACAATTACTTTGGGGAGTGAAAGTTATCCATCCATCCATCCATCCATTATCCAAACCGCTTATCCCCACAAGGGTCACAGGCGTGCTGGAGCCTATCCCAGCTCTCTTAGGGCAGCAGGCGGGGGACACCCTGAACTGGTTGCCAGCCAATTGCAGGGCACACATAGCCAAACATTCACACTCATAATCACACCTAGGGGCAATTTAGAGCAGTCAATCAACCTACCATGCATGTTTTTTGGAATGTGGGAGGAAACCTGAGTACCCGGAGAAAACCCACGCAGGCAAACTCAACACAGGAAGGCCGGGGACGGATTTGAACCCACAATCTCTGCACTATGAGGCGGACGTGCTAACCAGTCTCGCACCGTGCTGCTCGAGTGAAAGTTAATGTTAAAAAATAAATAAACAGCAACAACAACAGCAACACAAGTGGCAGGTGGTGATCCCAGACGCCCTAATGCCAAACAAAAACTGGCCAAAACTGGATTGGCAGAAGGCGGGCCAGAGACTGGTACAGAGTCTACCCAAAAAGGACAGCCTGGTGGGTGTCTGGGACTCCAAACAAGGGGTGCTCAACAGGACCGCTCAGGGTACAAAGTTGGAAATTCATGCGAACAAGATTACAGGGGCCACACACGATGCTGCGAGGCTGCAAGACATCCGTTACCGGAACAGAAATGAGTGGCTGCCGTGGGCACGTGCATTGCTGGATTCAGGTGGGAATGGGACCAAGTAGAGCCGGGCAATTTACTAAAAATTTGCGGTCTATTTATCACCTTCCGCCTACAGCCGGGGTACCCTTCCATGGTCCGTTTATTCTCCAATTTGTCAGGCCGGACCAAACAGTCATCACCTATAAGCCGAGTCGACTATCATTTTAAACAGGCTTCCATTAGCCTTTCCGTCAACCAAATTCGACAAACTAAAACTAAAAACTAAAAAAGACAAACTACCATTAGCACCAGCTTTAGCAAAGCCTCACGCACGAGACATGAAAATAAGGCTGATTAGGAAACAAGACATAACATGAAACAAAACTAAATGTAATCTTAACAACAAAAACAAAATGGGTGTCACATGCCTGTCTATTTTAGGAAAAATAAATTTGGTTGGACCAGTTGGTCCAAAATGCTGCTACCCGCCTACTAACTGGAGCTCGGAAGATCGAGCACATAACACCGATTCTGGCCTCCCTTCACTGGCTCCCAGTGCATTTCAGGGTTCAATTTAAGATTCTCCTATTTGTCTTTAAATCATTAAATGGCCTCACACCGGCGTACCTCTCCGAGCTCCTCCACTCCTACGCACCTTCCTGCAGCCTCAGGTCTGCGGACCAGGTGCTGCTCGAGGTGCCGTGGACCAAGCGGAGCCTCAGAGGGGATCGAGCCTTTTCAACTGCTGGCCTTTCCCACTGGAATGACCTCCCATTGGTTGTTAGGCAAGCCCCCTCTCTGTCCATTTTTAAAACCCGGTTGAAGACACATTTCTTTTCTATGGCTTTTGATCAGACCTGAAATGTTCGGCTCTTTTCCGGTGTCAATTGTACATAGTGTTTTATGTTAATTTATTGGCTTTATTTATTTATATTTTTATTTATATTTCATATTATTTATATCTATATTTATTAATCCGTGTATCAAAGCCTTGTATTATTTTTTTATTGTATCGTTTGTCAAGTGCTGTGTTACAGCTCTAGCTGTTATTAAATGCGCTATATAAATAAAATTGTATTGTATCGTTTGAAAATGCTGAGATCTATATTAAAAAAAAGTCATGCTTATTGGAATTTTTTCAAATTGTTAAGAGAAATCATTATGAGAACCGTCTTCACAAATGAATATCATTAGTTATTATTATTATTTTTATTATAATTATCATAATTATAATTAGTAGTAGTAGTAGTAGTATAACCCACTCACTTTGCACTGTCACTAAGTGGGAACTGAACCCAGGCATGAAAATTAGGGAAATGTATTACTACACCATCAATGGACCTACACTTATACAGTAAATGTTTTTAAAAAATATAAATTGTATAATTTCCTAAAACTCCTATAGCATAACAAGTATAGAACAACAGCATAGTCTGTCTGTGTGTGTTGGCACTCCTACCAAAAAACGTATATTGACAATCTGATTCGGTATTCACCTTCCACATAGCGGGGACGCGGATGACAAATACATTCCTGGGAGGCCTTGGCAACATATTACTTAAGAGTCACCTTCAAAACAGCTTTCAGTGGTTTCTCACTGCGGACAAGTCCATACTTCATCTTGCCATACTGTACTTCTATGCCAGCAGAGCATCCCGGGCTATTGGACTAGTAGTAGAAAAAGTGATAAACTCAAGCCATGAACCCCATCCCCTCCGCCAAATGTTTTTTTTTGTTTGTTTGTTTGTTTGTTTTTTGCCGTTGTTGTGCAGAAAAATAGACTGCAATGTAAAATACAAACACAAACACACATCCGGCCATATGCAAGGAGCCAGGCATACAAACAGACATGCAAGATTAAGTATTGATGCATCACAGCAACACAGCCTGTGGTGTGAAACAAGCATCTGGCATCCATTACGGTAAACACAAAAGACACTTGTTCCCCACAAATGTGGAAAACATGGCTGCCGGTCATAAGTGTATTTTGCAGCAACTTTAGAGTAAAAACGTGCAATACAAGAGATTAGAGTTGGCGGTTGATGAATTCTGGTAACCTAGCAACAAGTGTCTCGGAGTGAGAAACTCCAGAGCGTAGCGGCTGTGTTCAGTGGGCAATGTTGTGTGTTTAAGACGGAAAGGCAATCAAACCTCCGCCAAGGCTTAGGAGTCAGGATTTGGATCAGAACCACATTGTACTCCCACCACTTCAATATGCCTGAATTAATTTGTATGCATTATACACTAAGAAATGAGAAAAATGTCAGACTATTGCTTTTTCTTGCAGCCAAAGGATCATTGATCTTCAGTTCCTTTACTACTACACGATAGTAAGTAATGACCAAAATTCAAAAGTTTTGCAATACTTGCCCATCTGTCTATTGTAGATGGTTCAAATTTGGGAGCAACTTGTCAAAATCTCTAGGACCATTTTGCCTTTGCGAGACCTCTGAAAATGGGGTGAAAAATTGCTATGCCGCCTGATTCAAATATGAGCATTTTTCTGATGGAAAACAAATGTTGCTCTTTCCTATCCTCAAACCACACAGTGTGTCATGTTTAAGTCCTGCCCGGAAGGCATTTACAAAAATTGGCCATAAATAGCCACAAGCTTGTCCAAATCGTAGCCTGTAGCAAGAGATGAATGTTGTTGAGTATGCGTCTAATGAGGAGATAAGTCGCTTAATGACTTCAACATTGATCAGCTCTCACCGGAATATGTGCATCCAGTCAGAGCTGTTTATGGGAGTGCTGCATGTATAGTGGACTTGAATTCCGATAGGACGGTTACTCATTACACTTTAGGGGGGAATAGCTGCATGAGGATTAAAGACGCCACCCTTCGTCTCCAGGAATGGAGTGATAGTCGATACAAGGTCCTCCGAAGGGATGGAAACACTCAAAGTGTAAGTTTAGAAACTGATAGGTGTTCCCATTTTGTGCAGTGTTTCACCCTGACACCAATCAATTCCCTCCAACTGGAGAAGCCATGACTTCACTAAGCCTAAGATTCTGTTACCTTTTTTTGCCACTTTAAAAGAAACAAGACCCTTGTTGCAGAAAAGAACTAACCACCACCGCCACACACAGACCACCTACACAGCACCTCCCTCTGTTTTGGAAGTCAGGATTTCATTATCGAGTTTATTCGGTTACAAGGTCCTATCCATTTCATAATCAATATTCGTCCTTAGTACTGTCAGACTTATTTGGATAAGATGAGGCTACCTGTTGTAGGAGACATCTCCTTTGAAGATTTGTGAGGATAAATTAGGTACAGTAAGTGCTGGGTGGGTAGGTGCAAAAGGATTGACAGACAGATACAGTAGAGGTAGCTACAAGGTAGTTAGGTAGTAGGGCGATAATGTGATGGATGAATGTCAAAGTCGTAGGTAAGTAGGTCGTTAGGTAGGTGGGAAGGTAGACCAGGGCTTCGATGGATGGCTTAAGAGATAGATGTTCACGGTATTACGAGCATGAGTACGAATTCTGTTGGTAGGTAGATAGACAGTGTGACAGACAGTCTGTTCAAGCCATGACTAAAATTGATTGGTACAAAGTAGGTCAAAAAAAAAAAAAAACACAAACATTTTGCAGTAATTCCTCAACCCTAAAAATTTTGGTAGAAATTGGCTAGGTTAACCAATTAACTTAATGTACATTTTTTTGTGCTTTGTATGCAGATGCTATAATTAATAATGGGAATGAAATGTATTCCAACGGAATTCTGGGCAAGGCTCAGAGATCTAAAAGTTCAGCTCAAGGAGGAACGGGGAAAATGTTCAAATCACAGAGACCAGATTTTTTTTTTTTTTTTACAATATTTACAATGTTTGAACAATTAAATCCTAAGATCTAGGATCCCGCTGTTTGAAAGTCTTAGGTAGTCATAGTCCACGTGGATTGCTGTAAAGGATGTCCAGTGTAATTGCTGCAGTTGATGCTGCAGTAGATAAATGGGTAATTGTCCTAGAAGCAATCGGCTACAGCGCCTCCTACCGCTCTGCAGGACTGTTATAGTTGTTGTAATACTTTTTGTTGGATTCTCGGTTAGCTCACCATCAATTTCCTTGATATGAAGTTTATCAGAATAAGAACCTGGCCTGCATGGAACAGGACCAATTAGATATAATTAGAAACACAATTCAAGTTAAATATTTTCCATTTCAAATCCTGATGTACGTACATCCAAAGATCAAATAGTCATGACAATATTTCTTAAATTCATTAACACAGAACTATTAAGTCAATGCTTTCCGTCATGTGTGCACTCAAAGCATTAAATGGCAAACATTAGCTGCCACTTAAAATAATCATAGCATCAATATCAAACCACAATAATTCAACATTTTTTAAAGGAAAATAGAATGGCAGGGCGGCACGGTGGTCGACTGGTTAGCACGTCCACCTCACAGTTCAGAGGTCGTGGGTTCGATCCCGGCTCCGGCCTCCCTGTGTGGAGTTTGCATGTTCTCCCCGTGCCTGCGTGGGTTTTCTCTGGGTACTCCGGTTTCCTCCTACATTCCAAAAACATGCATGGTAAGTTGATTGGACACTCTAAATTTCCCCTAGGTGTGATTGTGAGTGAGGATGTTTGTCTCTGTGTGCCCTGCGATTGGCTGGCAACCAATTCGGGGTGTCCCCCGCCTACTGCCCGAAGACAGCTGAGATAGGCTCCAGCACGCCCGCGACCCTTGTGAGGATAAGCGGTATGGAAAAGGGATGGATGGATAGAATGGCATCGTGTAGATAAATTACCTTACAAGTCCGTGGTAGAAAAACCTATCTGTTGATGGGATAGCAGTGTGGTTAGAAATTAGGCAAGAATAATGTTTTTAAAGTAGAAAAAACCTCGCCTACCGGCAACAGATCCGACTGAAACATCGACGGCCCATACAACAGCTGAGACATCGACGGTCCAAACATTTACTGCCACGTGACTCGCGCCGTGATTTAAAGGAAGAGACAGCACCCAAGAAGTGACATCAACCTGGAAATGACATTGGCAGACGTGACGCTCAAAATGGAATCAGTATGATATAATATAATAAAGGCAATTTAAATAATTTAATAACACACTACAATAATAACCTATCATATTCTGTATAATAGATTTATGTAGTAAATACATTTAGAATCCTGGTTACATTAAGAACAAATGCTCAACCAAAACATTCATCTTTCGCATCAGTAACAAAGCAAAAAAAATGTTTTCCGTTTTCATCGAAATCTATCATCTTGATGAGGTAGATTTGTTTAAAGGGACAGTGTGTAGAAAGTTTTAATTGTTCAATGTTCATTCAGTTGAAACAAACACTATTAATATCAATAATATGCTAAACAAAATGCTCTCTCACATCAATGTACTTTTTTTTTTTACAACCGTACGTCTAGTACGACATTACACAAGGCACGCCTCCCCTACAAGTGGCTGCCATGTTTCGCCGCCATCTTTCTGCTACGGATACCTGAAGGAGACAAACGTAGCGAACGTAGTTCCTCTACATCTTGACTACAGCATGTGTAACAAATATAATGCACTTACTTGAGGGAATACTAAAAGTCGTTTGTGATGACATTTTGCTCGCACCTCTGCTGAACAAATTGGTGGTAGGCTTAAAACGTGTGGTCTCTCTGTGGCACTGTTTGTATGCGTGTTTCAAAATGCACACACTTCGAACTTAGGTCGTTGCATTCTATTAGTTCACAACTAGATGGTACAAAATTCGACACACTGTCCCTTTAACAGAAGAAAAACAATACTGTATAGCGGGCAATGTAGTGAGGGATTACCGTGTTAGCATTTTTAGGTAGGCATCTATTACTCTCAAATTTTCTGCTATTTCTGTCGGGGCTTGGTCCTTAACCCCCACAAAAAGCAAGTGTTCGCTGTACATGCAAATGCTGAAAACAGCCTTCTGCAAAGTCTTCTCCTTTTGGCTTGTTCTATGAGGGGTCAACACAGCACATCATCATTTTCCATCTAAGCCAATCGTCTGCATCCTCCTCTCTGACACCAACTTCCCTAATGTCTTCCCTTATAAAATCAATGAACTTTCGCTGAGGTTTTCCTCTATGAGTTCCGCAAAGAATGTCTCAAAAAGTCCATTGAGAAGTCAGTTAGCATTTGGTCACAAAGCCAAAATGCCTTGGAAAATGTAGAACTTGGCGTAGGTTTCGGATGTAACGGTCCCTCCCACCTGTGTGTGGCAGCATGACCGCCTGTGGTACCAGATAGAGAAATGTTGTCACGGCACAGTGATTAGAGGTCCTGTTTATAATCTCCCCCCTCTCTGTCATTTTTCCACACATCATTACAATAATACGACAAGCTCTATTACCCCCTCAGCAGCCTTCCAGTGGCCAGCCTTCCTGCGGAGGGCTGATGAGGATGCTTGGCTTGAGTCAGGGCCCAGGGCCTTTTTGCTGCAGCATGGCAGCTTTAATTTCACGCTTTGTTAATGCCCCCCCTTGCAAGTGCTCGTCCTGTCCAATGCCCTCCAACACCACCCCCACCCATCTCAGCCCGGGGTCACACCCATCCTGGTCCTCCTCCCTCTGCCATCTGTTTTTACCTGCATCTCCCCCACGCACTTTGTCAATGCCTATTTCACTCTTCCTCGTCCTCCTCGCAATCCCCCTTCACCCTTACGATTATCTGCTTTCTCTATTCCTCATTGCCTTCATCTTGCCGGTAAACAGTTCTTTCCCCTCCGTTCACGGCATCGTCCTCCCTCTCTGCCACCTTGATGACTGCTGTCCATCTCTTTCCACCCCATCCTGCCTTTTCCTCCCCTTTAATTCCAATGTCTCATTGCATCAACCCACCCTCCCATCTCCCTCTTTAAGTCCTCAGTTTACACACTGTGCCGTCTGTGTTTGCTAAGCAGCAAAAGAGGCTGAGAATCATCATTCTGTCAGCCGGCTTCTTCTGCATGAGTCGGCACGTGGCCTGAAAAATGGCACAGTAAGCACAAAGTTGTTGAAATGCACTTTTCTTTTTTAAGAGCCAGTCTGATAAGACAACCCGAACTTTGGCAGGAAAACTATAACTACAGTATTATATCAATTGAAGTATTAACCTAATCTGTCCTTGCCATCGTGACTAATGTCTGTCTGTCTAAGTAGACAGACAGACGGTTGGACAGACATCTACCAACATATCTGTTAATTACGGTCGGTTAATTAAACACTCTAAATTGTCTCTTGGTATGACTGAGTGTGTGCATGTTTGTTTGTCTGTGTGTGACCTGCACCCCTGCGACCCTTGTGAGGATAAGAGATTTGGATATTGGATATTTGGTTTTTATTTAGGTGTTTATTGACATTGATATAAGTATAATGAGTTAAATTAAAGAAAGTAACATTGTATTCAGATAATTTAATGGCATCATGGAAAACAAAAATATACACGAGTTATTGGCAGTAATAGAAAGTAATTCTATTGTATTGTAGCCATGGCTTTAACATCTGTTGCGATGCCTTCCAATTTTGTTTTCTTTAACATGCCTGTCTGTCAGTCCATCATTTTCCAACCAATCTAATGTAGTCACTGTTTTTTTCAATCCTTGTCCCCCTATTTACTTTGAACCTAATGTCTCTATTTGATCTGGAGTACTGGTTCACTTTTATTAACTTTATTACTTTTATTTCAGATGTCACATTCTGGAGTAACCCTAAAATTATTCTTACAGTTTGAAGCGTCATTTGCAGAGATGGGAAGTAACGAAGTACAAATACTTCTTTAATGAACTTGAGTATTTTTTTCCAATACTTTGTAATTCACTATTTATTTTTAAGAATATTTTTTACTTTTATTACTTATACTTTTATCCGTTACTTTTTACTTTTATCCATTACATTTTATCAACAGTATCTGTGCTTACTCGATACATTTTCAAAACAGAATCGTTACTTTTGTTTTACATAATGCAAGACTATTTAAAAAATAAATTAGACCAATGTCCGTGGCTCCTCCAATCATATGAATGGTAAGTCCCGGACTTCCCAGCTCCGAGCTCTATCTCAAGCTATGACATCACCCGAGAAGACACTATGCTACCTGCTACAGAAGATAATTTAATTGGAAAATGAGAAGAAGAAAAATGATCGACGATGTGGAGTGTGTTGACGTTTAAACTGTCAACAATATGGGCTTGACTCAGAACGAGCCAGTGCCAGCGAGTCAGGATGGCTGTATCTGCGAAAACATATCGAGGTAAAACTAAATGATTACCCTTTCGTTAGCTTGGCCCTGGTTAATGATGTTATTTTTATACTGTTTGAATGAAACAGCCGTGAATGAATAAAAACTTAATTTCAAGACCTTCATGGTGTGTTAAGTGACGACCTTTCAAATTTAATATCCCTCAAATTATATGGCATGAGGAGATAACATCTGGTAAAAATACTCATGAAGTACATTTCAGAGCATGTACTTTTTTACTTTTACTTTAGAAAGTATTTGAATGAGTACTTTTATTTTTACCAAAGTCTTTTTTTTTTTTTTACAAGTAATTGTACTTAAGTACAGAATGTCAGCGATTTTCCCATCTCCGGTCACTTGTTGCTCTAACATGAATTTGACAGCCTGTGACTTGTGGAGACGTTTCTCTACGGTGAGTTAGTTGATTTTTCTCCACCCGATTATGGGTTGTACATGTGGACGTTGCCTCAACATGTCAGCTAGGCAATGCTGACCAAGCATGTATTCCCCAGTGCGTGTGACACAATTTGACCAACCGCCTTATCACTCACAGTATTGCACCTGCATTTCTATTGTCTCAAGAGAACCTCAGTTGACAGCATGGCGGTGACATCACAGTAAACATACTATTCAGCACTTTGACTTTTGCCTGACAACCTGACTGAAAATGGCACAGGCCTAATCGCCTGCGTTGTGCTGTAGTTTTCCAGACCTACTGTCAAATTTCTTCTGGTGAAAAGTTTGTTCACATATTGCATCACTGTGCAAATGGCCTTGGAGCAACTCAGAGGAGGTGAAGACGGATAGGATGTTAGCCAGGAATCAATCAGTACACATGTCAGGTTGTCAATTATCGGTCATGTAGAATGAAGATTTTTAGCCATAATCAAAATTAATGAGTACGCTAATCCATCACTTCATCCAGCATTTCCAAATTAAACTGTCAGATAACAGATTTCCAGTGTGGGCAAGATGCACAAGCCATGTCATACATATTGTAGGTAAAAAAAAAGTAAAAATAATTATGTATAATGTCTAAGAATAGTATGCAGTTCTACTGTCCTCCAAGTCATTCAACACCACACTACAAGAGTTTGCCACCACAATGCGGTTATCAGGTATGCTAACTTTGAGCCGACCGTCTTCTTTGTATTTTCCAGCAGTCGGAATGCCACGTGGCACCATACTGCATCTACCAGATCATATGGTAACGGATACCGCAGTTGACCGTGACGATCATTTAGGATTAACATTTGTAATTTTCCTAAATGCTTTCATAATTTTAGTCTTTACAGGCTTCCCCCATGATACATTTTCCTGTTTGATTTCCTGTCAAATGTTGTACAGGGTTAAATATAAACTATTTACACAGGTCGCTCTTCTTGAATTCCCCTGTTCACATTTTTTTTCTGTGAAACATATCCTTGGCTATTCACTGAAAAACTCGCACTATCCTCTTTTTATTATGCTCTGAAATGCCAGAAGATGGCTGATAGGAGAAGGAGAGTACCAATTGACGTCCAAGTACCGGTATGTTGAAGTTATACATTCCGACTGAGAGACTAACATATTTGTATGTGGGCTGGAAATGAGTTTAGACTGGTTTGTTAGTGGACGTTAGATAGTTAGTGAGTCTTTGCTGCACATGAATTCACATGCACACTTCTGGTGAATTCTTTTGAAATTGAATCATCTATTTATCCATTTTATATACTGTTCTTATCCTGTTCAGGGTCAGGAGGTGCTAGAATGTATCCCAGCTCACATCAGGCGAAAGGCAGACTACACCCTGGATTGGTCACTAGTCAATCATAGGGAACATACTAGAGGTGTCAAATCCAGGTCCCGAAAGTAAAAACCCTGCCACTGTTTGGCTTTAGCCACAGGTGCTTCTACTCAACCGGCAGGTAAACAAGCTCCTGGGGAGTTGCATGAACCCAAGCAGCTTGCACAGAGGTCAGGCGAATGTATCAATACCCCACTCGTTACCGAAATGAAATTAGCTGTATGCCATTTATTTTTGAATGTTGCCTATGAGTTTGAAATGATAATAATGTGTTTCGAGATTCTAATGTGTTTTTTGTTGTTGTTGTTTTTATTAAGGTTTAAACAATTATAAACACTTTCAGGTAGCATTAATTATTTGCAGTATATCGCTTTTCGTGGCTCGGTCCCGACGGCCTGTGAAAAGCGGAGGTTTACTGTACTTCAACACAACATGTATTGTTTTATTAAATTTGTTAACAGCAGTTTTTAGATAAACTTCTCAAAGAAGCACACATTATTGTATTGTGATGTCTTTCTCATATCTTCCGTCGCTGTAATTTAAAGGAAACTCAAAATGGTGCCGACTCCCCTTCAATTTCTCAGATCTCATTTAATTTCCTCTCTCGCCTACACCCTGTGAGACAGAGTGAAGAGATGGAGTATGGCGTTATATTCAGTCGGTGCATGTGTCACTGTCACAGGGAAGCGGCAGCTGGGCAGCTAGTTAATAACGCCGGTGTGAGGTCTGGTGATGGGGCATCATCAGACGGCTCCATGCTGCTGTCACGAGCCATTTACTAGAAAGAAGCTTCTCACCTTAATGAAATACCTGAGTCAGTAAAAAACAATCATGGCTGACACTCTCACTGAAAGCACGGGCAGTTTTTCTTTTGTGGTCTAAAGAAAACATCGCCGAGCTGTTTGAACGTCTCCAGAGACTGGACCGAACCCTATCGGTACATTCGTTTCTCAGGGGTCAACATTCATTTAGGATTCACTGAAATATAAATTATTGGCTAAAATTGAAAGCCGAAATCAAGAAGCCCAAGGCTCTAAAACCAAAACACCAAACACACCTTCGTCCGTGTTGTTGTGGTGACAAGTCAATGGTATGACCCGGAAGTAGAAGTTTTTCGATCTCTTCTTAAAATAACATTGCATTATTTTGCAATGATTATTTTTGTTGCAAAATAACACAATAAAAACTGATATATTTTTATATATTTTATAACGCAAACATTTTGCAATAGTATTTCCATAACGTAATTTTAAATATCACATGATGTCCCCTGGTGGACTCCGTAGTCTGGTGATGGACGGTGGTTGTGTTGGCAGCTAAATGCTATCTTGGGTGACACTTAAATAGTTGTAAACGATTCAATCCACTCATGATACTCCCAACCAGTAAGTGGATGTGAAAAGGAAATTACCCTGCTAATGCGCTTTAAATAATATTCATGAATTCTGAAACCTCTGCCGTTAGCCTCTCTCCCATGGCGTCATGCACGGACGCTTTTTTCTGGGTGCGTCAGCGGGACGGACTGTTGAAATATCAGGACGGAAGCGCTTTAAAAGGACGAGGATGGACGGGGATGGAGGACGATTATTTTTATGAATAGGGACGGAGGGACGATGACGGAAGGGTGCCCAGGTCACGGACGGAGCACGGACCGGCAAAATAGGGAAATAGGGTAAAGTGCCCATCTCTGTATATTAGTATACCTTTTACCTTAAAATTGGTCATTTTTACAGGAGGGTTAAGCAAAAGCTATTGCAGCATTGATACTCAAACTGACGATTGTTCTTTCGCAGCGGTACTCAAACAGAGGTTTTGGTGGGAAAATGCAATGCACGTCTGGCTTTGTTGCACAGGATACAAACTCAAACGTATCATGTGTTTTCTCCCACCTTGGCTTAATGAACTGCTCTCAGTATCCACTCAATATCTTTTCAGCCCAGACCTTCCATTGTGCCTCCAAAAAGGGTCAATAGTTGGACAGTGCGACTTTGAGAGGCTTTCTGCCTCACTCCAGGACTACTAATGGTGTTCAATGGAGAGACCAGCATACAACAATCCCTGGGGGTCATTCCCAGATATCCGCCCATGATACCTAATCCGGGGGCCCATTAGCTCTCCTCCCAGCCATGAAAGAGTGTGGGCTCCCTCGCATCTCAGGAATTAAAAATTAACCAGCTAATATCCATTTGTCTGATGGGAGGCGCGGTTGAAACGGCAGATTCCCCCAGGAGGGATGATTGCTGGAACCCGATCTGCCGGAGGGGGCCAGGGAGGAAGAAATGCTGACAGGGATGACAGGGAGAAACAAGAAGGATCATGCCTGTCCATCACATCCATCACCGCCGCCGCCAACGACTTGTGTCTTTACTGAGAAATGACCTCCTCAACAAAGCCGCTGTCTACTCCCGAGACGTCACCTAGCGGCATCAACACCTCACGGGTCTTACACTCTCTGCATTCGCAAACAGACAGACGTGATACGCACTCGACATGGTGTAGCATGGAGGATGTAAGAGAGGCAGAGTACACCCTAGACTGGTGGGCAGTAAATTGTATGACATTCACACCTATGGGAAATTTTGAGTCTTCGCTAACATACGAAACTTGCCATTTTGGAAATTAGAGGAAAGCGGAGAACCAAAACTGGCTCTCGGGACTGTGGAATCACTACACCAATGTGCTGCCCTCAAAGACATCCATCCATCCATTATCGAACTGCTATACCATCAACGGATAGGTTTTTCTACCACGGACTTGTAATCTGAGTTGACATCATTCATACTGTTCCCAACAAGAGGGAACTGGTGAGCCAGCCCATTCAATTGTAGCCTTAGCATGTTAACTATTAGCCGCTAGTTTTGTATTTTTTGGAAAGGTACTCGGGCAGAAATTGTGGGAAGCTAGCACAAACAATTTCTGCCCTGAGGTAATTTATCTACACAATGCCATTCTATCCATCCATCCATTATCCATACCGCTTATCCTCACAAGGGTCGCGGGCGTGCTGGAGCCTATCCCAGCTGTCTTCGGGCAGTAGGCGGGGGACACCCTGAATTGGTTGCCAGCCATTCGCAGGGCACACAGAGACAAACATCCACACTCACAATCACGCCTAAGGGCAATTTAGAGAGTCCAATCAACTTACCATGCATGTTTTTAGAATGTGGGAGGAAACCAGAGTACCCGGAGAAAACCCACGCAGGCATGGGGAGAACATGCAAACTCCACACAGGGAGGCCGGAGCCGGGATCGAACCCACGACCTCTGAACTGTGAGGCGGACGTGCTAACCAGTCGATCACCGTGCCGCCCCCCTCAAAGACATGATTTAAAATATATTGGATCAGTGAGAGTTAAATCCAACCTATTTGTTCAGGTTTTTAACAAATTTTAAAGGTAATGTTTTAAGGAGCATATATTGTAAGTAGCACTGTCACACCAAGAGGCATTTTCAAGTACTTTTAATAAGCCTTCAATATTAGATGAATCAGTGCCAACAAGCAGTGTTGACAAACTTGTGTATTGAACAAATTGTTTTTAGCATATTATTGACACATGTACTGTATATTTTAACCATGTCATCATTGGCCATGAGTGGTGTGTAGTGTGGAAAGACATTGGACCCTATTTTTACAATTGTAGCGCAAAGCATAGTCTAACTGTATGTATGGGCGGAGTTTTCTTTCTTTTGGTATTTTAATAGACTCACACAGATGAATGAGGCTGTTAGTGCCAGTGTGCACCCTTGTGGGATGGAATGCAGCCGACTTCCAGCCAATCGAGGCGACTACCCTCATTCCCTTTAAATTCAGGCGGTCAAAACGCACACAGTGCTTGGCATTGCAGAAGCAGAAATAACATCCACCACACACATCCAAAGAGCTAAGTGCATAAATGTCATTATTGGCCATGAGTGGTGTGTAATGCAGAGATCCAATACTTTGTTTTAATAAACCAAGTGCTGACAGCCTTGGGTATGGAATGTCACATCTTAAAGTAATAATTGAGCAAATGCATATTTTACTGATATTATTGCAGGCCACCAGTAGAAGTAGTAGTAATTGTAGTAGTAGTAGTAGTAGTAGTAGTAGTAGTAGTAGTAGTGTCATGTGTCATCTTCCAAACTGCTTATCCTGTACAGGGTCGCGGGGAGGTATCCCAGCTGACAATGGGCGAAAGGCAGAGTACACCCTGAACTGGTCGCCAGCCAGTCGCAGGGGACACACAGACACCGTCACTGAGCGGGAACCGATCCCACGCTGCCTGCACACAACTCAGGCGTGTGTATCACTACAACATCAGTGACCAGTAGTAGTAGTCAATGTAATGTTTAAACACATTAACAGAAAACTTTGAAAGCATGTAAAAGTAAAATAAAGAAATACGAGTATGTTTCTAAAATATCTAAAGGATTTTTTAAAAGATGTTTACAAGACCTTAATCAAAGGCATGGTTAAAAAAAAAAATCCATCTGGAATTAAAAACATTTACACTTGGGGCAGACTTCACTTCTGCTGCAGTTTATTTGATTTTTGTGCAGCATAACAGCTAAATACAGCTTCACCTTGTTTACTTTGAACTCCGGGCTCCACTAATTGACCCAAGTCTGCAGATCTCAGAGCTCCACTAGGTTAATATTCAAACAGCATTTTTTTAATGTATTCAGGACTCACCATTCAGTGATTTATAGTCCAGAAGCATAATTTTAATATCTATTCTACAGCTAATTGGGAGCCAGTGTAAAGCCTTCAGAACTTAATATGTTGTGAAGTCTTTGCTCTCGTCTGAACGCGAGCTGCAGAGTTCTGAATAAGCTGCAGCTGTTTGATGCTCTTTTGAGGGAGTCCAGTAAGAAGACTGTTACAATGATCACGTCTACTATCGATAAAAGCATGGATATGTTTCTCCTGGTCTGCTTGGAGCATGCTATCCTTCAGTCTGGATATGTATCAGTATCCATCCATCAGCATCATCGGTCCGGTGAGTCCGTCAGTGAGCTGCCATCAGCATTAGAGGCCGGCCAGTTCATCCGAGTCATCGGCGACAGCAAACGACGTTGAGAATGGAATTACCGGTGTAACAAATACGGGACGTCATGCGTCGTCCATTTATTAAATAATTTTAATACAAGTTTTGCTACACCGATACTCACACGCCGGTGCCGCACACCTGACACGCAGCCAAATACAGGAAAAATAACAAATATAATATACACCTTTCAGTCCCACAGACCTCAACGACATGTGTCCCACATTGTTTTTAGTTTGCCAATCACCACGCTTGTGTGTGTGTGTCTGTAGTTTTTAATTATTCTTTTTATTTGGCTGTGTGCTGGTTTGAGCGGCGCTGGTGTGTGAAACCTGATTGGAATTTATCAAAAAGTCAGTTTGAATTCTTTCAACATTTAGAAACCTATTGAACCCATTTCAACACAAACAGGTACCAAAGCTCAGACACAAGTTGGAACATGTCAGTCATTTTTAGATTTTGGGTAATTTTTTTCACACCTCAAACTTTGCTTTTGTCATATTTGTATTGATCTTTTTATCATGCAGAATGTGAGTGTGAGGGAGGGTTTAGTGGTATGTTGCCTCCTATTATGTCTTGGATCCTGCGCTCAAGGGCCGAGCCAGCCTGCTGTTGCTGCGAAGCTATCGGCGGTAGAAGAGAACAGTACTAAGACTAGAGGGACAGCCTTATTTCCTTGCCCTTCATCTCTCTGAAAGAATTTTCCTGCCTTTCATTTTCCTGCCTTTCATTTTCACTTCTTTTTTTTTTTCAATTTTCATTCAATAACTGAGGTTTCTTTTCAATGTTGCCAATGCAATAGGCGCTGCTTATGTGTCCTTCATCTAAATCCCAACCCACCACCCTTCTTCTGCCTCTTTCTGTCTTTGTTTTTCTGCATTGGCCTCTTTTTAAATATAGATCCTGCATTTATGCTCTTGAAGGATTGTTCCATCTTACTGCTTCATGTCTGTTAAGGGCTTAGGCGCATGCGTCACATCACGTATTTATTAAAAGTATTATGTGAGACATGAATGCTCATTAAAATAAAAAAAAGGACATCTCAGCTGAATTGTTGCAAAGACCCAAGCAGAAATTTAAAATCGAGCTTGAGTTTTATTACTTCTGTCAGTTGTAAAAGTGCAAAAGACGAGAGGCAGTTTTCAACCCAGATCGATAAATACAGTGACCTCCATACGCAGTCAGTTCAACAACCACACCTTTGTCTGTCTTTCTATTAGCTGTAACATGATGCTGCTGTTAGGCTATGTTTTCAATGTGTTACCAGCAGCCACGCAAGCCCCGTTTGTCAATTTTTTTTCCCATTTTTAAATCTTGCTTGGTTTTTTTTTCACTGTCTATCACAGTAACCGTGGCGTGCCATGTGGGTATGGGACTGCTGAGTCTCACGGGCTCACAGGCGCAATACGGTTCAGCACGCGGTTTACCACGGATCCCAGTACATTTCCTTCTGACCCTTCATGTTCTGATGGGTTTCCTCACGTTTCTCACATCCTCTCAAGCCTTTTTACGGATTAAACATGGACGCCGGGCAGCTTTGGAGTGCGTATGTGGCCCCGGCAGAGTCGAATGAATGTTCCCTGCTTAAATCAGCCCGAGGGTCATTGTCAGTCTGGGGATCACAAACTGCCGCTCGGTAAATGACTGATAATATTAGCTTTCTGTGATTTCTGATTTACTAATCCATCTCTTGTTACAAAACATGTGAACGAGCCTGTTATTCACATACTGCAGAGTACGTGCTCTCTCTCTATTTCTATCTTAAACATACGATTATATTTAGAAGTGTTTTAGGCGGCAAGTTTGAGATGCCCGGAAACACAATGTTTACTGTCATACAGTACGGGCCGCATTCAAGTTATATGACACTTTATTACATTCTGTCAGGGTTAGATGCGATCACCCCATTTTACTACGGCCAACTAGGTTTGTCATCTGCACTTCCGTGGCAAATATTTTGACTATTTAAGGATCTCAACGGCCACCCTAGGAAATCCCATTTACGCCTCACATTTTCTCACGACCATCCCTTTTCTCCATAGTGGCCTGAATTGGGGCTGCCATGGCTACAGAGAACATAGTGTAAACATAGCTTTAGCAAGTTAATGGAATCAACAGGCACACCATTGATCTGATCCAAATGTACCTGTATTGCACCTGAAATGATGGCACCCGGTTATTATCTTGTTAAGGAGGAAGTCAACCCAAACATATTTTTTTCAAGAATATGTGCTATGCAAGCCCACTGGTTGAAACAAGGCATTCTGATAAATACGTATTGCGTTTGTGGAATAAGAGTTAATCCACTCGTTTTTAGCCATCTCTGGGTCATTACCTGAGCCTTGAGTAGTTGTGATATCATTTTCAGTCGCCAAATGACAAAATGGCCGTCCCCTGAGATCTAATAGTAAATAGATACCAACCTAGATTTATAGGAAACAACAACATGCAATGACATGCAGTGGTTCATTTTTGCTCTTTAATCAGTATGGTTTAGCTTCCATCTCTATTTGAGTTGCACACTTTCCTTGTATTTCTTTGCTGGTGGTCGTAACTATGCTATGGTGCCTGAATTTGTCTCAAATGGACGAATTTTCCATTTACAGTACCTTGATATTAATATACTGTATGTCCATCCATTTTTGATACCTCTCATCCTATCCAGCTGTTGTTGGGGAGATGGTGCCTATCGCTTGTGACCTTGGTCAAAGGCGGACTACGCCCTAGCTGGTCACCAGTTAATCACAGGGCCTATAGAGATGGAAATCCATTCACATTCACATTCACACTGTCACTGAATTGGAATTGAACTAATGCTGCTGGCACAGAAGTCAGCGAGTAAACCACTATACCATCGGTGACCTTTGTGTAAGGTGGTTGCTGGAGCTGGGCATTGCCGAACCGTCAAGAAGTTCTCGTCTGCATATTTAGCCGATCCACGTCATTCCAGTTGGTCCGAGTCAGCTAAACCTTTTTTTCTCATCAATCCTTGAAGTGATCATCAAATTGTCATGCCTCATACATCATAGGCAAAAAGCTTTGTAGTTTAGCTTTGCCCATCTGTTTGCTTGGGCTCAGTTGGATACATTCCCTAGTGGGAATTTGTCAAAGTATCAGTCCCAAAATGGCTGCATCGAACTAAAACGGACAAATTCCTGTTTAATTTGTGCATGGGTCCTTTCACACTTTTATGTGGCCTTGATTTCCACTCCATTTTAATTGATCTGGTGTTGAGAGCAATTTTTTTCCTAACTTTTGAGTTGTCCGACCCCTAATTTGCAATACGCGGGCCACAATCTTTCCACCAAAGCGGGGCTCTGCGCTCAACCACCTAGCTAGAGGTATGGAATCAAGCAGGAATGGCTCATTAAGTTCCCGGAAAAAGGATCTCTCATCTGAAACTGTCTCAACAAGGCCATACCTCAGCAAAAAACACAATAGAGCCTGAAAATAAACTTGCGATTACCATGGAGACCACCGACAACTGCTTTGTAGCCTGCTCTGAAGCTCTCGCAAAACTTTGCAGTGCATCTATAGCTTAGCGTCACTGAGGAATTCTTCTAATGCTGACTGAAATGTGTTTTTGTGGTGCAAGCTATTTAAAATCCAGAGAAACTAAGATTGATGCCGCTGGCCTAATTTAATTCTTTCATCTGTGTGACAACAATTTAACAGAAATCTACACTTAGTTGCATTTTCCTGACAGTGATACACACTGATATAACATTAGCATAATATGTTCAATGTGTCCAAGCATTGGCGTAAGGTATAAAAGCAATCATTAACATATTTGGCTGCATGTTGGTTAATGATACAAAGCGCTCCGTGTGTTCTGGTCATTAACTTCCATTAACTGTCTTTTCTCGCCTCATTGAATCATGTGTTGATTTTTCTTGAATCTTGATTAAAGCTGTGCTCAAGTCTTTCACTTTTTGGTTAGATATGTCATTCATAAGAAGTGTATCGAGGCTTGAATGTTACAATCGACAATGTTAATCGGAAATACATTTGAGAGAGGAATTTTTTCAGTATCCAAGAACAAATGGTAATTGAAACTGAAATCAGCAATGGACAGGCCCTCGCATCGCACCCCCTTTTTCATGCCGAATTAATCCCTGAAATGATTAACTTGAAGAAAATGTCCCATCAACATTAGATGGCATCGGCAAAAAAAGCTTCTCAATGTCAACCATTTTACTTGCTTCCGATTGACAATTCCCCAGTAAAAGTCCGCCAAAGTACAAGCCCTGAAATTCATCCAAAATTACTGTAAAACCCAAAATGTCTAATTTCGCATTAAATTTCGGCCATGGGTCCCTGTGGCCTCTTTCTGCATCGCATCATGGTAGATACAACCGTCAAATTTTGTGTTGATTGGTTGAGTCAGTTTTGGGGCGTTCGTTTTCGGCAGCCTTAAAATACTAAAATGTTAGGATAGATGCACAAGCAAAACTGTGGGTATGTTGAAAGCAAATTAAGACTGAATTGATTCATTAGTAGAATACAGCAAATACAATAATTTCTTGTACTCTGCCCCGAATAAGACACACACAAGGAATTACAGGCAGTCACTGGTAAAGGTGCGTGACATCCAGAACTGTGCTTCAGATAGGTAGCAATCCATGCTATCTCTTTAGACCACCGCAGTCTCTTTGTTTTGATGCATATAAACTCGAAAAGATGAAAGATGATTGTTGTTGTTTTGTTTTGATAAACCAAGTGCCATCAACTTTGGATCGTGAACACAAAGTTTTGAGCAGATATACCTTGCATTTTTTTGTTTTATTAGAAATGTCATGTCTGTTCCTTTTTACACAAAAGAAAAGCAGTTTTATGTTTTGCATTCTGCAATTGGCTGGTGTTCCCAATAGGTGGAATAGGTTGCAGAACATTGGAAGTTGGTCGAAGTTTGTAGACGGAAACGCAAATGGAAGCATGTTTAAAATGATAGGCGGACCGGCTCAAAGGCGATTACTATTTTTTCCGATGGGACAAAAAGGCGGAACAACGGACGGCGGAAGGGTACCCTGGCTGCAGGCGAAAGGTGATAAAAGGACCGGGGAATTTTAGTAAAATGCCCAGCTCTGGTAGTGAAGTATCTTGCAGTTGTACGCAAGTCAGAATGCCCGTTTCTATCACTAAACTACACGAACAAAGTAATATAGTCAGAAATACATAAATATTTTTTATGAAAAACAATTCTGCAATTGTAAATACAAAACAGGTAAAGTCAAATTTATTTATATAGCCCTTAATTACAAGAAAGTCTCAAAGAGCATCCGGGGAAAAGTGAGAAACCTTGGGAAGGGGCCACATGTGGGGAAAACAATCAAATGGGAAACGGCAGTAAATGAGTGTGTCATCTTGTGCCGCATAACCAAACTCTAATGCCGCTTACCAGAGCTCGGCATCGTCTATCCGTCTATAACTTCTGGGCAGTATTTCCGGCTGACCTATGTGGTCCCAGTCCATAAAGTCCGTTCTCGACACCGTTTGGCTCACTTGGACCGACCGGGCTGGTCTGAATCTGAAATGTAGATGGGAACTCATAGACAGCATAGACGAATGCCCAGCTCTACTTAACCCGTAATACGCAAGCTTTAAACATCGTCTACTGGGATTGTCGTAGACCGAAGACGCTATTAATTCTAGGTTTAGAAAGTAAACTGTAGTGACCATCATCATTGCCAATCAATCTTATTACTGAACACTTGTTGGGCTTGGGGAAGAAAAAAATAACATCATCATAAATGTTAGTAATTACCAGATCAAAAAAGAGAGTTGAGAGATGAGAAAGTGCACCTTATCACCAAAGGAGGCAAAGGGGAATTATAAGCCACAAATTCTTGCAGATGCAGATTTTTATGGTTTTTTTTTGTTCCCTCTGTGGAGTCAAGCAGGAAAAAACTAATTTGCAAGTGTTCCATGAGATAACAGTCTTATGTTTTGAATGCCGAGTGATGACGAATTTGTGGGACATGATTCCACTTTTCCAGAGGTGATCAAAAGCAATTACGCCGCCTGACAGAAAATAGATTTGAGTTGTGGCTCGAAAACGCAGCGGGACACCATTCTCATTACGCCGAAAGTGTCGCTCATCATTACATGTTGTATGGAAACCAGCCTGAAACCAGTAATTGTGAACTGACGGGTATTTCAGTCGAGTCAATAATTTGGTTTTCACTGCCTAAGTTAGCATGTGATTATATCTGAGGCTGTGTGGTTTTTGTGCTAACGTCCAGTCATTTCCTCCACTTGGATTTTCCATTTTGTTATAGTCGAAGTACAAAATGTACGTTGAAGACTAGGGTAGTCTTGCTAATATGCTCACACGAGTAACTCAAGATACTTTAATGCCATTAAAGAAGAAGACATTATTTATCCCACTTTGGGTAAATTCACTAGGTAGAGGGGAAAGTTTATGTTCTGCCTTTTTCCTTGCTGTAAATGTGTTTATTTTACTTTTTAAATGAATATGCATTTGTAGTTTGAGGAACAATGTTACAAAACCACAAAAAAAATGTATTAGCTGATAGATGATTGAGAGGAATGTCCATTACCCTTAAAATAAAATTTTAATGTGTAAAAAGAATGTACTGTATACAATAGATGATTGTAAGGCAGAAATGTCCATTACCTTTACAATTTGAATGTGGAAAAGAAAAAAGATATCAAATACAATTGATGATTGAAAGATAGCAACGTCCACAGAGCTGGGCATCTTACTAAAAATTGAGCGTCCGTTATTCGTCCTCCGTCTGTAGTGTGGTTAGTCATGCATTTTTATGGTAAAACTCTGGGAAAACAAAACCTTATGTACAATATTATACATGCTAAATGCTATATAAGCTATAGCTATATGAGTGAGATAGGAAGGATAACTGCGTTCGTAGGTTTTAAAAGAGGACTATAGACTAAAAGCATAAATGTGAATCTTTCACCTTTAAAGAAGAAGCCATTTGTTGCACTGATTTAGTCCTACACGTTTAAGAACGATAATTGACAGGCAAACCATATGATAACCCCATTACCATTACATTTCTACTACAAAGCTTTTTTTGTGTGAAATGTACATGTTTTCTGGGGAAACAAGGCCCATGTGTTGACAGATTAATAATCCAATACTTCCTTCAGATGGTCTAGTTTTACAGGTATGGTATTAAGGCTAACTGGAAAGACTAAAAATACAAATATGTATTTATTTTTGGAATAAGCCATTCATTGCAACTGTTAGCAAACTACAGCCCTTGGTGATTCACAACCAATGGGTCACATCTAGCCCTTCCACAGTCTCTGATTATCCCTCCCAGTTATGATGAAGTCAAAATCAATGTAAACCATGCTAGACTTGTAGTTTGAAATTGGTGCTTTTATTTTGATGTGCAGCCGTGTGAGAGGTACAAGCAAGGAAGAGCATGTGATTCGGTGTTGCCAACTTGGCAACAATGTCGCTATTATTTTCTACTTTTCTGACCTCCCTCGCAACTTGGGGAAAAAAAACAAAACTGGCAATATTGGTACTCGAGAACAAATGGTTCTAAAATACTTACTTTATGGAAATATGTGATATAGCGTTATTCTTATTGAATATACGTACATTTTGTATCCTTTATTTTTCTTTTTTTGACAACTTGTTTGAAGAGTCACAGCACTGCAAAGTAATCCCAATAAATTAGCTTTCCAGCTGTCACTTGTCAAGTGAGTGGGCTTTGGGATTGAATCTCTTTACATTAATTTTCCCATCTCTTATTTCCCCACAGAGATCAATAAAATATTAATAAAGTAGTGGCAGCCAATAAAAGGGATCCAAGTTTCATTCCCGGGGTGTTATGCTTGGAAGCCGCTTTGGTAGCTCCGACCTCGCCGCAGTGCCGGTAAAAGAGAGCCAAGTGAATGAGTTCTGCCAGGGTAGTGCAAGACTTGGGTACAAAAGAAGACATGCTTGGTAGTACATATGTTAATGGTCATTGACATTGTCTACATAAGTGTGGTATGAAGGGAGAAGTTGAAGAGCTGGTGTTGTCAATCAGAAAGACTGAACGCCTCCTGCTGGCACTTATTTCCTTTTTGGCACCTACACTGCATAATGGCTTCACCTTCTCAATGTAATAATGCTCTTAATTGTCTAAAAGGAACACTGTGTGCTGGCCAAGGTTATCATTTGTGCACTTAAGAGGAGATAAAGTCCCATTTAGTAACTGCAGGGTTCATCGTAACCACTATATAGATGAGACTCATTTGGGAGTGTGCATGGACAATTAGGTTCAAACGTATTTGAACAGTCGCCGAGTTTTTTTATTTATTTTCTTACCAGATTTCAATTAAGAGGCATCACAACACAATACTCTTGGTCATTTAGGAATTACAGACATGTATGCATCGTGTTTCCATTTTCAGGGCGCTCAACACTATTTGCATGTTTGTATTCATATTTAATTGTAATTATAGTGTTTTATGGCCTGCTCTCAAACTTTCCCCATTTCACGCAGAGACGAAAACTCTTCTTTCCAGTTGAGTGTCACCCATCTGTCTAGTAAAAGTAGTGCAAATTTCTTAGCTACAAACCAAAATCTATTGGACATGTTCAGTCTTGAATGACCACTGGTCATGACAATAATGATACATTATGGCACTAAGGTGGCTGCTTCGCACCAAAATTGCAGCCTTATCTGCCATGTTCTGGCTTGTGGCCGCCAGCGGCTGAAATAGGGGTCTTGCAGTGCCCCAACTGACGCACATTGACAATCAAGGACTTTAAAAGGACTGCCACCATGACGGCTCTCTATCGGATAATTCCTTCTTGCCTGCATCCATTGCTACAAGCATAGTTTGTATTGTCTAGACCGCCTCGAGTACTTAGGTTTTGTGTGCGTGTGTGTGTGTGTGTGGTTGTGGGTGTGCGTGTGCGTGTGCGGGCGGTGTGCGTGTGTGTGTGTGTGTGTGTGTGTGTGTGTGTTTTCCGTGTGTAGCTTCCTTGGTTCTGTTTATTCTGACAGGTTTTGTTTATTACTAATTGGCTTCTTCCTTGTCCATTATTTGACAAGTGATTTTGTGTTTCTGTGTTTTTCCTTGCAGTTTTTGGCAAGCATCTTAAGTTGTTTTATCCTGGCAGTTTTGTGCCAGTGACTTCTGTTGTACTTTGTCGGTAGTTTCCCGTATGTAAATTTTTTGGTTAAAACTATTCTACGTTTCTCCGTGCCTATGTTTGCGGGATCCACCCATTCCAGTCGTCACTGGAACCTGACATTATCTTTTCAGGCTTGGGTTTTTGAGACTTGTTTGTGGGTTTGCTCATGACAGACATGCCTACGAAATTTCATGGTGCAAAGCAGCACGGCTACAGGGGCTGAATTTTGTCCATTCGTTTCCAGGGATTCCCCAAAATGACCCTAAAATCCCTGCATCAAGCCATAATCGCAGACTTCTTGTGTCTTTTTAGGTATGGGGTTGTGAGACTTTTTGGTGGTTCTACTCATGCCTACCAAATATCATACTGAAAAATAAGACTTAAGGGGCTGAATTTTCAAAACATTACACAGGATTCTATCCAATGTAAGTTTTCACTATAATGGCCACTTTAAACCAAAATTTCAAACTTCGTTTTTTCTCTTTTTACACAGCAAGATTGTTATTTTTGGCGGCACGGTAGTCGACTGGTTATCATGTTCGCCTCACAGTGCATAGGTCGTGGGTTTGAATCCGGACCTGTCCTTCCTGTGTGGAGTTTGCATGTTCTCCCTGTGCCTGCGTGGGTTTTCTCTGCTTTCCTCCTACATTCCAAAAACAAGAACATGCATGGTAGGTCAATTGGACACTCTAAATTGCCCCTAGGTGTGATTATGAGTGCAAATGTTTGTTTGTCTCTGTGTGTGATTGGCTAGCAACCAGTACAGGGTGTACCCCGTCTACTTCCCGAAGTCAGCTGGGACAGGCTCTAGCACGCCCGTGACCCTTGTAAGGATAAGCAGATTGGATATTGGATGGATATATTTGTATTTTCGTTTAGTAGTTAGGTGACAGATTACATGATCACCCTGTCACTCCAGCAACGTCCAGGAACATCAGCTTATAAATGATAGAGATAAAGAAGGTAAAGATAAAAATCCTGGTGATGGTCCAAAATTGCTTCAAATCAAATGACAGATTCTCTATGTCTTTTCAGGCATGGCTTCTTGAAAATGTTTTGTGGGTCCACTCATGAGAGACACTGACCAAATCTCATGTTGCTAAGTAAAAACTATTCAAAAAAGAAAAAAAAAAACCTCTTGGTCCACTCAGTAGTGGCAGGTATACGGCTAGGTCATTACTAGGTGGGGGGCGAGGCTGCGGTTCAACAGAGGGTGCACCGAGTTAATGATTGATCACGCTGAGGTTAAGGAAGGTGGGTGTAGCTGGGCTGTCGAATCCTTAAGACGTTCAGGTTCCTCATTAGAGGAGGGGTCACTCTTATGGTGAAACGCTTGAGTGGTCACGGACTACAAGCCAGGTCGAGCCCCTCTGTCGCCATCGGGATAACGGCCGCGCCCATGCTTACTTGCCAGATGGTTGTTGACCTTACAGGTTTTGCAGTACTGATACAGACGGAATACTTTAAAAAGATGAAAGCGTGATTAACTACACAAATGTTTAGCATATTCTTGTTTTGTTTTGTTTTTTGTGATGGCACCAATGATGGGAAAGGGGGAAAGTATTGTAATAACCACCAATGTCATATCCAATTATTATAATACTAGTAAGAGAAAATGAACTTAATATGCGCCACAAATTGAGAGGCGTTATGGGAAGAAGGTTGCCTCCCAAGCACAAGCAGCAACATAACACAACACAACATGACATAATATAATGTAACATCAGAGTGGATTTATGCAATAATACTTGGTGTGAATAGCATTCATGCAGTAACACAGGTTTAAAGTTGGCCTGCGATGATAGCAGGGTGGCATATTGCAGAATTGCTGGAGGTTTAACACCCAGGACCAGAGATGGGTAATCCAAGTCCAGAATGCTAAATCCGTCTTGTTTGGTTGTAAGTAATTGTCGTTCACTGAGTTTGGTGTGAAAAGCACATTGAATAATTCATAGTTACGTTTGGACTATGCAAAATTTTGTGGTAATTGTGCAAAATGTACTGGAGATATTGTTTGTTTCAGTACTGCAAGCAACAACACGGAGACATTTGTATCCCTCCTGTGGGGTACCTGTTTGTGACGTGGTACCGCTAAAGTCCGTTCTTGATGTCATTTGGCTGACTCGGACCAACCGGGCAGTCTGAAATATAGATGGGAACTCTTAGACGGAAACTCTTAGACGGACTAAAGCATAGACGAATGCCCAGCTCTGCTACTTTGTATTATTGTAAACAATTGTTTTGAATTGACTTACCCTTTAATACTGAACCCCCATTTGCTCCTGATGCTGCCTTATCAGTAGGTAGATGAGGTACAGTGTGAAGCGCTTTGAGTACAAAAGGTAGAAAAGCGCTATACAAGTGACAGCCCATTTACCATTTAATGGTTTAAACTCCAAATAAACCTCAAACTGTGATCCCAAAACACGACAATGTAATTTCAAAGTCATCACAACACTACCCTTATAAATAAGTAGCTTTCAGATGATATTATTTTTAAAAAATGCAATGGCAGTGTGATGGCACTAGCATCTATGCCATCGCTTTGCACACCTTGATAGACCTGGTTGGACCAATTTGATTTGGTCTGCATTCACTATGTTGCCGTGTTGACCCTTCACTAAATGAACCTCACCAAAGAGGGAAAGTAAACTAGACTTAGATTAAAACGAACTAATGGGTGCTAGCATTGAGACATCAATTAGCATTGCGGGGGCATTCAATCAGTAGCATGAGATAAGCAAGTAAAAAGTGGACATCCCCGCCTCTGCCATGTGTCTTCAAAAAAAAAAAATCTGTGAAAGAGGCAGGAAAACGTTGGCCCGCTTGCTCATATAAATTATAAATTACAGGGTTGCCCTGAGCCTTCACAAGGTGAGAGCAAGGATGACGAATTGGATTTTAGTGGGGAAAGCTGGTGGGTTGGGGAAAGGCATTCTATTTGCGGGGAAGTGGTGTAATGGGCAGTTTGTGGTATGTTTAAATTAATCTTGTATTAAATCCTCTCCATGACACTCCTTTCTTCTATGTTGCAATGTAATTTTAATGCTGGTGTTAGATTGATTTCTTTGGTACGTCACAAATGTTTATGGGTCAATTTCACGCACTGAAAGTTTAACTATAAAAAATTTAATCAAACTTAAGTTTGGTTTAACCATTAGTCATACTTTTTGGGAGTATT